>NC_047056.1:19396917-19713306 GCF_000738735.6 Corvus cornix cornix
CAGAAAATGTGCCATTAACTTTACAGGCAGCATAGGTAGAGGATGCAATTAGAGGGGTACAGGTACTCGTTTGCAAATACACTTGCTTTGTTAGTTTCTATTACAGAACAAAGGGTTGTGATTGCATTCAAGACTGTGAAATAATGATCTCTGGGTGTGAAAACAGTTGGTTATCCTTTCCAAAGGTAATGCTCCTCTTTCCCTTTTCCACCTTCCTCCAGCATTGCATCTATATTGTTCCAGTCTTGCAAGACATTCACAGACACAAGACAACTTCTAATCCAGTTAAGAGGGACCAAATCCAGGGAAGTGACAATGTTGCTTCCACATGCTGTTTTCCACCATTTTCATTGGTGTTATGAATATTTTGGATGAAGGAAGCAGGGAGTGGGTTGCAGATGCCCTCCCAGGCTGCAGAGCCTGTAGTTCGAGTTGCTCTGGTTCCTGCAGCAGAGTATGATCCAACATGCAGCAAAGCAAGTGGGACATCTCCAGTCAACTTCCCCAAAGTCCACAGGCACTCCGTCATGTAACTCAAGATCTCTCTGGTGTATAGAGAAATGGCCAGAGCAGGCTTTGGGGTTGGGAACAGCCATTCCATGTCTGTACACAACACCAGTGGAAAGTGCAGGAAAACAATAGCAAGCCTAAGTTTGCTTCCTAGCCTTTCATTTTCCCATATCCAACCTCAGATGCTTCTGTCACGGCTTTGTTGCCTATTTGTATCCAAAGAAAAATGCAGAAGAATGAGAGGCACACAGAGCTGGGACTAAGTTTTCCCATGGATCTCCCCAATGCACATGGTGGGAAGACCACATGAAAATCTTTATTGCAAAAGTTTCTCTGAGGGGTTTGTGCTGTAGCAATTCCAGAAAAACTCAGAAAATTAGCTTTATTACATGTACCTCCTCAGGAGATTTTCTTGTCTGAGGACATTTTATTTACAAGTTAGACAGGCTGTTCTGCCATGGATTCTTAATGCAGATCATTATCTGTGCTGAAGGCCCTGTTCAGGACTTACCTGAAAGATTTCAGTTATGTTTAAAACCCGAGGCAAACGTCACCTAAAGCCCATGGGGAATGTGATGAGTTCCCTCATAGCCACTGCAATTCTTCTTCACATGCTGTGAGATGCATCTGTAGAGTCTGAAAACAAGAATCTGTCATCTGGTTTTATTTTGTTGTTCTTGAGAATGCCAAGTTGATTCAGCAAGGTCATGCATGGTCTAAATATATGCCAATAATTTTTTTGTTGTTGTGAAAATCGTCTTTAGATTTATGACTATGAACAACAATCTAGCTTAAGCTCAGTTTTCTAGTTCTGCATGCTACTTTGAAAATAAAAACAGTCACAAACTTTTAGCTTTTAGACCAACCTTGAAGTTGGCATGAAAATGTACATGCTGAGCTATCAGTTTCCTGGTGTTCGTACAGCGAATATGCTCCCTTTTCTTAACCCTGCGATGTCCTCATGTTCAAGTTGCAGTTGTTGTACATCCACTCAGAAGGGTGTTGTGGTGCTTGTGACATATTTACACATGCAAAACATGTGGTCGGGGTTGCATCCTCCCTTTTCCCCGCACGTAACTGCCGCTCCAAAGAGCAGTACCACACAAATGGACTTTCTAGAAGCTCTGTTGCAAAGAGCTTCATGTTTCAAAGCTCCTTAAAAGCCATGAGCGGAGATGTAAAAGTCACTGTGTAGAAATGAACGGTTTTGATCAGAGTTTCAGTAGTATAAGTGTTACTGGAATAACTACAGTGACCACATAAATGTGTGCATATCTGTCTTCAGAATGTGGTTGTAGTCCCATGTACCGAGGTCCCACACACCCATCCGAAAGCTTTTACAGTGAGCTGTGGCAGCTGCGTAGCGCTGCACGGGAAAGCACAGTTTAGGAGAGTTTTGCAGCAAACTATGCTCTCAAACCATTTTTGCAACACTGCAAAGGCATTGATTTATGTGTAATTAAGACATATAAAATTGCAGGGTGATTGGAGAGTCAGAAAAATTACAGGCAGCTGAAATCAAAGGGCTTCTATAGAAACAAATACATAACTGTTGGAACAGCATAGTTCATGCTCAGAAGGTTTAACAGCAACTTTTCTGAGAATGTGTCAGGGAGTGCTTCGTGATCTGAGTCTTTGGTGTGTAGATTTGCGTTGTTCCCAAAATGTGACACTTCCTCATCTAGAGGGCCCTCTACTTCATCAACAGGTCAAGGTCCAGCTCGGATAGGCAGGCTAATAGGATCGTTCTAAACTTAGTTCAAATAATTTCTCCAAAGTGATCGCATAATGACAGCTGGTAAAATGCTCAGATTACAGTGCACTTGCTATGAAAAATAAATTAGTTTATTGTCTCGTTTTAAAATGTGTCAAGTTGTAAAAAAAAACCCAACTGTGTGTTATTGCTCTAAAATTATAAAAACACATGGTCTCCTTGTAATAGCAGAAATCCCTGGAAATTTTTTGCCCCATAATGATGCAGCGAGCAGGTGTTTTATATTCCGACCAGAATCAAATAACATGGAAGCACAAAACCAAGCTGAGGTTAGAAGGCACCTGTGGGGTTATTCCTCCGCATGGGCAAGACTTGCCCTTTGCTGTTGGTGGTGTTCATAGTGCGTCCAACACTGAGCTGACATCAACCCCTCAATGCACAGCCTGGGGCCAGCTTCCAGCTGAATTCCCTGCTAGGCAGTGATGCCTTTTCCTGGTCTTAAAATCAAGAAACAAACACGGAAAGGAAAAAGGGGTTTTACCTCAGTATTTATTTTAAGGATCCTTAGGTGCACCACATCCAGGTGGAATGTGCCGAAACGCACACTGCAATGCCCACACACAATCAATCAGGTATAACACTATAGGTGTTACTAATTAGCATATCTATCGAAGATTCCCCAGTGAGAGGCTCGAGTGAGCCCCCGTCCCCAAGGAGCCTTCCCCTGGATGGTTCTGTCTTAGTTTATAAAATGTGTTCTGGAGAGGACCTTGGTGTCTGGGCCACACTGATCCGTAACTACAAAACTTCTAAAATGTTTCGTCTCTCAGCTTGACAAACAAATCTAAGAATGCAGGCAAAAAGCACTAAGAATACAGAAGCTATAAAACATATAAAAGGGGTGTAAAAGAAAAGGCAAAAAATCATCATGGCATCAGCGAAACAGCTCCTCAGCTTTCCTCACCACCTCGCTGTCCGTCTGTCCAGCCTGTCTGTGACTGCTTTGGCTGAGGTGAGCATGGTGCTGGAAGCCAGGCCGATGTGAGGGCAGCACCTGCTCTCCCTCAGCAGCCGCTGCTGGGGGCTGCGGGTGATTCCCACACATGGCAGTGCTGGTGGCCCAAACCCATCTCGGGCTCTGCCGCCTTGGGAACAGCTTCTGGGAGGATTTGCCCAGCACCGGCTGAGGGTGGGGCTCAGAATGATTCTGAGCGGCTCCAGCCGGGGCTGAGTGGATGCAACCACATCGAGCTGGTTGGAACCAGTTCCAGGCGGTTCCAGCTGCTTCAGATTGGTTTCAAGTTGGACTAACCAGGTGGAAAACATAACAACTGGTCGGAAGCAGTCTGAACAGGTTTAAATGGATTGAAACTGGTTGGAACCACTCGGAGCCAGTTTCAACCGGTCAGAAGTGGTCGGAAGCGGTTAGAACCAGTTTGAAGCAGTTGGAACCGGTCAGAACCCGTCGGAACCAGTTTGAACTGATCAAAACCGGTCAGAACCAGTCAGAACCGTTTTGAATCAGTCGGAACAGGTTTGAACTGCTTTAAACCAGCCAGAACCATTTGGAACCGTTTGGAACCAGTCAGAACTAGTCAGAACTGGTCTGAACCGGTCTGAACTGGTTTAAACTTGTTGGAACCGGCTGAAACCGGTTGGAACCAGTTCTAACCGGTCAGAACCGGTCAGAACCAATTTAAACTGGTCGGAACTGGTCGGTAACAGTCAGAACCAGTCAGAACCAATTTGAACCTGTTTGAACCAATCGGAACAGGATGGAACCAGTTTGAACCCAATTAAACTGGTCAGAACTGGTTTGAACCAGTCAGAACAGGTTTGAACCGGTTTAAACTGATTTGAACTGGTCAGAACTGGTCGCAACCAATTTGAACCAGTTTAAACTGGTCAGAACAGGTCGGAGCCAGTTTGAACCAGTTTAAACCGGTCAGAACGGTTTGAACCGGTCGGAACCAGTTTAAACCAGTTGGAACCAGTCATAACTGGTCGGAACTGGTTTGAACTAGTTTTAACGGGACAGAACCGGTCGTCACCGGTTTGAGCTGTTGGTGCCATCAGGCTGGTACTTCATGGGCAGAGCTGTGCATGCCCCGCGCGGTCCCTGCTGAGCCCTGCAGTGCCGAGAGCCCCTCGTGGTCAGCAGGGACCTGCCCACCTTTCCCCAGCCCCGGAGGAGGTGCCTTCACCCAGCGGCTGCAGCTCTTGGGCAGCAAAGGGCACTGCTCAACCTTCTCGTGATCCCTGGGCAAGTAAAGAGCTTCTGTTTCCAGACTCCCCTTCCCAAACGTTTCCTGAGAACTGCGAATGTTTCAAAAATGTCAAAGAAAACAGTTACAGAAAAATGATATTAAAAGAAAATTCCAAAGTGCAGGGAATGCCTGTAGCCAAATCTCTGAACTGGGCAGCGCACTGAGAGGAAATGGCAGCATATTTCTGCAGCATTTACACTTTTTGTGCTGCTGCTGGCACACACAGCTTTGTGCCTGTAGAGAGAGCAAAATATTGCAGTCAAAACCTTCCCTGTAGATCCGAGAGCAGAATCATATCGAAATTCAGGTCCTTGGTGTCGGTCTGAAGATACAGACCTGCTCTCGAGCTGAGCTGCCTGGATGGGGTGGTGAGGGGTTTCTGGGAAAGCTGGCAGTGGAACTGGGATGAGCAAGTGAGGCTGGTGGCTCCGCTGTGGGGATGGGCAGGTCCCTGTGGGGAGGCCATGGCCAGCTGGCCAGCCCAGCCTGTGGCCAGGAGCTCGCTGAGCCGCTTGTGGACAGAGAAGGGAGTGGGAAGGTTCCACTGGGAGGATGCTGAGGGTCCTGCTGAGATGATGCTGGTGTCGTTCGGGTCTTAGGGAAGAAGAATCAGAGCAGGTTGGATGGGAAGCCCCAGGAAAGCCAGCATTGTTGCTTAGTAGTACTCAGAGGAAACACTTCTGTTTGTTTGCTTGTCTTAAACTTTCACGTAAGCACCCCGAGTCCCTTTGAAACTCGTTGAAAAATGAATGAAATGCAGCATTAACTGTGTGATACATAAATCAAACCATTACTGGAGCTGTGGAATGATCAGTAGAGACAAACAGTCTCTCTTTAGTTTGTTACTAGCCTGGAAAAAGCATTAATTAGCACTAATGAATCACCAGAGCGATGGCTGAGCCAGGTTTCCAGCATTGCCAAAACACAAGCATGATTCAATTAGTGCCGAAGGTTTTAGAGCATGTGTTTTTATGGAACAGGCTTTTGACACTGGTGTCTTTTTAATAATGCTTTGCAAACCCCTTCCAATATCATTGCGTGCAGACTGAGCTTCCCAATTTACTGCAAACAATAGAGAGTCAGAATGCATCTGTGACCTCCTTTTGGATGAAATATTCATCTGGGTAATGTAATTATTATGTAAATTACTCAGAGTTAATGGTATTTTCTATTTATGCTGGATTTGCTGCTGTCAGAGCTGATGACTGACTAGCACTAGAGCTTAGATATTGGCAAAAAAGTTAATGTGCTATTTAATTTAATTTAAAGATTCCGAGAAACTGCTCCTAGTGTAAATAAAGTCTTATCAACAGACCTCCACAACAACTTGTGTTTTCACTGGTAATCTCTGCAGTTCGGAGACAGAGGCCAAACTGTGCAGTCCAACTCAACGGGGGATAATGTGGAATCATCCTGAAGAGTTGTGGGAGACCATCTGTGATTCCTGCTCAATGCTCTTGGAGTAGGGGGAACGGCAGTGCAGCCTCTGCCTTTGCTGTGCAAACAGTTCCATCGTCTTCAGGCAGTGTATGAGATCAAACCAAGAGGTGCCAGAAAGTGCAGTACCCGGAGCATGGAGTGGCACAGACTGCCACTGGACTGCCATTGCCATTCTGGACTGGCTTATTCCCAGACATTATCATCTTTAGGGACAAGATGACTTTCTAGACCCTGAAATGCTCAAGTTTTCAGATTCAATATGAAGGGGTTTGCTCTCTGTCATCTGTGAAAGTGAAGGTAGGTGAAAGCCTTCCTAGTTAAAGCTGGCTGAGAAAGAAAGTAAAAAACAATACCCAAGTTGGTGTTTCCTGCTGGGTATCAGGAGCAGACCCAGTGCCTCCCTCTCTAGCAGGAGAGCCACTGAATTTTTTTTTTTTTTAATTCAAAAGAGGCTCAGAATTCCTTGTTTTGACAGAACAGGCCAGTTCATATTCCTGAACCACCCACGGTGCTTGGAGTGGAGACATCTCACAGATTCTCTAAGTATGCAGAAACATAAGCTTAATGCCAAACCAGTACTCATCAAACGTGAACCAGCAGTGCATATAACCTCTTTTCTTGCCCTTCTTCCATGTCACCTTCCAGCCCCTCCACCCCTTAGCTGAAACTGAAGCTGCTTCCTTCAAGGGGAGCCTAGAAGGTCACCCACAGTACTGGATGGGCAAAGGGAATTCACTGACCAGGGGGAAAGTAACAGCTCTGGCAAAATGGGAGCTTTGCATTTCCCCTGGTAAGTGACTTGAACGTACTGTTGAGGAAAGGGCATTTTGCATTTTCTCTGGAAACACTTGACGTGGTCATTAAGACCACGAACTGACATTACTGCTTCTGAGAGGACATGGAAGCAGAAGGTAGTCTATGCCAGAAACATTTACTTGAATCTCTTCATCCTTCATCTGCTTGAATTCTGAAGAGTTGTATGAAGCAGTATAACTAAGCAAGATCACGTTTGCGACATTACACAAACGCAGCACAATTTCACGTCCCACATGGCCATCAACTTTGCCCATTTCCAGTATGTCTTGGACTTGCAGTCATCTGCTCATCTTCTCTGCTGCCAAGGCTGCCTGCTGAAAGTCTCTTTTCTTAAGAAAGGCCAAGCAATCACTCAGTGGGACTACACGAGGCTGTCAGCTCCTCCTGTACCACTAATACTGCGCTTGTTGTAATCTTTTCCACTATAAGCCAAAATTTCTCAGCACTAACAACCCAGATGTACACATTAAGTTTGGTCTGAAACTGAAAACAGAAGGAATTAGGCCACCCAGCTCTGAACTAAGGACAAACTTCCCAATCTATGTGCTGTCCCTATGAGAAATGTATGGGTCTCAGTTGCAGCTGGGAACATTTATGACATTTGGTATGTCTGCACATTCTCACTGTGAGGGACAGCTTGTCAAATTCTGCTTCCAGTTACATGCATGCAGCCCAAGTGAAATCAGTAAATGATCACATCACTGGCCTCTCCAGTGAAATCTAGGTCTTTTATAAGCTTTGATAACAGATTTTTTTTCTGCCTACTGTCACATAAATAAAATAGGAAATCAAATTTTAAAAGATTGCAAAATAGCTTTATAAATGCAGTGCAAACCAAGAAAACATCAGAGTCTTAAAACAAGTAACCAAATGCCTTCTAGTAAAACCTGTTGGCATTGGTGTGGTGTATTTCTGACATAGCTGTAATTGCACGTAAATGTTGAATTTGAGATACTTCATGTGAGGCTGAAACCTGAGAGGAAACCTAACTTGGTAAACAGAATAAGCTATATTAAAGCAATGATTTACAGAGCAACTCCAAGTGCAGCTGAAGTCCCCTGTACAGTAATTTCACAAAGCCTACTGTTTTCTCTGATCATCCTCTGTAATATGTGAGCTCCTTTCTGTAGTCTGTGCAGATGGTTACAAGTCTGGATGTTACCCTTTTCCACTGAATCATGTCACTACCCCTTAGCACAGCTTTATTTAACTCCAAATCCTCCTGTTTGGCTTAGGGGGCAACATGCAGAAATAATCAGAAATAATGTTTTCTCTAAAATCCAAATTCCTGTTATGCCCGCAGATGTAGCTAACAATCCTCCAGAACAAGTGGTTCTCTCAATAATAGGAAAATGCACTCTGCAGCCATCATGTGCACTTCCAATACAACTCCTCTTATCTGCAGTTCCTGTGGGCTACATTTGTGTCGCCTCTCCTTTCATCCAAATGCTCAATCTATTGTTTTGTTCATCAGAGCAATCCCCCAAGACAATACTTGTGTGCTTGCAGTATGTTAGTAATCAACAGTTTGCCCAATCATCTTGACTCTGGTGCAGCTGTCCCTAAACATGTCCCAGTTAGAGTGACAACTGCGTGATGTTTCTTGGGAGATGAAAAACTTTTCATAAGATCCTCATACACAAGACAGAGAAATACAGACTTTAAAATGCACAGGACTGGCTTAAAACAGTAAAAAACCACAGTGAAAGCAATGTTTATTTGATGTTTTGTCATAGTTTAAGGGCTTTCTGGCAGATTAGCACTACCTGTTATAAGACCAGATAAGGTTTCATATACCTGAAAATTAATGCAGTTTCACTTTAATTAAGGAAGAAGCAAATCACTTCTTTATTGATCCATGCAACTTTGGTTTTTCCTAAACCAAAACCAATCTGTCTAATCTTTTTTCCAAGACCACCTCTCCTTAATAGCATTTTTCAGGAGAGATAGTCAAGCTCGAAGCCACCTATGAAAGCTTCTGCTCTGTGATTGCCTCTCTTGGAAAAACATAACTTGGTGGGTATTGGTCACTCTCAACCAGAAGTTTGGGAGGCTGAGTTGTTGGATGGACGTATGAAAAAGCCATGGGGGTCAGTCTCTTCTCCCAGGTAACAAGTGACAGGATGAGAGGAAACATCCTCAAGTTGTGCCAGGAGAACTTTAGATACTATGAAAAATTCCTTCACTGGAAGGGTGGTCTGGCATGGAAACCAGCGGCCCAGGGTGCTGTGGAATCACCGTCCCTGTAATTGTTCAGAAAAGGTATGGATGTAGCACTTGGGGGCACAGTTTAGTGGTGCCCATGGTGGTGCTGGGTTAACAGCTGGACTCAATGACCTTAGGGGCCTGTTCCAACCTTACTGGTTCTATGATCCTAACTACAGAAAAATAAAACATAGTAGCAAGATGATTTCATTTTTCTTTAAAATGGGCAAGGATACGAAAATAAGAAGATAATTACTTGTTGGTGAGTGATTTTGGAAAAAGTGAGCGAATATGCCAGTAAAATGCTGTTGGTAAAAGGCCGGGATGTGTCTGTGGATCTGGGTCGTTATGTGCTGCACTAACAGTCAGTATTTCACTTGCAGCAGGAGTGAGGAGTATGGCTAGGGAAATGCTCCACTCTAATTAGGCCTGTGCATGTGTGTTTGTAAAAAAGTGTGATGAAGATCCTGTGGAAAACATCATCAGTGCTGAATCTTTTGGGTGATGTTATCTTGCCTTTTCAAAACCAAATACAACAGCCCTTACTAGTTAAAGATTTTTCCCTTAGGTGCCATGTTTTTGTTTTCCTTGTGTTTCCTTGGGGATTTTCCCAGCTTCAGGGGGGCTTTGTAAGCACATGAGAGTGAAACATCCCCACGGTCACAAAAGGGGAAGGCAACAAGATGCTGAAGATTTCTATAATGAGATACCTTTATCCTCATTTTACACCTTTACTGCAATAAAGATAAGATGAAACTCCAGACTCAAGCCCAAAGCAACAGAATCAAGAACTCCATCTCATCTGCAACCTCAGGGTTTGCAGAGCCAATGTACAGAAGTTCAAAAGGTAAATTTAGACCCAGGAGCTGCTGAAATCGAGGGATGGGTTGTAATCTCTCTGCAACATGGCTATAAAACCAGTGTGATCTTAGTTACAACGTGTGTGGATACAATCACTGCACTGAGGTCCACAGAGTTGCTCCAGCTTTACAAGTGATGTAACAACCGTTGGAACATGGGACACAAAGCACATTGCCCTTTTTAACCTAAAGATCTGTGCATGAAATGCATTAAAACTGCATCAAATCTGCAGTGCTGTATTGTTACAGAAAACCCTACCTTGCTTGTAAGGGAACTGGCATTGCCCATGTCTGCCTGCGTGGAGGGCTCCAGACTTTCTTACTTCCATATTTAAAGGTTAATGAGTTTGTAGCTCTTCATGATAACTTAAAAATTCTTCATATGTGTAGGCCTAGTAAATGTTGATATGCAAGTTCTTAAAATCTTTGTTGATCACAGCAGTTATCTTAGTGAAAATTAAGGGTTTAGAGATGCTGTTTAAAACACTTTTCTTCTGGAAAGGAAAGGTCACTCCAGGAAAAGCACTGTGTTAAGAAACCTTTGTACCACAGCTTTTTGTTTCATATTATGACCAAAAATTTCAAAACAGGATGCTCTGTGTCGTGTATCCTGGTACCATAAGACTCTTGAGAGCAGCACCTGGAGGACACCACCTTTCACGTGTGTATGTGCACTATGTAAAAGCAGAGAATCTCTTCAATTTCATAACTCAGTTAAATTCTAGAAAAGCCAAAAGTTGTGTTTATGTTATGATAAGCACAAGTAATGACAAAATGGCTAAAACCAGGGTTCACCATTTTTTCATCTGTCTCATTGTTGCTTGTCAATTCCCTGTAATGATGTGTCACAGTCAGATCTACTGAACGGCCAATTTTGTGTTTCAAAACAACGAAAAATGCACCATAAATTTTTTACGTATTCTAACTGACTGTAAATGCGATTGAATATGTGGGATTTCCTCCAGCTTTGTTCTTTGGTGGATTGCTATTAGCTTACATTCGAAGTCTCTGTTGGCCACACATTTCACATTGTTCTTCCAAATGTAATAATTTCTTTCTTTTATCTGATCTCCGACAGTCTCTCTGTTTTCATCAATATTTGACAGCAATTCCCAAAGATACAATATAGTCCATTCTAATATTCTTGTGCATACTCTCTTCTCCCTTTGAAATCCAATACCTAAGCAGTGAAATAATTTATTGTGCCTTATTTAGAATTTTATTTTTTGCATGTGTTTTGATACTGTCCCTTTGAAATGAAAGTTATTTGGAAATTTAAACCAACTGTTCTCAAAGCATAGTAATGAAATATTGTTCAGTCTGCCCCCCTTTTCAAAGATGCAGTGTTTATCACGTTTTCTTTCCATGCATTGTTTAAATATTTCTTTTACATTTTACACCCTGAACCAACATTTTATCAGAATGCTAAAAACACAATTTATACCAGCCACCTGAAAACAAAGTTTAAACAAATCAGTCCTGCACAGATCAGTGCCACCCCAAAATCACTGGACCTTTTAAATTAAGGGGTCAAAACTGGAAATGAGTTCACTTCATCTGGCATTTTCTGGCAACAAGAAAACATGCCATATGTAAAAAGAAGAGTGATTAGCTTTCTGAATAAGCATGACTATCAGCGTTATCCCTGAAGGCACAGATTTGACAGTGAGGATGATACCTTTTCAAACAACCTATAGAGAAGTGCTGGATTTTTTGTGCTTAGTTAAATGCAGGTGAAGAGGTTCTGTACAAGGATAAAGTGGTAAAAATACTGGATTAAAAAAGCAGACAAAGTCATTTAGAAATATATTGATATTTCTTAACCTTAGAATTAAAATTCAGGATTCTGGATCACATTCTGTTGCAATGAATATGGAGATGCACTTACATTTATGATAAGACAAATTATAAATGTATTCTTTTAACTCCTAATAACAGACTAGTAAATTCTCACTGTTCTGAGAAAATGACCAAAATGATTGACTAGATGCTATAATTGGTAATGATTAAAAAATGCACTTTTCAATTGTGAGGGAAGACCGAGAATGAAGTATTGCTCTGTCTAAATTAAAATAACATTAATATGCTAACCAGTACATAAAATAAGCCAAAGTACTTTATTGAACTCCAACAACACAGGAAATAACTATGATAGGGTTGAATACATTAACTTTTTGCCCAAGCTAGAACAGGTACAGCTCTTGGAAATTAACATTAAAAAGAGTTTTTTACAAAACAATTTTCAAAGAGAAATGTAATTTTCAATTAAAACTAAGTAGGTTACTACATTAATTTTAACAAATATCTGTTTTGAAAAAAGAAACAAAACAAAGCCTTTCAGTAATGTCCAAGACATATCTTGATTTTAAAAGTTTACTCTTTTTTGTATTGAAAACCAAAAAGTTAAAAGGGATCACCTCTTAACCAAAATACATACTCCTTTTATCTAGATAAGATGCTACTGACTTCAAACATTTTTTAAATTTGTATTTCATGGGAGTTTGGAAGTCTTGTTCCTTTCAAAGCAGCAGAATTTCCTTTCCAATGACAGGCCAGTTCCTGCCTACTCAATTATGCTATTACATTGTTCTGGGCTTTATCTTAGTCCTTCTGTTCAGAAGAAAGCTTCCCTCTTAAGTATCAAATGTAAATTGCCTTTAATTTTCACAAAAATATCGAGGTAAGGGTGAAAAATGTCTTGCTGCATTGCAGAAGTGGTAAATTGGGCTCTTTTTTTGGCCAGATTTTTGACAGAGCTCTGATTCTGAGTGATTCCTTCAGTCTCCAGCACCTGAATGCATGACTGCTCTGCAGTCATGAGCATGCTGGCTGCCTGAGGCAGGATGATTTTGATTTTCTAGGAAGAAATTTGTATTTCTCAAGTAACATATTCAAGCTCCATCCTGACTGCAAGCATTATTCTTCCCTGTGTGCCCCCTCACCAAACCTGACTGACTGTAAGTGCTCTGTTTTGAAACAGGTTAACCTGTTTCATCTGCCCACATGTGGTATCATTTCTGTGCTGTCTTTTTGGAGCCCGTGGATCAGCTGAGCTGGAATCTGATGAAAAGAGCTCTTTCTGGAAGGGGAAGAAACTACTGCCTGTGCAGTTCTGCTCATTTGAGGAGGAAGGAGATTGTATTTGCAGAGTAATCTGTCACCTATTCAAGGTGAAAAGGATGCCAGTAGCCTGAGCCCTGGCACTGCCTGTGCATTTTCTTTCCATGAATGCCGAATATTCCCATAGCATTCCCTAAGTTATGTGACCACTGACTCAGTGTTTGTCTGGGTTTGCCACCAAGAAGTAGTTTCTTGCAACCTGGTTCTCCCCTGGCAGAAAGGATTAAATATTTCTGGACCAATGTTTCCGATTCAGGTTCTGGAGCAGCTCCCTCAAAGAACATGGAGAGGTTTTGATTTTAGGTATTTAAAGAGTTTCATAAAGTTTTAATTTCTACAACAGTTCCTGTTATGGAGTCAGCTGGTTCAACCAAGAGCTATGAAAATAATAACGTAAGAATTGAATGTTCAATTCATGTGGCAAATAATGTTGAATTTTATTAAAATTCTTAGTATCAGGGCAAAAGGAAGAAAGAGTGTGTGCAAAACGTACAGTGAGATATAGTCCAGGAAGTATCTGCTATCCCTCCACTCACACCACAGTTTCTAGGGAGAAGGGAAGGGGGGAAAGGGCTTGGTTTATTTATAACTTAAATTCTTTCCGCTCTTCTTTGGTTTCCTTTTCCTTGTGTTGTTCTTCTACCTAGTGAGCACTGTACTGATCCTCTTAAACCTTTCAGAGTTTAGGACAGTCTTTGCTCATTTGAATCAACATTTGTGAACTGTTTGGGATTTGGGTTTAGGGCTGTGCAGAAATGCTCAGAATTTTGCAAGAAAACAAGAGAATATGTGTAAATTCTAAACCCATGAGTCTCAAGATGATGTATATAGCAAAATCTGCAGACTGAATGTATGGAATCAGGGATAATGGAAAAGAAAGTGCTAGATGGGAGAAGAAATGAATGCTGGACTGAGACTGATGCCTGAAGTGGCCACCTAAAAACAGAGACTAGACAAGAATAAGGGAGTAAAGGTAGGTATTTATTTGAAAGGCCTTCAAAGGTACACCCTGGGGAGCCAGAGGCTACTCTCAAAATGGACCCAAGATGGATGATGGGTCACGAGTTCTTCACACTTTTATAGGTTTGGTTCATTTGCATATCAGGGCTAATTCTCCAACTAAAGCTTCAGTTAATGATGTCATTTCCCCAAACTTGCCCCCCCCCTTTAGAGGCTTTTGGTTTATACTTTTTGGGCCTAGGACAGTCTGAGTGTCCTTGGAGAGCAGGCCTGGAGAGGCTTTGCTATGTCTACCTAGCACGAGAGAGCAGGAGTTAACAGGCTACAGGAAACTTCAGAGTTACACACTAGGCAGTACAGGGTTTGAAAAATATGGAAGTTAAAACCTAAGGCATCAAGACTGTCACTGCTGGCAGAATCAATGGTATTGGTCATGAAAAGAGAAGTAGAAATAGACTGAGAAAGCAATGTTTATTCTCTTGTGCTTGCTGGACTATCCAGAATGAAGAAACATAAAACTGATTGAAAAGGAAAGAACAAACATTCCAAAACTGAAAGCACATTTTGAGCACCTTAGAGTAAATTCTAGTTCAAGGTTGGAGTTTGTTCATCCTGCTCATGTCTGAATGGGTTTGCTCACCTTTAATTTGCATCACATGTTTCTGCTTGTGTACCGCGGAAATTCTGATCTGAATTACATATTGCACAGCCTGATTGCCGTAAACAAAGTCTGTGAAAAAAGGGAGAATATCTAAAAAAAAATTAGTTTTAATTGAATCAGAGTTTTAATGTTAGCTAGTTAATATTATAGGAATTACCATTAGCACAGCACAGTTTGGTTTGGTGCTTGTTATGCACATCCAGTTAGTGATGCTTTTCTTCCTGGAATGGAAAACTTCTATAGCACTAAATAAATTTGAGACCTTGAGCTTATATTTTGGCATCTTTTTAATGAATTCACCACCCAGCAAGTTTCCAGGGTCACAATAAGACTTAAAACTTCAAAACCATGTTTCTTTGTTATTTTTAAAGCTCGTACTCTGACAGTAAATTATTTACGACATCTTTTTGGAAGTGAAATGTTGCGTGTCTCTATAAAAATTTTGAATTTTTTTTATTCAGTTCCAAAAGATAGAAGAAGAATGTATGTGAGGAGGCACCAACACACAAAGAAAAGTTGTTCCTAAGATACTAAACCAATTCATTTGAGCATGGTGATGGTGTCAAGCAGTAAAGCACTGGGTGCGCACTTTCTGTTTCGTTTACATGAAAGCGAGTTAAAGAAGCGCAAAGCACTCTGTGAGCTCGGCAAGCTCAGTGCTTTGTGTGCTTGTCTGTGTATATGAATTTATAGGGTTATAATCCTTCACGTGCCTGATTTATGGTACTTAACATGGAATAGGTTTGGTTTTGTGATACGCTGTGAACAAATGAATTGTCACATGGTGTTTTGTTGTGTTACAGGTGAAACTCTCATTGTCTTGGGGATCTTCAAAGAATGCCTAAACAAAACTGTGTTGTGGAGTTCTTCTAGACCTTTCATTTTTGGTCTGCTCTGGAACGTAAAGTCATGCTAAATCTCTGTTCCTAGGGGCTATAAAAGATCTTCAGTGTGTAAGAAAAATTTTCACCCACTAAATAAAAGCAACATTTTGGCTCTTCTTCCCCTCCCCTCCTACTCTAGGGTAAATAGAATTGTAACTATCTCAAGCTCCACCGAGACCTGGCAAATGCTTAAATTACATAAAATAAGAAGGGTGGAAAAGGTTTTTAATCAGTTCAGAATTTTTTTAAGAAATGGAGAAACTAATAGGACCTGTCTATTTATATCACGGCAAGTAAAGAGATAAGAAAGGAAACGTGATCATCAGCAGAAAACTTCTGTAGGAGAAGAAAGTGTCTTATGGAGAATTTCACTCAGCATTAGTTACTTACAAAGAACCGATTCTCTGCCAAAGCAGTTTACATATGTTTCCCAGACCTTTTTAAAGGCACACTCATACCCTGTGTCCATTTGTCAGGAAATAAAGCATTCTAGGTCTGCTTCTAGAGATAATCAGTGCTCTCTGAGGTGTTGGAGATGGATGTGTTCAAGCCCATTGTGAACACCTGAAAAGGCTTTACATGGTCCAGCACAAACCCAGAGCCCAGATAGCTGCTGTAAATTGCTCCACTAACCTAAGGGACATCAGTGGGGCATTGCTGATGTACAGCAGGTGGACATTTGACCTCTCTTGTTAGACAGAAACTTTGACAAAAACTAACTGTGGGCATCATGGTGAAAATATTTAGGTAAGTGATGGAATAAAATGATCCAAATGTTAAGCACCTCAATATATTGAAGCTGCTCCTTGGGAAGGGAAGTCAGGCAATGTGTCAGTCTTTCCCCCAGCCTCAGCAAAATAGATATGAGAGAGAAGATCAAACCAAAATCAAATCCACAGCCAGGTCTGCTCCAGCACAGTCTCATGAATTTTACTTACAGTGTCTCATGAATAGAAGAACAAAAGCATACAGTCACCTTTCCTTGGAGCCTGATGTGCTTCCCTGAAATGGCTTAAGAAATTAGGCTGTCTAACACATAAATTGGCGCTTCCTGGCCTGTCCAGTGCAAAGTACCTGTCTTCCACACATCATCCATCTTTGTGTGAACAAACTGACTCTGCTTCCTGAGGAGTTTGGAACACTGACTCAAACATTTCATGGAGTGGAATCTTGGCTTTTTCTGCACAAAAGGAACAGGCCTTGCTATAAAGCACTGTAGGGACAAAATTCTAGTCATAGAGCCATATGGGCCCTTGAACTGCTCTGTGTGAGCACTGCTGGGCCCACCTGAGGACCTGAGTCAGGATTTCTACCTGACCACACAGAACACACCAGCTCAATCCAAGGTAGCTTGCCCCTTCTGCATAATTTTGCCCTCTGGGGTGTGGACAACCCTTTTGCCTGCATTAGAGTTAGCTGCATGGCTGCCAGCTTAAGGAGTGTTAGAGATTCACCTCAGCTCCATATCCCAATGAAGAGATTTAAAATCACAGGAAAGGGACTGACAGCTGGCTGCCCAGCCCTCCAAAATCCTGGCAGGAGCAGCTCAGCCTGGTCCAATCTATGGCAAGCTGCAAGCTGTGGTTATGCAGGAGCATATCAGTACTGAGCAGGGTTGGGTCCTGGGAAAGGAAAGCGGAAAGAAAAGTGGAAAAGTAAACGTCTGAACTGCAAGACTCCTCAATGTCTTGCTCAGTTTTTGCCCTGAGTGATCAGGGCTATAAGAATGCCTTGGGAAACCAAGAATCATTTTGACTTTTTTTTTAAAGGAAATAGCACAGGGCATTTTAGAGATATATAACCTTTCCTAGCTGCTTCGCAGAGGAAATGATTCCTAAGTATCCCTTATCTTAAAATTAAATAGGTGACGATGGGAGAGAAACAGAACAGCTGTTTACAGGCTGTATTGAAAGAAAACAGAAAGGATTGTGTTCTTCTACCCTGTCCTGCTGCTTTAAAAAACCTTTTATAGGCAATTAAAAAGTGAAGTAGTGATAATAGTCTGACAAAATTCTTCCTTATCTTTGCTCCCTGACTTTACCTATCACTGCAGGAAGACCAGTTCACAGTTTGGCCGTATCTTAAGTTGCAGCATATGAATCACTATTCTCCAAAGAGGTATTATTTACTTAAGAGTGATTAACAGGGATAAGAAGGGTCAGGGTGTTCCACTTCATGCTGTTAGATGAACTAACTTGATGATAGGCATAATGCAATGGGTCTGGGAGAGCTGTGCTATGTGCCAAAATGATCCCTTGCATTATCAGATCTTACCTACCCTAGTTTAAACTAAACGAATTTGGCAGCTACTCAGTTACATTTTCCATATGGTGCAGTATCTTCTGAGCAGCAACTTGAATCAATCTTTTTGAAGCAATATTTTGGGTTATTTTCCTGCTATCCACATTTCTCTCAACAGTGAATGTTGAGAGCAATAATAAAAAAAATCTAAGGAGACTGTGTGCTTTAATTAGTCTGGTCTTGTGGCTATTGTTATTGTTAATGGAAGACCCGTGTGATACCCAGTGGGAAAAAAAACAAACAAACAAGCCTTTGAAAGACCATTTCATTCTAAGAAGGCAAACAAATTACATCATTTGACTTACAAAGAAGAAAACTGGTGGATCTGATTCTCCACTCACCCATTTTTCTACCAGAGCAACATAGCTGATGTTAGTAGAACTTTCCCTAATTCACACCAGGATAAAGCACAGAAGAGAGGAACAGACACAGGGTGTGTATTCATGCAAGTCTTTCAACATCAGTTCTGGGACGGGAGGGTGATCAGAGTTTGGAAGCCAACTCTGGAAGCTTTTCTGAGGACACTCAGTGTGAGTGCATTTGCTCAGCCCATGTAGGGTGGCTATTTTCTGGAAGAAAGACAGGGTAGAAAGAAATAGAAGAAGGGTGAAAAATAGTTTAGATCTGGAAAGGATGGGATGTGAAACACATGTCACAGGATGACACAGTGGGATGACAGACTGGATGAACAGTGAAGGAAGGAACATAGGAAATAATGAGTTGGGGGCCCATGTTTTTGGTTGGCGTGAGCTTACACTTTATTCTCTTCCTTCCAGCCTCCTTCCCAAACTCTGCAGGACAATATCCTGATTTCAGTGCAACTCCTCAAAAACCTGGAAGCATGACTGGAAAACCAGATCATTTTATCCACTCACATGGGAACTGGCTGAAAGAAAATGTACAGCAAGCCATTCTCCAATGACTTGTGATGTGAGAACAGGGAGTGTGGGGAGTGGGCAATAGTGATGGATTCATTCCTTGGCAGATCTTCTTGGCCATTTCCTTCCACACTCTACAGCCCCGGGGAATTTGACAGCTCAGCTACTCCAAGCCTCTGGAAGTTTTGTTGGAGCAGGAAAAGTTACGCCAATTTCTGTTCTTTGCTACACCAACAACTGCTTTCATCTAGAGCTCATTTTAATCCAGAGAGTGTTCTTTAAAATTATCTCCTCAAAATGCTTTGATTTGTCTCAGGGATTTGAAAGCTGTTGCATGCTGACCCCATGATGACTTCCATTCATGAACTTTTAATATATTTTTCCTCTCTATCCATATTTTAATGTCAAAACCCATTCAGCATTTCTGCAGGTTCCTCCCAGTCTCTGCCAGGTCACTGAGGAAATCCTGCTCATTAGATTTGGTCACCCATAGTGTGAGAACTTCACCTCAGAATAATCTCTACAGCACATTTCCCTGTCCCTTGCAGGGACAGGGACTTCATTTCCTGACCCCACTCAGTTAATAATTTTATCAATTTGGCCAGAAATGTTAATGCTCTTTGAATAGATCATTTCCTTTAGCTGGAAAGAGTTGCTCTGATTTAATTAACAGTACAGGAAGCAGTTTTGCATTGATATGATTATTTATTATTTCCTATTAGTGAGCAGCATATCCTGTGATAACTTTCATAATTAGTGGGTCAAGTGTAAATTTCATCAGAATGAACGTCAGAGCCCTCACTTTTGGCTTAAAATACTAAGTACAAAAATAGTTTGAAGCCAGATGTCCTTCCCTCCAGAACACTTTTGACACTGTGTTCTCCTGTGACTTAGCAATCTTCATAAAGTGTAACAATAAGCAAAAATGCAGTTGTCTTGTGTTTCTGTTAGAGTTCTCCTAAGCTGGGATGTACAGTATTGAAAATATTCCTGTGCCACTGTGCTTTGCCAAAGGGATAGCCACAAGGAAAGAGGCCAGGATGTAGAATACATCCTTCAACCACAAGACTAATTACCACCCATCTTATGCTAATACTGAATTATACCTAATTATCTGCACCAATCTGACCTTTAGGTCAGGTGAGGACAGGATTCATGACAAAGAAGAATTGGAAATTTTGGGCCTGCTGCAGTGGATCACTCTGTGCTCCCGTTTCATTGGCTACAAAAGGAACAGGAAAAAAGTGTGGGGACACGATGCTGTGGTGGGGCAAATATAAAGAAACTGAGGTATTATGATTAAAAGTGATAAAAGAGAAAAGAATAGGGTATTTTCCTGGAATTTTCAGGCGTTTCTTTTTATTTTGGAAAGCTGTAATTAATGTTGCACTCATCAGATGTTTGTGGTTAATGAATTCAGCACTCTATCTTCAGAGCAAATCTCTGGATTCCTCTTCTCTACCAGGAGACCGGAACACTGTTTCTTGGAAACACTTTTTAAAAACCCCCCTGTTTTCTCAATATTTTCTGCTGAAAAGCCATCATTTTTCACCTAGGTCTGCCCCTGCTCAGCTTTGCGGAGAGAGACTCCCCACTTTGGGATTTATTTCACTTTGGGACTGGAGATGCATCTGTTGTGGTGGGCCTGGTTCACGCAACCTAAAAGTAGCCTGGGCTGTGTTGGACACTCAGGGATATGCTCTGGGGCTGATGTGTGAATTGACTTTGTCCTTCTCTGAGACACACATAGAGTCAGTAATAGTTTATACACTAATTCTTCCAGCCTTTCTTCATTACTGTTAATTTTCTCTGAAGTCTTTGGAGCCAACAGTGTCAAGCGCTGACTGAAGCATTCTAGGTATTATACCATTGTTGGTACTTTGCCATTTAAAGTAAGAAAGTTTCCTTTTTTTTGGCTGGTGACATGAATTGTCTGTAAATGCATCCCATACTTGCATGAGGCTTTTTGCCATGTTACCAGATGGAAATTTCATATCTAATTTAATGTCCATTAGGTCTTTTTTCAGTGCCACTGCTTTCCAAGTATCTCCCTCCAATGAAGTTCGTATTAACTGCCTGCCTGACCCCCCCCCCCCCCTCCCACTATACAAATATCCACCTCTTCCTCTGCCTAAAGACTTTAAAACAAAACCTGGAATTAAATATATGCACATTTAGTGCTGTGCACTCCTGATGCTTGTGTTGGATCCACTGACACCTGGTGAGAGCAGCCTGTGCTGGGATCAACAATGGATAAAAAAGAGGCCAGCTGCAATCAGTGTTTTCCTACTGGCAAAAAGAGGAGGAAGGATCATGCCAGGAGAGAGAAGCAGCAGGGTCACAATTCTGCTTCTCTCAGGGGCTGTCAGCGATGAAAAAACGTGTAAGGCTGCTGCAGGCTTTACTGCTCTGGCCAAGGTGGAAGCGGATTTTTTCCACTTCCTTGCATTGCACAACCACTCCATTAAATTAATAATCCGCCCCTCAATGCCACAGATGACAGAGGAGGCCTTTGAAACCTGACTGAACAAATGCTTCCAGCACGCAGTGAACTCTCGCACACACGGACTCCTCTCTCCATCAGGGAAATCATTCGTTAGCCTGTGCTTGGATATCCCACTGATCCGGGGGCCAGTGTGCAGCCTGTCAGCAGGAGCTTGCTGGGGACTGCTCTGTTTTGTGCCCACACATTTTTAATTCCCTTCTGCCTGCTCCTTCATTAAGCTGTTGTTTCTTGAGGGAGGGGTTCAGACCTTCCCAGGAGTGCAAGGGCCAACTTATCTCGCAGCAGGAGGTGGGAAACATGCTCACCACTGGCTGGGGTTCTAAACACAGAGTAGGAAAGGAAATTTGTCTTCTACAAATAAGAGTGAACGAGGAAGGGGAAGAAATTCTCATAAGTCAGGCACAAGGAGGGGTGAGCAATGCTGTTGAGTAATCATCTATAAGCCCTACTTAAACAAGAAAGATATTTACAGGGGGAGAAGGACCACATGGGGGTGGAATAATAAAAAGAGGATTTATTTTTGCAGATTTGGAAATCCAGGTAGGAATATAATAAGTACTATGAGATTGTTTAAATTACCACTTACCAAGAAAATCATACCATGATATTACCAAAACAGGTCTTTGCTTTAGAACCCAGTCCTGGAAGATCTGAACCAGCAACCCAAGCTACCTTAGAGGGGCTTAATTATAAACCCAGGTGACAGGTCCTACAGCCTCCAGAGGGTCTGTTTCTGGGGAGAGAGCCACAGCACAGGTACTACATGGGATGGCTGTGAGTCTGCACACTGAAAACCCCGGGACATGATCCTGGTGCAGGAGCTTTGCAGCTTGCACAGAGCACCAGGAATAACTAGCTAACTCCAGGGGCTCTCTCTACTCTGGGTTTCCAGTATGGGTGATACCCAGGATTCTTTTAAAGATGACTTAATGCATTGCTGTGTTCAACCTGTGCAGGACAGAATTTCAACCTTGGAGTTTAAATATGTAATTGTTGTATTAAACAATTGTCATTGAACTTATGCCCCTAATTTATTATTGAGAAGGTCTTGCTTTGCCATTGCTAGGGAATATATGCTGTAAAAACTCACAGTGTGACAGAAGGACAGGGAATCTGATGAATGATGAGGTTTACTTGCACATTTCTAATCCAGCCTGGATGTAAATTTCTCCAGCATCCAGGGACAGTTTGGATCCAGAGTTTTTCTCCAGGCCCGTCTCTTCTTTTTTCAAATGCCTGCTATTTTTTGAAATATAACACTGTGCAAATAAAAGTGAGGCCGTACTTGAATGTCAAGAAATGTATGGAGAACATCAGTAGTGTAGGGAATATATACTCAGGGAATAAGCCTTCAGCAGGAATGCTAATTTAGTTATAGTTTTTAAAGCTGACTGCAAACAGCTGGGCAGCATTAACCGCATTAGGAAAACAAGAAAGGTGGAGCAAAATCTAGGGGACTAAGGTATGGCAGTGCCAAATATATGGAAAAGATTTGGGATACGCGAAAAGTCATGCTGCTGCTGGACCCACACTATGTAATAATGGTGATGGGGTGTGAAGCTGTCCCTGGGATTTCCCAGCACACTAAAAGACTTGTGCAGTGGTGTCTGTGGCTTGTGACAGGCCACTCTCTCGATAACATGGCAGGGACACAGAAACACAAGTAAAAATAGCGTGTGCTGTGTTCTTTGATAGAGTCTTCAGTCCCACTGGAGAGGAGATCCTGACAGTCCTTTATTCTCCTTTCACACACATGTTGCAGCTACTTTAAAAAGCCTGCAGATTCAAAGCTGGGAGATTAGGTTTAAACTACATGTGTGCCAGCTGCAGCATAGCACTTACTTTGCACTTTACATTTTCCAAGAGCTGTACAAATGTTTATTAATTAGACTGAATCCCGGCAACACCACTCTCACAGTGGTAGGAGCTTTTCTCTGTTTTTTATGGATAGATAAAAAAGAGGCAAAAAAAAAAACCCCTCAGGAGCAGACTGAAAAACTTAGCCTCATGTAAGTAGATCCATGTTCATGCTGTTTCCATAGCTCAAGTGCAAGTTTCGTGGACTGTGATGTTAAGCAAAAATGCTTTGTAAGGAGCTGGTTACTAGTGTGAGTAAGATGTTCAAAATATGGCCCTTTGTGGCTTGCCCAAGACCACACAGTGAGTTAGGAGCAGAGCTGGGATTTTACTTCCTTTAACCGATTTTCTCACAATTGTGGTTTCATTGCAAACTTCTTGGGTTACTTTCATATTTTTCATATTGCTCAGTGTCTCTATACCTTATGGTAGGTTATTTTTTAGGCTTATTAGAGATGGGCCTGAGGTGGGACAGAAGATGTGTTGCTTCTTGGCTCTCTGGGGACACTAAGGTGTGTGTAGATTCCACCAGCTGCCCATTTATCTACTTCTTGTGGAAATAGAGAACAATTGATGTAACAACCCATGAGAGGTGATTGAAGCAACCTTTCTTTAGAGCTAGACACCTAATCAATAGCAATTTATCCCCTGGCATTGATGCTTTTATGTTCACATATTTACTCTTATCATCATGTTCTTCATGTGGTTCTTTGCAAGATGACCCTTTTAAGTGCATTTGAAAAACAACCCATTAGGAAAAAGCCCTTTTTTGCACAGATTTGCATGGAATTTTTTAGATGGTTTTAGCTCTACTCCCCAATGAAATGGCTTATAAAACTCATTGAGAAGTTCGTGTTTCAAAGCATGAAATCAAAGTATCACCGAGGAAGCACTGCTGACCTGTGCTATGTATTACCACTTCCAGGCCGTTCCTGACTGCTT
Source organism: Corvus cornix cornix (assembly GCF_000738735.6). Taxonomy (NCBI): domain Eukaryota; kingdom Metazoa; phylum Chordata; class Aves; order Passeriformes; family Corvidae; genus Corvus; species Corvus cornix. Next base: position 19,420,839 of record NC_047056.1, read on the forward strand.
ATCCCTTTGCCTTTGCCAGAAGTTACTGTTATGTCAGATCTTCTAGGTTACATAATTAATTAGGAGTTTCTTTACTCTCTGGCTTCATCCTATGCATTGCAGTTAAAAAAAAAATTTAAAAGCCAAACTGTAATAAGTTTCACGTTATTCTTTATAACCATATCATAGAGCTGAGCTAGGGAGCAAAGGGAGGCAGAGCTGAACTGGCAGGACTTGGAGCTCAGGAGGGTTTCCTTTAGCAGACACAGAGACAGGGAACAGGGATGGGGAGGAGGCTGGGGAAGGCACTTGCTGTAGCTGGGTCAACAGTAGCAGATTTAGGTGGGCCAAGCGTGCCCAAATTGTATCACTGAGTGTAAAATTCATATTAAAGTTGGGTTTGGAATTTGCTTTTGAAGAGCAGTTGAAAACCCATTCTCTAAAATTAGCTTTTAGCAAGTATTCCTGTTTATAAGGTTCATTCACTAGCGTGTTTATGGAAAGTGAGCCCAGAAGGGAAGGAATGCAGTAAAAGTACATTCATTTGAAAATTCAAATAAAAATATTTGCTTTGAATCAGAGGCTTTTTTCAATCCTTCTGTGCTCTTTGTTCAGTTTCTTAGTACTTTTGTTGTCCAGCAAAACAGTCACTGTCCTGAACTATTCTCATTACTGCACAGTATGTGTGAGTGAAGACTTATGCCTGTTGTGCTGCTCTTGTTTGTGAGAATGGGAAATTATTATTTAAAGAACTCCAAAAAAACAAAACCAAAAGAGACAACATCTCCCAGCCCCAAACTCACCCTCCATGTTGGGAAGCTGGGTGTCAGTCAGCAACAGCTGGGAATTGTTACTGTTCCACTGACAGTATTGATAGCACCAAATGCAACAAAATTAATCAAGCCTTCACCAGACTGACTTAAAATAATGAGGTTCCTAAACTGACACTTTTAATTTGTCTTCTGGATTTTGAGAAGGGCTCACTAAGTAGTAATCAGTCAATAGGATTACCTTTTAGTTTTCCTTTAAAGTTTATGTCCTCCACTGCTGGCCGCTTGCTCCATCCTGCCCCTCGGGCATTGTTCAGCCATGTTTGGTCAAGGAAGGAGGGAGAAAAAGGACATGGAAAGAAGGGGAAGGAAACTACTGGAAAAAATAAGAAAGTGGCTCAGGAGGCAGATCAGCAGAGTAATGGAAGTGAAAATTGATGATGTTACTTCCTCAGTTCGTTACACATCTGGTAATGCTAATCAGATATCAAATGCTGTGAGCGCTCACTTCACATTCACAACACGGGGTTGATGATAATGCACTTGGAGAACTGGGGGGGTTGAGCCACAACATCGCTGGGTTGTTATGTGGGATCCTCTCACTCTTATCTCCTTGTCAAGCAGTGCCAGGTTAGGCAGAAGGTCACAGGGGGATAAAGGGACCCCAAACTGCCCGTAGGTCACCATCCTCAGGGAAAACACAACTCTGCTGCCCTAATAGTCACTTTCTGGATTGAAAAGCACTTAGATCACACCATATGTAAAGAGCTGCATAACTGCAAATGCAAAGTCATTCCTCTGATTTTATTTTGTCTGCTCAGCATGGAGCCAGATTCCATGCAGTACGAATTAACCTTGTTATCTCTATTAATTACTTCTCTTTGGTTACTTATATTTAAATACACAAAGTCTATCTAACTTCTTATCTCTATTAGTTATGAAGGGAGACTGATGAAATCCCTTCACAAATTATATTAGAAACAAATGTTTCCCACCAGCTTTGATCATTTTTTATTGGCGAGCTCTTTGTTTTCATCCTTTTAAGCATGAAAGACCACTGTGTAAGGAGGTGGACCAGAGCTGCTGATCTGAACACACTGATTTTTGAGAACTTTGGATCCAGAGTCTGATATCTAAGAAAAAATAAATACACTGGGAGGCAGTGACACCTTTTTATCTGAGCCTGTTTCAAGCTCTGCAGAGACTGAGATATGAAGTGGAGCATGGGTCACCTGGTTTCTCTTTCAATGTTTTTATGAAATGAATGTAATGAATGTTGTTTACTTCTGCTAGCTAGGCAGATCTGCAAACTACTCAGGAGACAAGGTGAGAAAATTGGCCTGGCAGGGTCATTACCATCTCCAGATATGACTTAATCCAGTACCTTTTACAAACACTAGAATCGTGTCATTAAGAGTTTTAAAAACCCAATCAAACTCTTTCCCACATTCATGTGTCTTTAGCTGTGTGTGGTAGGAAAAGGATCCAAGGAGTTTTCTCTCATGTGTTTGCTTTCATGGCAATGAACTGAACTGTTCCCCAGAGCTTCACTTTAGGGGTTTCACGGTGCAGAAAATTTAGTGGGCTTTATTCTGGCCTTGCCTTCTCTGTTGCTGTAAAATGTGCAACAGTTACTGTTCAAAGACATATTTAAAGTTCTCCGTGTTTAATGTAGGAGCTGGTGAAAAAACATAATTTCTGGTGAAAATAGTTTTACATTCCCAATCTTGTTCAGTCACCTCCTTGTTCATCTACTAATTTACCTTCAGAAGTAAAGCTTCTTCAGAAGATGCTATTTGGTTTGTGGATTGTTCATTTATTTAAAAAAAAAAATCAAACAAAAAAACCCAGTGTTCTCATATGACTATTAAGGACAAAACCCCCTATTTTCCTCTGAGTTCCTCTTCCTTCTCATATTCAAAAGAGTGAGCCTTTACATCAGCAGCTGTGAATTGCATATTTTGGGGTTTTACTATCTTACATGTTATCTTTTATACTGTGCTCTTTGGTAAGGGTCTCAAAATGCCTTACAGTATCTGCTTTACATCATGAAAGCTATTCTGTAGACTGAGAAAGTGAAACCAAACCAAGCTCGTTTCTAGCAGAGTCAAGATTTCTGGACTAAAGTTTAGAAGCCTCTACAAAGGCACAAATGCCTTTGCACAAAGCCATTTTCTTTCTAATGTACCTTCTATAATTTGGTACAATCATATTGTTACAGATTTATGGACACTGATGACTCCTACTTCTTGGACAGTCGGAGTGCTCAGCATCTCAGAACAACCTTATTCCTTCTGTTTCTCTATCACGAATGACAGCTTATAATTCTCTTGGATGATGGCAGTACAGAATTTTGGAATTTCAGACTCTTGTCTGCCATGATAATGTCCAGCAGATAACAGGAAGGCAAATGTCCTTGAGTGATAGAGATGGAGTCTCTTCCTGGGTAAGACATTTGTCAGCTACTTATGTTTCCCTACTGTGCCTTCCCTCAGAGTACTCTCCAAAAACATGTGTGCAATCATGCCATGGGATTCACAGTCTAATGGCTTACATGCCTGATTGCTTCACTTGAAAAAAAAAAAAGGAAAAATCTGTGATTTTTCATTGGTCATATCAGAAAGATTTTCTTCAGCTGGATGACTTTTGTGTTCCACCCTTTGTATTCGGCTTCAAGTTTCAAGTCCAAATGAACCCAAAATAACAAAAATTTCTGAGTCCCACCTGGTTTCAATACAAAATCATGTTTTGTGTTAGTTTCAAAATAGGCCCAGGTTGGTTCAAAAGATTCATGGACCTTGGCAAACTTTTCAAGGAGCATGATTTAAGTTTCTGTGTTTGTACTGTGTGGTTTTATTGTTTCTCATGGTCTTAGTTAGGAGCATAGCATGGATTCACTATACATCAGATATGCTGATACCTGGCCTGCATTTGATGGTTGATGCTCATGTTTTGATTCATATCTGCCTCTATTCCCATATGCACAGCTGAGCACTTGTTTAATCTGAAAGATTGACTTTCCTTAGATCAATTAAGAATTTGGTTTCACATGTAAAATAAACACATTCAAAATAACAGATGGAGAAAAAGACATCTAAGGTCAAAGAACTTAGGAACTTGGCAGACCCTCAGAGCAACTATATCAAAGAAACAAGTATAAACTTTAAATATGGAGGGAAGGCTAGTATTTTCAGTTAGGGACAAATTTGGTTGAGTAATGAGATTTTCAGAGCCTTTGGAACAAGGAGGAAGGATGCAGAAACATCCATTTCAATTCTCTTCCCTGGTCTCCTTAATTTTTTGGCATGCAATGGCATGATGTGGGATACACAGAGGTAAGTAATATTTTCTGGTTTTAATATTGGCAAACTAGAGTTTTCCCAGGTTCATAATTAATGATCTTGAGTATCAGCCAGGTGTTTGAGACATTCTTATTCATCCCGCAGAATGTGTTTCTACTGAATATTACTGCATCACTGGAAGGATCTGTGTTCTGAAATTTGGACTCTGATCCAAATTTTCTTCTGATTTGGGTGGGCTTTAGATTTTGCTTCATAATTAGGATTATTAGGAGAGATGTACTGCTAATGATTTGCATTGCAATATTCCAAGATGCTTCCTAAACTGAACCAGAATTCAGCATAAAGAAGCACTGGTTTGCTTTTCACTTTCTGCATTTCTATTCTTCGATATCGCGTTTCCTCCCAGTCAGAGCTGTGCCGTTCAGGTACTACTTCAGCAACAAAATATGAGAAATCAAATCAGAGTGAAATAAATCTATCTTCATCTCATTTCTCTCTGCCATTCACAGATGTCAAGTGAATACAATAGCTCTTTGAGATGACGGACCTGTGTGGGGCAGCAGCTCCAGTGACCCGAACACCATGGTGTACAATTCAGCAGAGACTCCATGGCAACTGAAGAAAAAAAATTGGTAAAATCTTGGCACAAAGGTAAACTTTTAAAAGCACCCCTTTATTTATATAAGCATGTGTATACATTCCTTGAGATAGCTCAGAAGCAGGGGATTTTGAGGTCTCCCTAAACAGCGTGTCAGTCATTTCTCAGCATGGAGATGTGTTCACAGCACTGGCTGTAGCTCTCACAAGCAGGAGGACTGCGTGTTATGGGTCTTGTCTCAATGGTGTAGCTAAAGTCACTGAATCACCTCCTCCTGGCTCAACTGGAGGCAGTGCTCCGCTCTGCCTGGCTCATATCGCTGCCTATGTTTGCAGTTATAGACGGCTGAAAATGTTCTATTTTATTTTTTTTTTTTTGCATTACAAAACAGGGTTTCATCAGCAATTACATTTGTCAGAAAGAAATGCAGAGGTGTAGCTCCTCAAAAGAGGAACCTTTATCTTAAGCAGTTTCCAAACAAAACCTTAGTGCTCTGTTTTGGAAACTTCATAGGAGTTTCTGGATCAGTTTCTGGGTCTTACCCTGTGTGTCTGTTTATGCAGAGACATTTAAATCCTGAGTGTGTAAAGGGCATGACTGCAGACCTCCAATCACAACCAAAAGGGCAACACCTCTGGATCAAAACCTGTGTGATCTGGAGCACTTCTGGCAGCTGATGAACCTGGAGAGAAATTGAACGATCAACAGTTGATCTCCTTAAAGATGAGCTCAGGGCCACCTTGCAGTTTGGAAATGGGAAAGTTTGGATGCACACTTTGCTGGATATTCTCTGAAAATCCCCAAAGGCGTAATCCTAAAAATCATTTTCCAGTGGAAGCCATGGTCGCTCCAGAGCCTGTCACACCCTTTGGCAGCACAGCACAGAGGCCCTGCACTGAGCAGATCACCCTATTTCCTGGAAGCCATTTACTGCTGCAAGTCATAGGAGACATAAAACTTTCTTGGGTTCCTGGAAAAATGTAGACCTAACCCTATTTTTTGTCATCCTTCAGTTGGGTTTGGTGGGAATTTGCTTGGCTAAACTGGCAAAACTGCAAAGTTTTTTTTTTTTTTCCAAGAAAAAAAATCAGGGGAGAAAAAGGACTGTAGGTTTACATAAGTGGATTAGAAATGCAAATCTATATTTTCACCAGGGTAAATACAAGCAAAATGTAGGCTGATACTTTATTACTTTTCCATTTTATTTCAAGCTGCACAATATTTTCTGTTAAAAAGTAGTTTCAAGCCAGTGAAGATTCATTAAAACATTTTAGTGACAGTTTAAGAGTGCTTTATGAATTAAATTATTATTTATTATTAATCATGTGTTGGTGAACTGGGAATTCAAGAGGTCAAATACAGTTGGCATTTAATAGCTATTTCTTGCTAAAAAGACCATCTTTTAAGCAGACTCAGTTTGTAATGAAAATTAATTTTCGGGTTGAGCTGTTATCAGTTTGGGAACGTTTGACTCCCACAAGCTGAGGAGGGAATGTGGAGGGAACACTGACAACCAGCCGAAACTCTTTATTGCCTTCCTATGTGATGTACATTTGCTCTCCCCTGGATAACCAGTGTCATGCTTGTCAGCAGTACATAAAACAAAGCAACCCGATTTTTACCCTTGCTTTACATGACTGGAGTCCCACCAGTTTCTGCTGCCTCAGGATCCAACAGAGTGCTTGTAGCCTTCACCATGAATGCGTTTTGCGCTTCTGTGTCCATGTCCTCAGAGAATCTCAAAACATTTTACATATGCTCATGATTCAGTGGACTCCATACTATTCCCAGGAAGTAAAATAAATTAAAAAACATAAAACCCCTGATTGTAGAAGCGTGTGTCAGAGGACCCTGTGAGCTGTGCTCATTAAAACAGTCAGCACAAATTCCAAAATCCAGAGTGAGCGATGTGCAGCACCTGCTCTCCAGCTTCCCTCCAGTGTGAGTTGTTAGTCCTCACAAATGCTGATGTGGCTTCCTTGCCTGTCCTCTGCACTAAATTACCTTTATTGGCTCCAGCATACCAGAGTGGGTTTCCTCATGTAATTTTGGGTTTACATCTTTCAACACAGGTTACTTTTCACCATGTCTTGGCTCTCTCTCCTTATCTCCCTCTTAGAGCAGTTTCTGAGCTAACGCTTTAATAAATTCACATTTTGGTAGACCAGAGTCCTTCTAAAGGAAAAGATGCAAGTAGAGATAAAATGCTGAAAGCGAACATCTAGAAGACAACAGAGAAACACAAAGGAATAGATGACATCTCTTGTAGTGACGTTTCTTAAAAGGCTTCAAAAGTTTCTGGAAACTTTACTTCTCACCAAATTCATTCCATCTGTGTTCTTGCAAACATCTATTTTTAGAGTAATGCCTAAAGTCACAGGTGCTTCAGGTTGCTAGAGAGGATATTTTTACAAGTGCAGATGGAAGCCTGGATCTAACCCTCTATTTCAGGTTAGCTGAGCTCCCACATCTCCAGGCACAGAGCAGAAATAAGGATAGCTGTGTGCTGCACCAAGCAGTGTAGGACGGGCATCCATGACTTTGGCTTCCAGTCAGTGTGGTGAACAAGTTTTACTGACACAAACACAGTGAGTTATTCAGCTTGTAGGCCTTTCCAGAAAGCAGAGTTAGGGATGAAGGTGGGGCTGTGAAGGTGGAGGCCAGGCCTCACTGTGGCCATGGCGCTGTGCACTGCTGCTCGTCTGTGCTAGAGTGCGTCAGGCTCACGCGGGGCGTTCGCTCCGAGCCACAGGTGTTTTGCACTGTACAAAGCCTCCACAGATCAATCACAAATGTTTCTGGTACTATAAAGAGGATTAAAAGGATTTTTAAACATAGTGGGTCGGCCTGACTGCTGGGGAGATTGCCAGCATTTAGCAGAAGAGGGGGAGGCCAGGGCAGCGGGGTGGAGCAGGGGCTCCAGGGAAGCCACATGGTAAATTTCAGGGGGGTTTATGATCCAAATGTGGATCTGTAGCACTTTCAACTGGAACTCATTAAGAATTCATGGAGCAGAAAATGCGAGAAGTTCTGGAAATGAGGGCTTTGAAAGGCCAAATGTGAGCTGTAAATAAAATAGAGTGGGTATTCAATTTTAGGTATTAACTATCTCAGAATATTTTCTCAGATCAGCAGATCAGGCCTTCAACTAAAAACCTACTTCTAAAAACAAAAGGAGAAAGAGAAGGAGTTCTACAGACTCCTAAGGCAGAGAGCAGATAAAGAGCACAATCAGATATTGTATGTCTCCAAAACATGAGAGCTTATTGATCAGAAGTGCTGAACAGCGCTATTCATTCTGGCTCTGATTGAGCAATGTACCAAAGCATGTGTTTATCTTTAGGCGTATTTTGAAATCCCATTGACTTCAATCACCATTGACCCCTGTTACTGAAATGGGACCCTTGGGAAGACACAGCTTTCCTAAATATTATGTGTATAAACAAGAGAATCAGGAACACCCACAATTGAGAAAGCCAGCAGCTTAAGCAGAGTGTACCAGGATCACTTAGAAGTTACCTTCTAACTTTATCTGCTATGAATAGGTGGTGCTGGAGCTGTCGTTCATCTCTGTATTTTATGGAGGCCAAGACCTTCGTAAGAGAACATTTTATCTGCTGCTGTATTCATTTGAGGCCCTCTTTAGAGAAAGGTCTCATTCCCCTCATTCCTCATTGCTGCCTTAGGACATGGACACCGAGTCATTACAAGAGTTTGGGGGGTATCAGTGTAAGTGGAATGTTGGTTTGGACTAACTTTATAGTGAGGCCCCTTCAGGAACAAAAAGTGCAGCTGTGTTGTCAGCAGCTGAATGCCAGATGAAGTAACATCACCTGGTTTGCTGCCTTGTTCTCTCCTTCTGCAGGTGCAATTTTGTGCTGGTTTTAATGCAGCCACAGTGTTTATCCTAGCTATGGTAATTTTCCTTAGGAAACTTGGACTTTTCTGCCAGAAGTTATTTGAACATGGTGTTCTTTTCTCCTTTGTCTTCTGTGTTGAATTTGGTGAATATTGATGTTTCTCAAATTTGTACTCAGAACTCTTCAAGGATAGCAGTCCGATCAATTATTTCAACAGTGTAACAATAAAAATAAATGTTTGCTAGCAACCTACCCATTAAAAGTTGGGATCAAATAGTGAGGAACAATTGCTGCAGATCTAGAGAATGCAAAGCTTTGCTGTGCACCAGGTCAGTCAGTGCACAACACAATTTAGTCTGAAGAAATCCAGAGTATTATATCTGGGAACAATAAATCAAAAAAGGGAATAAAGTCTCTCCTGCTTATGGGAACACCTATTAAAAGTAAACTGAAGTTAAACAAGCAACTCTCAGAGGAACTGATTATTGCCCATAATTTTCGATGGTGGTTTTTCACTTAAAACGAACACTTAGCAGCTTTGAGAACATGTTAAAAATTTCACTTGCAATTTTAATGCAAATGTTGGTCTCTCTGGTCAGTCTCCTCAGTTCCTGCAAGAGGTGAGGGTTATTAGACATATGAAAAGCTTGACAAACTCTCAGGACTGGACAGATACAATGGAAACTAACTGGTGTTTTACTGAGATGTCACCAGCATTTCGGTAGGTCAAAAACTCAACACCGTCTCAACAGAAAAATAGCTCCTGAAAAGAAGAACATGGGCAGCTGATGCCTCAGTGAGATAATGCCTCCTTGAAACATCATGAAATTTGATTCTGATGTGCAAAATATTCTGAAGTTCTTAGAAGTATATGAGAAGTGTAAGAAGAATTCAAATGTTAAAAGTGGTGGTTTAAGAATAAGCAACTTTACAGTGCAGAGCAAATATGAAAATTGCTTTACAGTTCAGGTGATTTAGCATATATTTATTGACCCTTTTGAGGAGTGCCTAATATTGGCTTCTCTAGAAGAAATTTGGTCTTAAATTTAAGAGGTTTCACATTTGGGTATCCGCAATTACCAAAATTTCACTGGAATTGTTAGAAAAAGTTCGCTTACATCAGTTTTGCAGTGATTAACTTGTTATAACTGAATGTTAATGTTTTACTTTGCTGGGAATTTATGACATGATTGGGTGATAAAAATTTATAGCTCAAGATTTTAAGCCCATAAAGTCATTGAAAAATATGTCAGGGGTAGAATTTTTTTAAATAACTGGAAATCCCTTTCCAGTTCACAGAAATTCAATAAGGTGCTTGGAGATGTTACAGTTATACCCTGAAAAAGACCATATTAAAATTATTATTGTCCGGTGTCTGGGGGACTCTTTGCCTCTTGTAACTACACTCATCTCTGATAAATACTCATAATGGGCCTTTTGTAAGAGCCATTTTCTCTCTCATTTTAGCATTTAGTTCTTTCCCCAACACAGAATCTGGTTGTATCTTGGAAAATGTGAACCGATAAATTTTTGAATTACCAGTACTGCACTTTAAATATTTCAACTTTGTATTTTATCTTGCTCTTTTAATAGCATTGCCCTTCTCACATGAGCTCCTTTCATTGGCTTAACATTACATCACAACATTCAGACCTGACTTTATCTGCAGGACGTTGTGTTCGTCCTCTCACACCTGCCTATGTCTTTTGTTTCCCACTTGTGTATTCTGCTCTGAGTTCTCCCAGATAGAATAATCTCATTCTTTATACCCTTTTCTGCATCTTGGATTTGCTCCTTTGTGCTGCCCCTTGCTCTTGGGTTGCTCACTGGTAATGCCATCAAGTTTGGGGTAGCTCAGATGAAATCTTGTAGCAAACCCTTAGCAAACTCTTCTGTCCATGAGAAAAGTCTTATCAAATGGCTCATAAAACAAAAACTGAATTTCCTTTACCTCTCCATTCTTGGCAGAAAAAAAAAAAGCAATAACAAGAATTGTAATTAGAACATAAATGTCTCTATAATTTTGCTATGGATAGTTATTTAGCATAACACAAGGTCTTATTTTGCCATACTTGCTGAATCTGGACATTTTAAAAAAACACTAAAAGGCTTCACAAAATAAAATGTTCTGCCTTCATGGGTGATAAATATTCACTTTTTTGTGCCCTGAATGCTTCAGTTCTTGGTGAAAAAGTTTTAGCTTCATTAAAACTAAAAGAGTTGATCCTTATTTTGGATCAGCCCGGATGGAAACAACTGTGCTAATTTCACATGGCCTTCCCACAGCTGGCAGAGTCCACAGAGTGCCCAGCAGCCTCTCCTCTGAGGCTGGGGAGCCGGCTGAGCAAACACAGCAGAGTTATGTCCTTTCTGACAGGTGAGTCAGAAGCATAACCATGGTGACAGCAGTGAGGTGTCTGTATGTTCTTCCTTCTGCTGGGTTTTGAAAGAAAATTAGGATGATGTGAAAGGGTAAATACCGCCTTGTGTTTTCCAAATAGACTAAAACCAGCTGGCGCAATGCTGTTGGAAAGGCTGCCGAGGTTGTTGAAAGGTTTTGTACGACCACGGTGCTCTGCGTTGTGCTCTTCTTTATCATTCAGAGGCATTTCTTACTTTCTCGATGAGTGAGGAGGTCTCTCATACAAACTGCTCCACTGGAAGATTGCTGTGAAAGAAAAGTAATAAAGGCAAAAGGAACCTGCATGTTCTTCAAACTCATGCCAACGTGCAGGATTCTAAAGTATTGCCAGAGATGGGATGGTTCTGGCTCTGCACTTTAGCTCATCTCTGAAGACCAAATGCTATGAAGGAGAATGGGATGTATTTTGGAGTCAGATGCTGACATACCTGGTGCCATGTAGGGATTCTTTACTTTCCTGAGTAGAGCTTCTTGCTACTCCATTTACACATCTAAAAATGGCCTAAGTGTTGAAATCAAAGCCAAGATTTTGTTGGTTTTTTAGAGAAGAGCTTGCAGGGTGGGAGTCCTTGCAGCATCAAAGTTTTAAGTAGCACTGTCAGATTTCTTCCTGATCCTGACAACTTGCCTGAGAGTGCACGCATTTGAGGATACCCATGACAAACAGGGAGCTTTGCTATGATAGCCCCAGCAAGTCTGGAGTCCCACTGCTCAGCTGCACACTGAACAGGGAGAGTGCGAGCCATCAGAGTTCATAATCCACTGGGAGCTCTGACACTGCACAGGGAGGAGCATCCATGGCTTTTCTGGTATCCCACCACAAAGCCTGCCTTTAGCCTCTTGGTTTGAGGTGCTGTCCCAAGGAATGGAGCCAGCCCTTTCCCTCTTTTTTAAGACTGGTGCAGGAGCAGTGGTCTCAGGGAGAGCTGTGGGATGCCAGGCTAGGACACTCAGTGCTGCTGGGGCCCCTTCCCTGTCACCAGGAGAACATGTTTTCGAGTTCTTTCTTGAACGCAATCAGCGCCCTTAGCAACTGGGTGCCTTAAAATGTATTTATTAGTGCTCCAGAGAAAACAGTAGTTAGCTTTTATATATGGACACCATAGTGACATAACAGTAAACTTACAGCAATTCTCTGTGTTGCTGCCTTTTACAGTGGTTGCCTCAGGAACTGCAAATAAAGTTACATGTTTTATTTGAGCATTTGAAAAGGGTCACTGTCAAGTAACTTAGACCAAAAATGTGGGCTTTGGTAGGAAAGGATAGAAAGTCTACAGAAGGCTCCATGAATAGGAGTGGTTTTGAGATTTTAAAAAGGCAAAGGTAAGTTAGAACTTTTTAAAAATAATTTTGCTATGTTCCACCACAACATTTGCAGTCCGTCACCAAGGGTGTTGTATTAGTCAGACCACCAGCAAGGGAAGGAGAAGCAAAGCCGATTATGTCTTTTCAGCTTTTTGATTGTACAAAATCTTCAACAGCATTGCTGTACAAAAGTGAGTATGATTTGTTTAATGCTATAATTTTCAAACTTTGAATGTCATGAACTCAAAGCAAAAAAGCAAGAAGAAAAGACCATGGAGTTCACTGTTTAACCAAAGCTTTTTTCCACCCAGCTTTCACAAACACAGAGATTTTGCAGCATTTTTTCATATTTGACTACTTCAGTGATTTGATTAAAAGAGAGAAACCTGTGAACTACAGTGAAGAGCATTTAATATTTCTGTAATATGGCCATTGTCCATCTGACTTCGGGATACACTCCAGACCACATTCCATTTGGTTTGCTAGTCCTAAATCCACAACAAGTGTCCTAAATGTCAAGTGTATGGGTGTTACTATGATCTGAAAGCAGACCTGGTTCACCAGATTTTAGGGAAGTTTTTAGTTACATTATACTCCTTGTTGGTGGACTTGCACTTTCACCAGCTCCTGCCAAACAGTTGCGTTAGGTCCAAAGGTTTAAATGGAGGAGTCTGAGGGAACAAGGGCTTAGCAACTCCCACAAAGTATGATTCTAAAATAAGAGGTTTGACATTTTGAAGATATTCATATGTGTTTTAGACTGGATCCATTCTATAGAAGATTTGCATTTGAATAATCCAAGCTGAAGAATTAATGGATTTGTCATCTTTATGTGCAGAGGTGTATAAAGTGTGGGTGAACACTGCACTGTGCTACATGGCTGCATTAAAAATAGCAATTACCAAGCAACAGATTTCACACATTCCAAGGAAAAAACAGCTTCTGCTGTTCTTTTGCAGGCAGAGTTTTTGTAGTGAGTGATTTAATGTAGTTCTAAATGAAGGAAAATCTATCCATTGCAGAGGTGAAGCTGCCATTGCACCCTATAGTATGAGTTTAAAGATCCTAATGCTTTACAATATCCATTGCTTATCATTAAACTGACTGTGAAAAGATGCATAGGAGATTAATTGGCCACCCACTTCTTTAAACTTCACATGGCTGATAATTAAGCATGTGAACCTAAGAGCAGCAAGGTTTAATGACCTTATTGGTGTAAACTGTCCCGTAATTATCTGATCTAGCCACAAATTAGTCTCTTCTGCAAGGATCAGATACTTGAGTTTCCTTTCTGCTCCAAGAAGGAAAGACAGGAGTTTCAGACCACCCATTGAGCTGTCTCCCTGTGGTGTTTAGGGCTGTTTCCGCATTTGATGATAAAACCATAAGGTATTTGTGTTCCACTATGAGGACATGTGGCACTATTTTAGAAAAAGCTTGCGTAACTTTGACCACTGAAATATACAGAGTTAAAAATAGGCCAGCATTCCAGAAATGCCTTATTCCTCCACATCCACAATGGTTTTATCATGCAAAATTCAGAGAAATTCTGGCAAGGAAATTAATCTCTTGATTTCTTAAAAATACAGAGGGAATAGGGATCGCTCGGGAGGCAGGAGACACTGGGGGATGCAGAAGTAGATCAACAGATATTGCACCTCCTTACAAAGATATAATATTTTAAATATTCTTCTCACATGGTAAACATAAAATCTAAGGGGAGTCACCTTAAAAATTCCCAGGAGATCAAGGGAAAGACAAAAATATCTATGGATGAAATATAAAACCAGAAGGTGACCAAATAATTACAGATACTCCAATTGATGAGTTTGTTAGGAGCCACAGAAAGTTTTCGGAGGTCTCCTTGAGCTTTGTTTACTTCAGGGCTTTTTATTATCTCCATGGGAAAAAGACAGAGTTGAAAAAGTATGTTACAGAAGAGTCTACAGGCTTCAGCTGTCCTTTCAACACTTGTAATATTTTTAATAATGGAATAAGGGAGCAAGGCGGGGGGGTTAGAAAAAAAAGACGTAAGTAAAAGATAGTTTGTTTGTTTCTTTTAAAATAGAACTGTTTGAAGTTGTTCTTTCCTCTTCCTCTCTGCATTCATTACCTAAATTTTCTACTCTCTTCATTTTATGTTTGCATGTGCTGCATTTTGTGGTGAAAGATGCACAGACTTTTTCTGGTCTTGATCCTGAAGGTTCCAGAGTTAATACTCAGCTTCCTAGCAGTGGATGCCACTGGAAGTATCCTAATTGCCAGTATTTCTACTGCCAGAAATGTCTTGGTGTGGCAGTTGTGCATCCCTTTTGTTTCTTCCTACTCTTATGTGTCTTTTGTGATGGTGAGGAGAGAGTGTAATCTCCCCTGCACAAAGCACGGGGCCAAGATTCAAGCTTGACTACCCAAACAAGTCTGACTCTGGGAAACTCTGTCCTTTCCACACCTATATTCATAGAATCATATAATCATAGGATGGCTTGAGATGGAAAGGACCTTGAAGATCACCTCGTTCCAACTCTTATTCCTAAAGTGAGCAATCTTTATGAGCACCATACAAGTCCCAGTCAAGCAGCTGTTGTGATAAGCACTGCAAAAAGAGTGAAAAAACCCAAGTGATGCTGCCTAAAGCACTTATATGAAATGTATATGTTAGGATGTGATTCAGAAAAGCTGTAGGTTTTGAAATCAAAGTAGGAACTGAGCAGAGCAGAAAAATCAAAGAAGAATAAAATGCAGACCAAAATCAGAGGTATGTTGAATAATGAGCAGGAATGATGTCTGGAAACATGGCACCCTTTCTTCAAAGACAATAATGTGGTGGTTTCAGGATGTAGATGGAGTGATAGGACTGTGCATGTGCTTGGAGTAGACTAAGGAAAGGAGGTCAAATCAAGAAATATGGGCATGAAGGAAGATGGAAACAAAACTTGTGTGTGTAGAAGATTGAATAGGATGGAGATAAACACTGTGGGATTTTACAAACAAACATAAGAAATTTATTTTTGATATAGTAATGGGGAAATAATTAATACAAGAATGCAAAGAGGAGAGTGCAATCAGACTGCCCAGTCATGAATCAGATTCTACCAGCAGTGTTTTGAGTGGATGGAAGGAGGCAACTGATTTTTATGGAAAAGATAAATTCCTATAAATCAATATACCGGTCAAATCCTGAGGAGCATCTGCAACAACTAAACCAGCCCAGGACTAGGTGTGTTTTATTCAAGCTCTGTGGGGATTGATGTCATGGTAGGAATGAAGATTTTCCCAGGTGGACATAGATCAATGCTCCACTGGGAAGGAGCTGATAAGGAACAGATGACTTTTGGAAATATTAATACAGAAAATTTGTGATGTGTCATGATTTCTACATGATTAAAGAAAGAAAAAAAAAACTTGAATGGAAGTCACAGTGTAGGACAAGATCATATTGCAAGAGAGATCACAATCCTACATCATTAGTGAAGTGCCTGAAGGTGGCCTAGATGGAAGGGACTGTTCAGAAGGATGTGTCATGATAGGACAAGGGGTACTGACTTTAAACTGAAAGAGGGTTGGTTCAGATTGTGAGGAAATTTTTTTACTCAGCTCTCTGGAAGAAGAGGCAGTGAGGAACTGTAGTATCTCAGATGAAGCACCAGACATTAATTGATTTAGATTAGTGAATTAACTAGTTCAGGGCTTGATTATCATAGCTGATGAGCATTCTCAGGCCACTGGCTTGCAGCTCTTACAAGTTATGCATGTGGGCAAGTAGAGGTGACACTCAGGGATTTGAACACCATACCTGGAGGTCCTACTTAGGCTTCTTGGGTAACCCCAAACACAGTTCTCATATCTGTCTGTTCAGTGTGTTTCTAGCAAAGGGATCCTGCACTTCTTTGCCTCAGACCCCATTTTCAGTTTTTGTTTCCACACTATGTGTTCTAAGAAAAGTTAAAAGAGTGAATGGGAAGGCAAAATTAAAAGAATGGACAAAACCACAAAGCTGGAAAATCTGTGTAAAAACTGTCCACGTACTAATTTTGGATGCAATAATTATCTATTCCCAATGAGAAATCCTGGTGAGGAGGGGTGAGAGTGTTGGAGAAGGCAATGATTTCCAGAAAATGGGTGAAGAAACCCAGGGCCTAAAAGTAAAGTGAGGGCATTGAATTATAAGCTGTTGAAGAATAGAACCACCATGGTAAACCTAGATTTCAGCAGATGGTCTTGGAACACAACACAGGCAATTAGCACTCTCTGCTGCTCTTGTACCACACCAGACAAGAAGACATAAAATATTCAGCTGGAAAACAGAACTGCAGTCAGACATCTCAGAAGAGATAAATTGAAGACTACTAGTTTTGTTAACTAAGAGGAAGAACTTCATTAAAGAAAAAGGAAATACTGAAAAGTTCCCTATATTTAAACTTACATGGATGAAAAGATGATTAAAGTCACTTTTAGTTAGATCTCCAGTGGTGTCTAATTACACAAATGAGAAAGTTAACCTTGGGAGCAATATTCATGAGATAAAGGAATCAGCAAAGGGTCTCTATGAGCACTCCTAAAAAAACATGCTTTTTTCCCTCTATCACCTCCTGGAATTTGGAAATGTTTGGGCAACAAACATTCTGCCTAAATTCCAGCCACCAAACAGAAATGAACCCTTAGAAAGTTGAAATGGGGAAGAAATTAAGGTAACTGATTAAAGGAAACCTAGAAGCCTTTAATTTTCTCTATTTTTTGTCTTTTTTTCTTTTACTTTCAAGGCTTTGGTTCACATTCAGAATAACGGTACCAGAGACAGCATTTTTCAATATGATTTTTTCGTTTCAGGGTAAACTCTTCCAGCTGTCTGTGGTGACTGTCCAGAGGGATTTAAAATTATTTTCCACATGATAATGACTGGCCAACTTTCCACTGTTCTCAGAGCAAGGAAATGTCATTTAATTGTTGCACACAAAATGGCTTCTGCTGTGGACCTCCCTGTCATGGCACTGTTGATACCTCACATTTTTCGTAAAGCCCTTCAGACTAACATCTGAACAGAAAAAGATGCTGGGTATGAAATAAGATTCTGTTATACCCTACATGGCCCAAAGTATAATGGTTGTGAAGCAATAATTGCATTCTTTTACAAATCTGTGCCTGACCATGAGGGGGATAATTTGTAGAGAAGACCAAGAGGCACCAGCAAAGGGACCATGCTGCAAGAGGAAATCATTGTGTTTGGTTTAGCCACATACAGGCAGTCCAATGCCAAGGCTATGAAATAATCAGATGGTACTGTGGAAAATAAAAGATACCCTCCCTCAGGAAATCAGTGGGTCCTTTTCTGAGGAGTTATCTATTATCAGAAACCTGAAAGCCACTCTCACAAGGTTGGTGATTTCAGAGTGTGAGAGCTGTCATAAAAATTGTCACAGCCTTTGCCTGAGAGGGCAGGGAAAGGTACATCTCAGCAAGCTGCAGCCCAGGAAAGCTCCCTCAGAGATGCTGAATAACTCACCTACTGTGGTCAAAACCATTACCCCAGTGTTTGGGCTCAGAGGGATGGCACTGAGGGAATTTATTCTACCTCTTCCCCAGAATTAATTTCTTGCCTGGACGGGTTCATCTTGAAGACCATAGCATCTCTTCAATTGTATTACCTTTCATCAGAATGAAAGGTTTTTACAGAAGTTCCTTTGTACATGTCATAAACTTTCACATATTTTCATCTTTGTATTACCTGGGCTACATCCAATATCTCTGTCACCTTCAGACAGCTCTTTCTTTTAATTCACATTTCCATCGAGATTTCTGGTGGGCCTACAGTGAAATATTCCGTAGCTTTTATGAATGTGAGGAATGTGGTGGTGAACCACAGGATTCCCCCACCTACAGCTCCCCCTTTCAGCTGCCAGCTGCTTGTCAGATTTTAATTAACGGGAAAGTTGCTAGGAGTTATTCATGCTGGTTCCCTCTGTTCCTCTCTGGAGAATTCCTAAGCAGCATTCAGAGCACTGAGCCTGCACCTTCTCCTTTTTAATGCTCTTCTTCCCAGCAGCCAGTGAAAAATGTAAAAAGTGATGAGTTTCTGCACCCAGAACTCAGTTAACAGAGAATGACGTCCACCAGTTATGGATGTGGCACTTAGGGCCTCCCTTCCTTCTGCTTCCTCCTCCTTTTTCCCACTCAAAATGAATGAAGAGGATTTCTAAAACAATTATGTCTGCTCAGCTGTAGATATGTTATTTTATTTTTTACAATATCAGGAATATAATTGAGATGAAAACACTGAAAGACTGCCTGCACTGGGAAAGCCAATACGGGCATGGACAAGTGAAGTTATCACTGGAGTGGAGGGAGGGCTTCTGAAAGCATTGTCTCCAGCAGTCACCGCAGCTCATGATGAGAGTTTATTTCTCCTACCTCTGGGCAACCCCTAAAACACATACCATTTTTCCCCTGCCTGTCAGTTCCTGGAATTCAGAATTGTTTGGGCAACAAACATTCTGTCTAAATGCCACCAAATGTCTAGGATCATATCAGAAAGTCTGAAGAACAACACAGAGGTACAAGAAAGTGAAAACTTGTCGCACAATATCAGCACTCAGTGAATACCCTCAGCTGTAACCCAGACCTGACATCTAACTGAGAACAGTTCTTACGGTACTGCTAAACGGGAAGGTTGTACTTCTCCCTGTTGGCTACCAGCTTCTGAAAATTATTAAAAGGCAGCAATGTGCAGCAGTCATTCTAAGTGATCCAGCAGAGACTCAGAGAGCATTTCTGCACTCAGTCTTAAAAGGCAATAGCAAATGGTAAACAGTTGGTTACAACAGATAGCAATTTAATAGACATCACTTTTGATAAGCTGCAGATAAAATCTGATGTACTGTGGAACCCCAAGGAACTGTCCCATACTCTGAGTGTAAGTTTCCATTATAAACCCTGTTTTGATGCCCTCAACGAACCCTTCATTCTACATTTCTGCAAAGAGCTCCTTCTTGTGTAATGTTTCTGCTATGTGGAATCCAGCCAGAGAAAATCTGGAAAGAAGGGAGGGAGAAGAAAGAAGCTGGAGGTTATTCTCACAGGTATCATTAAAACAAAGGACTTCGTAAAGTGTGATATCTTTTTTGACACATTATCAATCTTTTCTAAGGCAGTTTTTACCATGTCTCTGATTTGCACCTCACTTTATTTTTATTTTTTCCTGGTCAGTTTTTATTAAGAACTGGAGTGGGGAGCGCAGCACTCATTCAAATTTTGCAAGTGGCATTGTGGCCCCCACTGCCTGGGTGCCTCCACAGCACTGATGGTCTAAGCATTTCTAGTCCTGTGAGACAGTAATGGTCCAATTTAGGCATCCTCTCCCCTCCAGGTAAGAAATGTATCCATGTGGGTGGAACTTGTCATATATTAAAAGAAAATGAGGCTTCTTAGGGATCCTTCAGTTCCTCCATTGTATGCTAAATGGAAAGAATAAATTCCCTTCCCTTCTCTCATTACTAATACCCAGGGTATTTCCTCCACAAAGCACTCTGAGCAGACATCGAATAGACACGGACAGACACTGCAAAGACCTGTCCTGCACACCCTTTAAGTGTGGATATCATGAATCCTAAATAGTCTATGAGAACCAACCACATTTTTGTATAGTCTACAGATGTTGTACTGCCCTGTGACCATCACCTCTTCCAGTCTTAACCCATTTATAAACTCTTTTCCCTGCTTTAATATTTTGCCTGTGCTTGAAATGATACTGCAGGAAGCCTTTAGGTGAGAGTATCTTCAATCCAGCCCTCTTTTACCTATTCACTAGTAAAAAAAAGATGATGATTTGGTTGCTATGTTTGATGTGAAGAGTAGGTGATGGCCATTTCTCATGGCCAGGAAGTGTGGAGTTCATCTTCACAAGCATTATTTGCAGTAGTAGCCACATCCCCACAGCCCTCTGATCTTCTACAAAGTTCTTGTAAAGAGACTATTGACAGCAAACTAGCAGAGCAACTGTAGGCCTAAAGCAATGGAAAAGTACAACACATAAAGTGCCATGGGAATAACAGGGCCAGCTCCTGGATAAGATATCCACGTCTGTAGGAATGAGAAATGGCCTCTAGCTCTGTGGACTCAGAGTTGCAGGCACACAAAGTTGCACAGTTCCCCACACGGGCGCATAATGGCACAGGTTTTCGTAAGTGCATAGGGGATTTAGGTGCACAATTCCCAAAGCTGACCAGGGGATTCACTGAGATGGCCCTCACTGGAAATCTGACTGGTGTTCTGCATGGCAGAATCTCCTGGTTAGGTTTGAAACTTTCAATCCATGCAGCTGCATGCCTACATTTGTTTAAAGGACAGAAGCTGAACAAACTCCAGTCTATGCCTGACAAAATTCATACACACAGGAGGATTTCAAATATTCCAAATAAACTGCTATTGGCCTGGCTTTACTTTGAGGCTACAAGCTTCCATTCATCAGCAGTCTTTTTTCACTCTTTGTTTCTTCCTTTGGAATGTTTCTGTAAAGCAGCTTATAAACTTTTGGCTTTAAATAAAAAGATGCTAGGGTTTTTTGTTGTTATTTGGATGGGTATTTTTAAAAACTATTGCAACAGCAACTGCAAGGTCTCTACTTCCACCAGGACTCCCCCTGAGAATTAAAACCACAGTCAAACAAAAGAGAACAGAGAACAGAGAGGACAGAGAAATCCCCTACAAGCCTCTGAGGAGACAGACTCATCTCTTTATCAGCCTTTGGCTTCTATGTATACCAAGGATGATTCAGAATGTTCTGAGATTGTCCTATGCAGGAGGTGGTGGTTATAGTGTTACAAAGGCTCTTCTGTCAACTTCACAGCTGCCTGAAAATTGGCTTTTATTTCATCAGATACTTCAGCTCTGAAAAGGGGCTTCTCTTTTATCACTACATTGCATGTGTCCAGCCCGTCTGATTCATACTGCTCTGGCATTCCTTCTGTGCATTAATTAGGGTCTTTAGCTAAAAAAACCAAAAAAACAAAACAAAACAAAACAAAACAAAAAAAAACCACCCAAAAAGAAAAAAGGTTAGTACTATGTAGTCAAAATTCCTCATGTGCTTCTCAGTTTAGGGTACATTTTAATGATTTAAGTCAAATGGCAGCCATGCAGAGTAAGTAGGAGCATACGACTTGCCTTATCAGATCAGACCATTGGTCCGTGAAGTGTTGCATAGTGAATCCAACACCTGATTTGTGAAAGGAAGGTAAAAACAAGTGAACTATTATCCCTCTTAGCTAAGTCTACAACACTACCCCCCAGGAAAAAATTCCTCCCTTGCACCTGTGGTGATCAGATCACTGTAGCCTAATTAAAAAGAGCTCCTCGGCTCAAACCATGCAAAGAAAGAATGTATGAAAATTTGATAGAAAAAGAATAAAAACCAAGAAGATGCCAAGAAGCTTGAAGGGAATTTCCATTTACCAAACTTGCTCACAGATGGTTGCAGAGTTAGAGGCAACAGGAAAAAGTTTGAGCACTGCAGGTACAACATGAGAAAATGTTCAGAGTAACTGCACAGCATCAGCACAGTAACTCAAAATAAAATGTATGCATGAGGTCATGTGTCCCTGACCTTTACTTGTCATACAGCTTCGCTGCAGGCATTAACATGGTCTCTAAAGGCCTGACTGACACAGATGTGGTCATTCTGCTCCCATTTTAATGACAGTAGTTTAATACTTACTAGTAGATAGCAAATTAGTCTGGAATGTAGTGGCCTCTTTATGATGTCATCCTGAGTGTCACTGCATAGCTGTAAGGTCACTGTAAGGACATGTCTTTTGGGGGCCTGAAAGTGTCTGCAAAATAGAGTTTTCATGGGCAGTGTGGTCACTTGAAGTGTTTAGTTCTCCTTCAATCATCATGCACTCTGGAATTAGTATTCAAAAAATGTAAGCTTTTAGGACTGTATCATGAGCTGAGTCCTCCAACGTATGCACTAATTACTTGAATAAGAGAATGTCATTCTGTAAAATAATAAATGAAGTCATCTTTTACTTATGAGAACTACCAGCAGGATTTGCTCTGAAATGCCCTTATTTGTTAAACTTCTGGAGCACAGGGCTCTGTACAGAATTGTGTGGTCTCCCTTATCATTGTTGTTTTGCATCCCTTAAGTTCAGAGACATTAGCAGGGTGTGGCTTTTTTTCCATTAAAGGCTGTTTTGGGTAACAGTAATCCAAGATCTCTTTCGTTATGCTAACAGCTAAAGGCCTTGTAACAATAATTTCTGTTTGGCAGCATCACAGTCAATTTCATTGATGTTACAGTTGTTTTAATTCTCTTTTTCAGGGGTGAGAAAAGATCCAGTAATTCTTCTGAGATGATTTCTCCATACTTTTCATCTTTTACCGCAAAAGGGATTGCCAGGGAACTATCCAAGAAAGAAATGCAGATAAGCACTACCACCACCAGAAGGAAAGGGAAGGGAGAGGAAGGGGAGGGAAAGAAAGGCAGAAAATACTTAGGGTTTTTTGTGAAACTCAAACAAAAGCAAGAGCAGCTGTAAACTTGCAGAGGCAAACAACTATGTAAACCTACAAAATTTCTAGCACTTGCATGGATACAGAGGTACTGATCCACCACTTACATGATATGCAGACCACTGGTTATAAATTTTTATGTTTGTGGTAATATTAACTAAAACCATGGTGTCTGGCAATAATGGACTAAACCATAACCACATACACATAATGCAGAAGTTAGTGATTATAACAATGATAATATGACCTTATCCTTATGTTCTTCAACTCTTTCTTTCATCCATAGCATTCAGCCTATCAGAGGGCAGAGCTGAAGGTGAGTTTTTCAAGGTATTTTTAAGTAAAAAACAGAATTTGTAAGAAATTTGCTGGGGCAACTCAGAAAAAAAAAAGACCTGTTGAAGCCTTTCCTGCTGTGAAGGAAAGACTCATGGAGTGGTCCCCAGCCTTGCCTTGCACCTCCTGGTAACCTCCTGTCCATTCAGATACTTAATGGACAGCTTCCAGCCTCACCAGCAGGGCCGCAGGCATGTGAGAGAGTGTGCTCCTGCTGCATCTGAGCCTCTTCTTGAGGTAAAGAAAGTGGAAGAGGCTGGCAATCAAGAAAGCTTCCTGGGATGCTTTTATGAAAAAATATAACTTATGCATTCTGGGCTCACAAATCCTTTGCTCATGGGATTTGTGCTCCTAAATCTTCAAGGTGCTTCTGGAAATACTTCTTTTCAAATGTGAATGTATTCGTTTTGGAAAAGTCACCAAAATGTTAAGAAATGCTATGTCAGTAGGCTCACACCAAAGCCGACCTTCTCTGTTACTGCTAGGAAGGAGAGTTGTTGGCATCAGTTGAATTGAAGGGGATTTCCTTTTGTTTTGCAATGTATGTGCAGACAAGCAGGCACCAAGCTACAAGTGAGTAACTTTCCCACTAATCCTCCAAGGCGTGTGACAATATGACCCTGAGCTTTTACAACTAAGAACATTATGGTATGTAAATATTATGAACATATATGGTAAGTGCTGTACTTGCTGAAAAACACAGAAAATGATTCCTGGGAATGCCTAGCTGACCCTAAAGTTACACAGATTATTCTTTTTTTTGTCTGCAGCATTCATCTCTGCTCAAAACCACGATGATATATTAGATGCAAGTTCACTGAAGCAGGAATTTTGTCTTGCTGTCTTTATTTCTCAATTAGGATCTGTTTTATTTTGGATATAAATAATAAAAATGAGAAAATAAAAAAATTATTGCGTTGTATTTGCCACTGCATTCTTTCCAATAAGGGAAATGAATAATCACTTGTTGAACTGAGAACATTTTAACTGCTAGCTGGAAACCAGAATGTCACTAATTGTGCAGCACACATTAAATGATGACAAAGAGCATGACTTGTTTTCTGCAGTCATGCACCAAAGCAGCGGAAGAAAATCTGTTGTTATTTCTTTGAAAATGTTGTGGCATCCATTGAAATCACGAGGATGTGGGAAAAAAAATAAAAGAGAAAAAAGAATATTGTTTTAGGTCTCTTGATAGAAATTTCATAGCACAATAGAAAGTCAGCTTTTTATGACTGATATATATCCGGCCTAAAACTTATCAACAGCACCGAAACAATGTGCAAAGCCTAGGTTTATTTACATAGAGGAGCTAGGACAGAGAAGAGGAGGAAAAAAATGCAGTGGAGATTTACTGATTTTACAATGGAAGAGTCATGAATATGCTTTCAATAACAGTCTCAACAGTTGCAAGGGCTGTGTACCATCTGCCCATTTAATAAGAATATATTCTGTGTGTGGAGGCACACGACAGCCTTTGAAAGTCTTCATCCCTTAGTGTGTGTATATATCTCGTGAAATTCCTGCAGTTCTCACTGTGTATTTTCCTGACTTGCAATTCAGCTTTCAGTACTGATAGAGACTTGGAACCTGCATCCCACAGAGAAGTCCCAAGTGTGCATATTTATCCATGGAATTATACCAAGAATAAATCAGACCATGGATCTCAGAGGCACCACTCACAAGGGTATGAACTACTGGCTAAGTTCCATAGCATCTGTACTTTGGTTATTTCCATTTACTTTAGTTTTACTTGATTAGATTCCAGCACTTGGTAAACCTTATCTTTTTTTTTTTTTAAAGAATATGTTTGCATATCAAGTACATTTTTCACATCCTTGCTCAACCTCTGCAAAAGGCTCTTAATAAAAAGGGAACTTGCAGCCTTGCATGTAATATAGCAAGAACCAAAATTCCACTGCCTCTTGGGAAAAAGCATTGGTTGAGGGAAGAATATGATGCAGTTATCCAGGTGAGCTTTTAGTTAAGGGTAAGATGAAGTTAACTCCTGGTGACCCTACCATCTGTTCAGGGGCCTTAAAACCCTTCCACTTTCTTCATCATGCCATTTTTGCTTAATTATCACTTTGTTCTCATAAAAATGTTTGTGCTGATTATTTTTTTTAACAGAGGAAAGAAAAAGACAGCAGCTGTGGAATGAAATGGGACCAGAATGGCTTTGCAGCAAGGAGTGGCTCCTGCCACCATTTACTGAAGAATGCAGAGTTCCGTTTTTAAAACTGGAAATAAACTTATGCTTCACACAGATTGGAATTTTCAGTATGGCTGAGCTGTCCCAGAAAACAAATAATAAACAGAAGTGCTGTATCTCTTGGTCCCCGATTGCTGGCAGTGTTTTGGAACATCTGAGGATTTGCTAGGATTTGCCCTTGTGAGCAACTGTGTCCTTAGGGGGAAGTCCTATAGAAATCAGAAGGGTTTTCCTTTTAAGGTCTTATTCAAACCCCATTGATGGCAAGGGAAAAAAATTCCTATGGACTCTGTAGGCTGAGTTCCAGCCTGTGAAGCAGTCAGTTTGGTGGCAACTAATTTTTCACCCCCTGACAGAATATTAGAATTGCTCGATTGATTAAAATAATGTGCAAGTACTTCTGCAAAATTATTTCAGGGTATATTGCACTGTTTGTTGTTCTTAAGCTCATGTCATCTCTTGTTCATGGATATTCAGGCTAACTTACAGTTTAGTCATGAAAATGTTTGAAAATACCAGAAGTTCAAGAGTTTTTGGGCGAATGATCAATCATCTGGAAATTCATCACAGAAGTCCATTATACAGTAGCTGTCATCATTGCAGTCTTTTGTTTAAAGAGTATCAGCCACTCAACTGGAAGCATGAACTGCATCCAAGATTTGTGTTAAAGCTAAGGTTATAAATCACCTTCTACAGAAAAGAAATATTTCTGGACACCAAATAATCAATTACATAGATTTTAAAAGCCCCGGAGGCTAAAATTTGAGTGTCAGTACTACTTTTTTTTCACTAAAGCATTAACATTTGCACATGTATATACAGCTATACAAACCGTACAGAAAGTTAAGTATTATGTTAACAAGATGGCAAGAGCTAAAATAAACTCCGACCCTCAGCACACCAAATTTCATCCAAAAGCAGCTGACACAGACAAGATGGTTGTACCTAGAAGTATATCAATTTTTGATACAGCTGTCTCAGAAGCCAAGCTGGTTGTGGGTCAGCAAAGTTAGAACCATACTCATGTACATTCAGTTGCAGGATACTGAAGCTCCAGCAGAAACAGCAGGATGGACAAATTAATACAAATGGCAGGAAAAGTAGATTTTGTTAGTATAATGACCAGGCACTGTGATTAATGAAGGGCAGACACCACTAGTTCTGCTCTCCCAGAAGCTGGTTTCTGCAGTTCCCAGCTCGTGGGTGCACAGGACAGCTGTGAGCTGTAGCGTCTCCAGTGGTCACATCCAAATCCAGCACAGCTCACCATGAATCAGAAACCTAAGCCTACATACGGGTTTTGTGAGATGGAAGCAGTTTTAAAATGCAGAATTCATACCAGATAAACCCATACTGAATGACCATGGAAGAAGCAGGAACAGTAGGGTGTAAAAAGGACCTTGGGTAAAGATGGGGTTTGAGCTGGGTGGTTTTATAACCATACTTGGTGAAATAGAAGTGAAGTTCAACTGCATTCTTCACTCAGAGATCAGCAGGGAGTTCCACCTTTAGCTCACTCCCTTCTTCAGAGCTGCACAACAGGGTGGGTTCATTGTTGTGGTTTTCCATGCTATCCAGATGCAGCACACGTTGAAGTTGGCTGGCAGGAGAATGCTCAGCTCGGCACGGAGCTGTCCTGACCTAAGAGGAGAAATCCCATGTTCCAGCCTCCCACACACTGTGATCCTGCACATGCTCATCTGTTACACAATAATCCTACTAATAGCCATTTACCTCTCCCCATCCCTGCTAATTAGTTCAAATTCTGTATTCATTGCTCAGTAATCCAAAACTGTGACTGTGACACCCTAACTGATTGCCAAAGGAATCTTCTGGTAGAGTGCATTTTTCTGTCTTTGTGCCTTACAGGTTATGGAGGGAATCAGAGAAGTAAGAACAAACAACAGAAGGGATGCTCTCAAGTAATTGAGAATTCCCCACTCTTTCTTCAGTCCTGTGCAATAGGTGTACAAAAAGAGCAAAGACCATTTGTGGTGAAAATTAATATTCCTTTGTGGGAGTCAGAATTGAATCTGGATTGACGTTGATTTTAAATGCAGATGCTGGCAGAGTAAAATTATTTTTCAAACACTGAAGCTTTCCCTGGTAAAGTATTTAAGGTTGCATTTTCAGGCTAGAAGGAAAAAGTGATGAAAAGTTCTTAAAACTGAAGAAACAAAATCCTTGATTTTGATCCAAAGCCCTGCAAAACAAGATCCCATACTGAAATGGCTAATCTTAGGAGAATGGAGGGGGATAAAATGGGTACCTTTCCTTCCTCTCTTCCTTCCTCCCCTTTATTTTTTGAAGCTGCATGTAATATGCCACAGGGGTGTTTCTGCCAAAAACATCCTTCACAAGCATTTATCCCATACTTTATTCTTTGTGGCTCTGTAAGGAAATAGGCACGTGGTAGCAGAAGGAATGACACAGCACCAAGCAGGGCAGGGCAGAGGTTAGTTCAGGTCCTGAAAGTGGCATAGTCCTGTTTCCAGCCCGGCTTTTACTGTTGTGGTGGCTCTCTGTACTTCAGATGGTTGTCCTACCTGTTTAGCATTGCAAACTGTTGAATGATGCATTGTAGGCAAAGCATTAAGGCTTCTGTCTGGGTTTAAACTTCCTTTCCCTGTTTTCTTGGGAGCAATGCCTGTCCTTGGTCAGACCATGTTTTGTACCGTGCATAAAGCAGCTGTGATCCTAACCAGTTCTTCTGTGTCAGGTGAAAATCAAACTGTCAAAGGACAATCATGTAGATACTATTGGAAATTATTACTATTTATTGGTCATACTCTTAGGGGATCTATAGGCTTTAAATGAGAAAAGGTCCATGGTATCCTAAGTAGGTTCTGAAAACTAAGTAAGGCTTTTCAAGAAGCCTCTTGTCTGAAAAGAGCCTCCAGAACGATGTCTAATGTTCCCAATCCACTGCCATGAATGGTCCTTCCCCAAGTTTTACATGAAAAACAGTCCCTTTGGGAATGAGTTCAGTCTGTTCTCCTTCATACCCAAAAGTAACCTTACACTCATAGACAGCCACTGACTACTCACCTGTAGAAGGGTTTTCACAGTGAGGCTGGACAGACATTTTAACTTACATCCTGAAAATTCAGGCCTTATAAGAAAAAGGAACCATAAAACCTCCTGTCTGCACATGGCAACATTTCGAGGATGTCTTGCAAATTCAAGTGATGTGCAAAAGTGATTGCAGACAGTTGTTGGGTGTCAGAATTCTTGTTAGTTGTCAGCTAGCAACCTGCCTTTTTTGAAGTTGCAGTTGGCACAAGGTGACATAATTCAGCCATAAAGTATTTCAATCATAATTCAGTTCATAATGTAAATGGATATAATTAATTTTATTGCTGCAGATTTCACTAAAAAACCAGGCTAATGGATGAGAAATAATTTAGAGAAGTATCTTGTTATGAAATCTCAAATAATATAGGGAGTGTTCAAGACCAGGTTGGATGGGGCCCTGAGCAACCTGGTCTTGTGGGTGACACCCCTGCCCATGGCAGGGAGTTGGAACAAGATGATTTTTAAGGTCCTTATCAATGCAAGCCTTTCTGTGATTTCTATGAAATCACATCCACCACCTGTTGTAGGGGAAAAACTGTTCACACTGAGACCTTGGGGAGAAATTTATTTTCCATTTATATTTTATTAATTTGGTAGTGTCTGGTACTACTCAATTACCACTTCAGCCCTACTAATCACTGCTGTCCTAGACCAGGAGAAAAATACATGGTGGACACAGCAACAGCCAGGTTAGTCTGGCTAGAAGAGCCAAAGATTCTTGCAGGATTTTGCTTGTGTTCATTTTACTGTTGCAAAACTCCTATAAAATTCATTGCAAGTAGAACTGGCAAAAGCAAATTACTAAAAAGAACCACTGAAAAACGATTGTGTGGCAGAAAACAAGCATTCAGGAGAAATGTGAAATATATAGGTTTTCATTCAGAACTCAGAAATAACAATAAAGCAAAACCCCAAACCTTGAATTATTTTGAGTTCAGAAAGCTTTTTTCTTGCTGTCCTGACTAAGTCCAGTGCTTTTGTTCTGAATGGACTTTAACAGACTAGAGGTGTCTGCCAGAGATGGAGTTCAGACAAACCTCCATGTCTGTCCCATGACCTGGCTCATTTCATGGACCTGAACTCCTTAGGCTTGCTGGGCCATGAGAAGTGGAGAAATAGAACCTGAACCTATCAAGACACTTTTGAGAAATGAGGGTGGCAGCTCTTTCCAAAATATTTCAGCTTTGATTCCTTCTTGAAATAAACCCATGGTTGTCTGGACAATTTTTGAGGAAAAAAAAGATTTATTTACCTGACAACCTAATTTTCTGCTCTAAAATACCTCTCCTGGGTTGTGCAGTGCTGCCTGTTTTGTTCTGTGAAGAATAAAGCATGTCTACTTCTTGAAAACCTCTGCAGCTCCCTAGTGAATAACTTGAATCTGTTCATCCACACCCATGCCATGGTAAGTATGTTGGCTCAGACAAGGAAGAAGATATGTTTCTGAAGTAATAATTTACATGAGTGAGACCTTAAGCCACATTCAGCTGACAAAGGAAAGGAGCAGAGTGTTTCTATGGTATGAGAGCAGTTCTATGTTGTTGGAGTGGTTTTTGTACAACTTGTACAGTGAACATTCTCCTGAATAGCTCCTACAGTAGTAAGTTTTCTGTAGTAGAATGTTCTTTTTTGGTTTATTCTGTGTGTTACATAGTGAACCATGGAAATGCAGTATTATTTTACTGAAAGCTAATTAAAGGTAAATTAACACTTAATAATTTTTATTTAATTTTGATTAGCATGTAAAACATACTTTAATTACATCAGAATAAAAGCTGGAACTTGAGCAATTATTTAAATATACCCCTAGAGTTTAGTACCATTTAGGGCCGGACTCCCCTCTGATGTTGTGTGGGGGCTTTTTATAGTGAAACATTTAAAATAACAGCTAATTTGTAACATACACACACACATATGAAACACATTATTTTTAGAGCATTATTTTTACTGTGTATCTTGAAATAGAGTGTGCGTGTATATTCATTTAACACAACTTGAGCTCTTGGAAAACTCGGCTCAAATTCCAATTATTCTACATTACTTCTAAAGCAAAATACAAAAAAAAGGAGGGTGGTTGTTGCTGTAAGCATTTTAATGGGCATCACTGTTGCAAATGGCAAGAGCTGTGGAAGTCTTAGAAACATTTCTCCATGCCAAGGATAAAAGTTTGCACTACTTTGGCCTGCCCTATTCTCAGCCACCTGGAATTTCTATTGACCTACCCTATAGTCCAGCTTTGGATGTGGTATTAAACACACTGGAGGAGGTGCCAGACCAGGATTTTTTTCCCTGCTGCTTGCCTCCTGCAGCCACAGCACCATGTACCTCCTGTCACGCTTTCTCCCTTGAAGCATCACCCCGGGCTAGTTTTCCCTCTTGAAAAAAACAGTCATAAAGAATATTTGTTTTTTTCAGAGTGCCAAACATCTCCTGCAGACCTCTGCAAAGCATTGTCCAGTATTTTTGCCCAGAAAGGGGGAAATATGGGCTCTGAGTTGTGCAGATTCAGATGTAATGGTTCTGTTTGCTGAGATGCTGAGCCATTTCATCTCTGTCAATTAATTCAGCAATGGGATTCGAACAGTTCTGGAAACTGGTTCTTTGGATTTCAAAAAATTAAAGGGAAAAAAAAGATAAAGAAATCAGCCAATCAAAATATCCAACTAACACCCTGAAAAATACCCTAAGTTCATTTTTTCACTATTTAGTAATGTTGATCAAATGAATGCTACAAGATAAAATCAGGGTGCTCTCTGAAGCCATAGCTTTAAAGGCAAGAAGTCAGGTTTAGGTCAGTCAAAATAAAGAGAGATGGGATATTATCTGTGAGAGGTTGACCTGAGGTATAGGAAAGTTTGGTTTTCTTTAAAAAGAAGAATAATCTGCTGACTGAAAAAAAAGTTCTTTTTCTCCATCAGACAGCAGAACAACAGCATGGATGTCAGTGCCATAATATGATTACAACTGTAGGAAGGGAACACCAGGTCACAGACCATGATATTCAAAAACAAGAGTACCTCCATCTGCTGATGTCAGCAATTATCACAAATAGACAAATGTTAATAACGTTCAGCTGCTCAGATGATTCAGGTTTAGGGGTTGTTTTTTTCTTATTTTTCCTGTTTTTATTTTTTTTTTGGTAATTGAAGAAAGGGAGTTTAGGAGAGTTGCATTGGCTATTGTAAGTACAGACTGTACTCTCTCTTGATGCTTGACCCTACGTTCTTTCTTTTATAAGAGATGGAGTTCATTTTCCTTGGGCTAGCATAAAATGAGAACACCATGGAAGTTTGCATCGTTGGCAGAGGTGAAGAGTGGGCTGAGTGGATGATCTAATTGGGCTTCTCCATCTCGATGTTCTTGCACGCTGTGAAGTTCTGTGATGAGCTGTTGGTTTAATTTTACAGGACCTCAGTGGCCACCTTGTGAAATCTGGCTAGCAAGAACATAATGGAGCTTATGGCTGGGTTGTTTAAGTTATTTGTTTGTTTAGGAAAGAGGTTTTTCAGTACATAAGTCATAAAAATAAAGCTAGTTTTCATTAACACTTTAAAAGTTAATCCATGGCTTAGTAGCTTCGATGGATCTTTTCTGGTCGTCTATCCCTACTGACACATTGATGGCAGAGTCTGAAAGTGTGGGGACCGAAAACCTTCAAAAACCTAGGAAAAGACTGGATCTGGTGTTTGGTAGCATTTTTGAAATATACAATTACTTTTTTCTGTCAGTACCACAAAATGGATTTCACAGAAGATTTGCATTAGGGAAGCCTGCCTGTATAGTTTGCATATCACCACAGAGCTATTTTGAAGAACAAACTTAGGAAAAAACTCTTCATCTGTGGTTTCAATTTTATTTGGTCCTTATCAAATACTTAAAATGATTGACTGTTCCTCTGTGCCCTGGGGGAGCTTGTCTGAAAGAGCCAGAGCAGGTAAGGAAAAGTCACGTTCTATTTGTCTTCATTTGCTGTAAATTAGTGAACTTTGAGTTATGACTTTTACTATAATGACATTACTGCACTCCTACGACCATGAAAAAGAAACATTATGGAAAAGTGAGGAAATTTCAGGGGAAATGTATACAAATAACTTAAAATTCTCTCCTCCTGACCCCTCAAACTGCACCTGCCATCTGATGGTCTTATTTTTATCCTGGTACAGAGAATGTGATAAATTGCTCTGAAGATCAAACTAATTAAGTAGCTGTTATTGTTAAGAATGCCTTTTAAAAATGAAAAATTAGGTTGTATTTAGCACTCAACACCTACACACCAAAGTACATAGCCCAGATGAGCTAAGCTTTAAAACTGGCGTAGAAATGAGCTAATGTTTTTAGGGAATTGTATGTACAATATGGCAAGAGATCAATAACAATTGGGAAAAAAACGAAAACAAAACAAAAAACCAACACCTAAAACTACTCAGCTGCTAGCAGTAAAGAAGTACCAAGTTTCAAAATGCATTAACTGTTTTTTTGGCTTGTTTGTATCTTCTGTTTTGTGCAGTTTCATATGACAAGCTCATATCTTGGCAGCAGCACTGAAATAGTGTTTGGTGTGACAATGTGTACCTTTACAGCTCGTGGCAGCTATGCAAGAGAAGAGACAAAGATGTTATCTCTGCAGAATGATAAAAACCCATTTATAATACTGAATAGACTGGAAGCAGCAATATGTGCTTGCTGTATATGTGCATACACATATTTATACTCACATATCCAGGCACACACATGCACATATATCAATCTCAGTAACAAAGTTTTGGTTTTAAAAGCATGAAGTTGGCCTCAGGAGCTAAGAAACTGAATTTGTGAGCTGTTAAATGTCAGAGCTGACCTCTGGGAGTTTGAGGAGGGATGATGTGGTGAAGGGCAGGCTTCAGGTCATGTTTTATACAAGAAGTTTAATTGTTCTGGCTAGGAAGCAAAAGTGACTCATTTACTTGAAGTGGGTCCCTATCTCCCAATGCAGATTTCGAATGGAGGAGGATACTGCTAGCAATAATATCTTTTAAAAAATTGGACTGGTTTACTTCAGTATTTTAACTACTTCCATTCAGATTCATTTGTTTTGGACACATAATTTGATAGCGTTCCAATGATAGCAAAAAACAGTGCTTTGGTCACCCTTCTTGAACCCATGCTAGTCTTTTTGTTGTGTTTAAATCAGATTTTTTTTGCCAAAGAAAATTGTAAGCTAGTGGGCTCTTTCTGAGCCTTTTATTGAAAAATGTAATAAACTATTTAACTGTATATATTGTAAAGTCATCGTGACACTGGGTTTGTGGTGTTGCTCTTTTCATTTTCACTCCTGTCTCAGAAAGTTCCCTCTACAGATTGTGTGTGAATTTTGAGTCATGACAAAAAACAAATACCACACATATACAAATACAAAACATATTTAATTTGTTTAATAGCTTCTAATTTATTAACAAAGGGCTGACATTCATTTCAGTTAAATTTGTGTGTGTCCTTTAACCACTTTGATTTACCAAGCTCATATTTCTCAGTTACCAGCCTATTCCCAAGTCTTTAGTTACCTCCAGTGTCAATTTTGGAAATTCCTATTTTTTGGTGACTTATTTTCTGTAAAATATGACTCTGAATAAAGAACTCTGCCCTAGAAAATGTAAATATATTTCCTGCTTTCTGATCCTCTTATAATTAAAAGAATATAAATAATTTATGATTAGAAATTCTTGTTTCAAGTTGCTTTTATCAATCCCAAAGGGTAAACATAATTATCACTAAAATGTGACAACCCATTGCCACTGAGACCCTGGCCATATACCACTGAAATAAAAGTGAGTTTTGTTATAGAGAAAGGGAAATGCCTGGAGAGGGTGACACCATGCAAAGCACCCACTCATTTCAACCCACCCATCTCATTTCAAACCACCCGGAAAATATTTTCACTTTCACAGAAAATGTGACTTCTCAGAGATACTATTGAAGCCACAGCTAAAAATACTTCACTGGGCATTTAATATAAAAATACTACAAACTGGTATTTTTTAATCATAGTAAATCATGAAATGGTGCGTAGAAGGGACTTCCAAAAAATCCTACCTTCTGCCTGAAGCAGGATTACCAGCCCTCCACTGTAATATAAAAATACTACAAACTGGTATTTTTTAATCATAGTAAATCATGAAATGGTGCGTAGAAGGGACTTCCAAAAAATCCTACCTTCTGCCTGAAGCAGGATTACCAGCCCTCCACTGATTACCAACCAGAAGGTGAAATAATGCCCATGTGGCTCCACTGTTCACCTAACAATACGAGCCTCAGAATTAGTTGCTGTTATGCCTTTAATGAGGACAATTTGCAGGCTGCCTTCAAGTGCAAGTCCCATGATTCCTGCTGGCACAAGGTGAAATTCCTGCTTCAGTAATGATACTGTCCCTGGCAAACATAGTGTTGACTTAGTTAAAAATTGAGAGAATTCTCTGAAAATGAGATTTACTGATGAGTAGGATGAATAAGAAAATATAAATAGAAGATACATGAATGTATACTAAAAATTGGGCCAAGCTGCAAAAGCTGGATCCACAGCCAAGTTGCCCTGAAGTTTGGAACACAGACATTCAGTGCTCTTTTCAGCTCCTTAAAGATATAATTGGAGGCCAATCACAAAAATTTTATCAGCTGAAGTTCAGGTACTGAAAAACACCTGAAAACTGTTTTCTCTGTGAGCCCAGGTGTAGTACCAGTGCTCTTTCATACACTAGGAAGCTCAACAGAAGGAAAACAAATACACTCTCAGTTAGAAGAACATCTGTAAAAAAATTGTGGGGTGGGTGAAGGTAATGCTTTAGACTAGCTCTTCTCTTATGACCCTATCTGGTGAGTTCTGTTTGTGCCTGAGAAACCAAAGCATTGGACTTTGCTGCAATTCTTTCTTACAAATATTTTCTTTGGTTGCAGTGAAGCCCACACTAGCCAAAAATCTGGACTGAAAATCTGTCTCAGGGTTAACTAAACCCACGTACTGTATCTGAAGGCAGGAGCATGAAACCTTATGAGGACCGTGGGTCAGTGAACCCAGCCCTTTCCTATAACTAGTAACTGTGGTAGACAATCTGCCTAGGAAACTAATCCAGGGCTTTCTGTTCCTACTAGTCCTGCTGGAAGGCTGGGTCAGCACCTCACTCTGCAGAGAGCTGATAACCTCTTCTCCCTTTCAGCTTATGTTTATTCATTCCCACTTTAAAGCCATTCGTTTCCTTGTCAGCAGTGCCATAGAGCATCAACTGCTCTACTTCCTCCAAAGTTTACAGAGTGTACTAGTATCTCCTTCCTGCTTTTATTCTCCTAAGCCTAATTATTGATTTATTCTCATCTTTCCTCATCTCTATAATGAGTCCAAAAGCCTTTGTTTCTAAAGCTATTCCAGTTTAAATAAAGGAGTCCTGCAACAGGGTTGCTAGGGTGTGATGCAGGAAATTCAAGGAAAACAGAATATAGCATCAGTTTTGAGGTTGCAGTTACAGGACAGGTTCCGTTTTGGCTATCACCAGGCTCAATTCATTGTAATTTGCAACCAACAAATTATGCCATA
This sequence comes from Corvus cornix cornix, assembly GCF_000738735.6. Classification (NCBI taxonomy): domain Eukaryota; kingdom Metazoa; phylum Chordata; class Aves; order Passeriformes; family Corvidae; genus Corvus; species Corvus cornix. The sequence continues at coordinate 19,456,765 of NC_047056.1, forward strand.
AAGCAGATCCAAGTCTTGAAGTAAAACTTAGCAAAGACCGCACACTTAGCTAGCTTACTTCATATCAAGCAGCAAGAAATCATAAATCTTCTCCTTTTCATTCAACAGATTCATGAACTTAAGCCAAGCACTTGAAATATACAGCCTAAGACTTTATTTTATGATGAAAAATGAGAATAGGTGAATTTCCCATTATTGTCATTTTACTGTAAAAGTTTTGCATACACCGATCAGATGAGGCACCTTCTCTTCACCTCCAGATTGAATCCTTCTGGTATGCAGAGTGTTTCAAAACATAAGCCAAACTGAAACTTTGCAAATTGCACTTATCTTCATCATGCACTGGGAATAAACAGATGATTCAGGATCAAGCCCAGTAGAGATATTTTTCCTTTTCTTTCTACAGCAAACTAACCTTTTTCGTTGTTTCTGCTAAAGGATTTTTCACAGGTTGTTTTTTAACCTATCCTGCATCATTATTTCTCATGAATAACTGAATTCCACGTAGTTCTTTCTCTCATGAACATTTCTTGATGTATGAAAAGCACGAGCACTAATAAACTTGATTAGAAAAACAAATATAAATACGCCCTTAAAATGAGGGGAAAAAGTTGCATTATTTTTGCTGCAGTTCTTTCAAAGATGCAACATGTCTTCCTGATATCCTGATGCCCATTAGAATTAACAATGTGAAAAGGAGCACCAGCAAAGTACTTAGAGAAGTATCATCATCAAGGGGAGACGTTCAGTTCAGAAACAAAGGCAGCAATGTCTTTGCATAGGATATAATTAAATTTTAGAACTCATTACAACCTAACACTGTGAAGACCGAAAGTTTAAATGGATTCTTTGAGTGATAGGGAACTCATTGTTAGAAATTCTGGTAAAGACACACCTTGCAAAAGGTGCTTCATGAGAGAAATCAGTGGGCAATGATGAGAGAAGGACTTGCACTACATGGTAATGAAGTCTCAGAAATTTAACAGGACTTCTTAGAAGCTGAGGGAAATCAAAGCTGGTAGAGAGTTTTGGCCGGATGAACATTTTGAAACTTCATTGTTTATTTAGACCTCTTGCCTCTACAAAATGGAGGTAGAAATCTCCAGTGAACAACCTCCCTAGTGAGACTTGCCAGACAGTCTCTTCCTGGTTATGCCAAAAATAGAAGATTAACATGGTTTTTATGTGTTATTTGAGCACTGTCATCTGCTAGCCTGAACAAAAGTGTGAAATGGCTGAAGAAAAGAAATACCTACAGTTTTGATTAATTTCTGGTTCCCAGGGATTCTACTGTCAGTAACAAAGCTGTAGGTCCTTGACTGAAGAGCAACCTAAGAGGTAAAGGTTGTGCTGCAAAGGGCAACAACTTCAACATTTACTGGAAAATCTCTTGGCAGCCAGCGTGGCCAAAGCAGTGTGTGGAGTGGTGGCCAGAGAGTATCCAGGAGTGACTGGATGAGACAGTGTTTCAGCAAGTCTTTCCTTTACTCTTCATTAAAGGAATTTCTATGTAGCTGCAAATAGAAGCTAGAGCTGCCCTGGAGTCAATCCTCAAGGACAGACAGGACTAGGAGCATAAAGGGGCATTACAGTGTATTGCTCTTGGACCACAATGGAAATGTGGTTTGACTTTTGGGAGGGCTCAGGTTAGTTTTTATTTGGCAGAAATAGTTTAATGAAGCTTTAGATTTCAAGTAGGTCAAACCGGCACGCTGGTAGCCCTTGCGTAAGGCTGCCCAGTTCAATTTGATTTTACAGTCTATCAGAAGATATGCAGCAACTGGGTGCCAAATTCGGGTGTGCAGAATCACAGCAGCCTTTACAAACTACCCAGAAGCATTTAATATCCCAGCCCAGAAAACATGGTTCCACTGGAATCCAAGTTTCTGCATATAAAACAACTTACTCTCGTCTGTTGATTATTCCCTTTGTGTTGCTGGGTAGTGGGTGCTGAGCATCTGTTTTATATGACTGCTCCCCGTGGTTGCTTCACAATGTTGCTTTTCATAAGAATGTGGTGAGCTATCTAAAGCCTGCTTTATGTGAAGTGTTTGGAAATGCATTTGCAATAATGAATGGGTAGTGGAAATTCATCAAGTCATACAGAGGCAGATACTGTGAGGCAATGAATTAACAGTAATAATAGCATCTGATGCCACGGTTATTTTCATTCTAAAACAAACTAGCTCATGTACAATACATGACACTTGCATTTTTTAACTCTTTTCCCCTTTTGGGTGCAGGCAAACAAAAAATTATCATGCTGTGGAAAGGTAATATTTTTAGGAAGACGCTTTACAAATGCAATTACAGCAAGACATTGTAGCTTAGATTGCACATGGGTTAAACACGTGCTTTCACACCAAGGGAAAAGTTTAGCTTGGCAGCTGAGGCTGAGAAGCATGACTCCGATCTCATTTAAAGCCAAAACTGCAGAAACCCAAGCCATTTCCAAAAATAACATCAAAATTAGAGCCTTGAACCTCCTCAGACTGGTCATGCTGAGGATGATGATCCTGGGGACCAACAAAGCTACTGAGTCCCCCATGGAAACATTTTTGTGTGCTGATTTTGTGCTTCAGCTATGGAGAAAGAAATATATTTCAGCAACTGAACACAAGTATAGATCAAATTAATTCAGTTTCTCGGATTATTTTGCTGATTAAAATTTCCTATGAATTTCCAGGGCTTTTTAGAATCACACTAGCTAACATACAATACTAAATCCTCCTAATTGACATTCATTAAAAAGGAAAGTAGATTAGAGGGGATTCATGTATAAATTAGAGGGGATTCACCTATAACTTTCTTGAAAGTTCAGAGTAGACTCTTGAGATACTTATGAAGCCTCAGTTAATGTAACCTCAATGCCCCACTCTATTTCAGTGATTTTTCTTTGCAAAATCCCTCCAGAATTAGAAAGGTAGAGAACCATTGTCATCTCTATTTGCATGATGGAAAGCCTGTAGCCTGCTAAAAGAATTCTATTAGTCAAAAGGGAGAAATCTACATTTTGGAAGGATGCTAGGCTCTGGTCCTGTCTTGTGGCTTTAAATACACGTGCAGTGTTGGGGTCTGTATCTGGACTTTGCATTCCTTTTGGTCAAGCTTAGCGTAAGACACGATGGGAGTCGTTCTCTTGGGTGATGGAAAATTTCCACAAGTGAATCCTACCACCTCACTGTCAAAAGACCTACCTGGTGAATCGCAGCAATGCTTAGAAGAGAGAGAGAGGTCCTGAGATGTCCGCTTTAGCCAGGAAGGCTTTGCAGAGATAAAACATCAGGTGCTAAAGGAGCATAACTCATGTATGTATCTTGGTGATGGTGGTCTTGAGCTGCCTGCCCTAATTTTCAGCTCCTTGTAATAGGATGTGCCATCTTATGTAGGAAATCTGTGGGGAAATGGAGAACTGCATACTTGTCTGAATCCAAAGGGAAGCATTAATCTCTGGTTACACCTCCTGCAATGGAACCAGCAATGACATGGAGATAGATATCCAGGATTGCTGTCAGGTTCCCAATGGCAGGAAACCAACTCCCCATTAAGTACCTAACTAGACAAGTCCGGCTAGGACATGAGGTGATGGGGCCAAGGCAAAGAGTACAGGAGGAGTAGAGGCCCCAGATTCCTCTGCAATGTGGGTAGGCTGATATGAAAACAAAGGTTTGTCTCTATAGCCCTTTTTCCTTCATAGGACTGCAGCAAGGATCCCTTGGGACTTGAAAAAGAGGAGGTATTTTACTCTTTTGGAGCTATGAATGGAAGAGGAAAGAATCTCCTCCTAATGCAGACCTGTGTTGGGTACCCACTATCTTGGTGATGCTGCCATGCACAGGAGCAAAAGACCTTTTCTCCCTGGGGGAGACGTGGCAGTGAGGGCCTCTGAGGGATGTGAAGTAGTTTCAATCATAGCTTGCAGTCTGTTTCACAGTAGGAAGCAAGGCTGCAACACCATTTTAAAGAGGGCTTCCAAATGAACCCCCACCCAAGCATAACTGGAGAGTCTCGGGGGTCGTGCTCCATTCAGCAGTTCTCAGTGTGGGCTGTGTGCAAATAGCACGAGCTAGCACAACATTATTTAACCTTTAGCGTGTTTATTTGGCGGTAGAATAAGTTTTGATTTTCCCATTTATAGAGATTCTGCTGGGAGAAACAACATATTTCACACTAGCCATTGCAGTTCCTGAGCAGAGTAATAAAGCAGAGTGATGGATAATGCACCCCCTCACTCCCCGTGCTTTATTATGCATTTCTACATAAAACTATTTTCAGTATTTTGAGAAGGAAGTTCTGACAATCAGCACTGGTGTTTATGAAACTCCAGACCCTGTCCAAGAGTCCCCTGACACAAATGTTCTTCCTCACAGAAGGAACTGTTTCCTTAGCTCTTTCACCACTTTAGAGCCATTCCCTACAACTCTTTTGTAGGCATTTTCCATCTAAATACACTTTATTTAGGTTTTGTGCTTTTAAGCAGCTATTTAGTTACTCCATTAGAAAAGCAAAAAAATCCCTACAGAAACTCAGATGGATGCCTGAAGGCCTTACACAGGGGGGTTTTGTCCAGGCAAGAGCAAGGAGAGAGTCAGGGATCTTTTCAAAGTTTGCCCAGAGTTGCCTACTTATCAATATTCATTCTTGTGCTGGGAACTGCTCCCTCACCCTGTGCATTCTGTTGTTGTTTATCAGAGCTCCAGCACAGAGCGTGAGGAAGAGCAGTTGTTTATTCATCATTAACAAAAACTGTTTCCAGTGCTCCGTGGCCGTGTGGTGCTGCTAAATGCACTACTGGATTTAACAAGGCCGCTCATATACTTAAAGTTACTCCCATGCTTACATACTTTGCTGAATCAGGGCTTAAGTGAACTGCCTAAAATCACTCTAGATGTCTAAAAAGCCAGAACTCCTGACTCCTAGTTCTGTGCATTAACCGCAAGATTATCTTTTCCCTCCTGGGAGTTTCAAACTAAGTTCATTTCAAAATGACCACTACTGAAAGACAGATGAATGAAATGGTACACATAAAAATAACTATGATCAGAAGTTTTCCCTCAAACTAAGCATTAGCACAAACCCATCTGAAGTTTCCATTTGAACATTTCCATTGCTTTAGAATTTATTTTCCATGTTCATGTACATCTCGATTCTGGCCCAAACCAGAAGGTGAAGTGCCAAAATACTGTATGAAAGGATATTTTTGTGGTCCAAGTTCAAGCATTCAATGCTGAAAGTCTTGCAACAAAGCTTGTTCTCAAGGTCTGCAGCCAAGTCTTGAAGATTTCAAGTGCTTAGATAGTATAAGGCCAGATTCTTGACTTCAGTGGAAATATATCTCTTCGTGCCAGCTGAAACTCTGGCCCTAACACATATTAAGTGTCTTTCTAATCCACTATTACTCTACTACCTAAGTGAAGAAAACACCTGCTGAAATATTCCAAAGCCTGTGTGCTTCCTTGGACCTCTATCTCAGAAAAGATATAATGAAGGAAACCTTTAAGCATCCAGTAGTGTCCTGCAAAGTCAAATACAGAACCGAGCAGTTTCCTCACCTTAGAAATCCTCTTTAGTTTTTTGTCCTGAGTGCCTTAATAGTCATAGCACAGATTGTGGGCTACATTATGCAGTGCTGATGGCAAACATTTTGAATGAGCAAACATCCGATCTCTAAATCAATGGACACTGCATCCCACAAGCAATGTTCTCCACCTATTTCTCCTCCCATACACACAAAAATCCAAAAAAGGGCCCTCAAAATACCAGCCTTCCTTGTAAACTGGTGTGCAGTATCAAGGAGCTATGCATGGTTAGCACAGCAATGAACTTGCCTGCTCTGGTGGTGTTACAGCCAGACACAGAGAAGAGGTAGATGCACACAAGAAGGCAGCAGGCAGAGTGTCTGTGCCTGTGGTGTCTGCAGTAGCTTCTTCTGACCTGTCCTCTGCCTGGATTCATGTCCCAGTGTTAATACAGAATTAATGACCTCCCACGCCATTTTACTCTCAAGCATCTCTTTGTAAAGGAGTTCAGGGCTGTTTTTCTTCTCCCTGTTTCAGATGAAGTGAAAGTAGATGAGAATACATAGAATCTTCTGGTGCAAACATGAATTGTATTACCTAATATTTCTAGACATAAGATGCATGACAGACCGGGTTTCTAAAGCCACCCAAAGTGGATCCTGGCTACACCCTTAGGTTTACAGAAGCAGCTTGGCACCCACCACGCAGAAATCACAGGCATGCAGAAGGGAGCTGGTCCTAATGCTGCAAATGTGTTTATACTGGAACTCAAAATAAATAAGGAATAATGTGTCTTGTGTGTGCTGAGCAAGCCTATGACACCAACAAATTGAGCTGTTTTGGAAAATGCTGCCTGGGGAAACTTCAGCACTAAGCTTTAAAAGGAGTGGAGCCAGAAGTGGAAAAAAAAGCCCTAAGCCCAACAACAACAAATAACCTAGAACATATTTCAAATCTGTGCATAAGCTATAGGAAAACCTTAAATTAAACAGCTTGGCTTTAGGCAGTACACAAATCTTCACCACTTTGTAGCTCATTAAAATGATCAGAGTTCCCAAGAAATATAAAAAATCATCAAGCACTTAACAAACACACATCTTATTCAACAAGAGTTGAGAAGATTTCTGCATTTTATAGAGGTTGAACACGAGCTATTTAAAGAGGTAAGATAACCTGGACCTATAATGGTGATCAGAAAGATTGTCTGAAACAAACATCCACAACTGATTACCTCATGAACTCCTAGTCATGATTGCAGATTTAAGAAAGCATTGAAAGGAATTGTAGTTTTTGTAAATCAATGAACCTTGATGCTAAGGAAAGCAAGGTATTGATTGGGGAGGTTAAACTGAGCAAAATAAAGGCAAATTGCGCACAAGGGTCCTTTGTCCTTTTCTAGCAATGCCTCTATATTGCAATTCTATAGTCCCAGAAAGCCCCAGTGAGCACAAACAGTAATAAAACCAAAACATGTTCCTTATTCTTTTCCTTACAAATGTACAATAGATCTCATGAACTCTCAAGACCATTTTTACTAAGGATCTGAGAAAGTTGTGTTTGTTTGATGCTCTGAATTATGAGCATGTGTATATCATAAACATCAAAGAGCTAGAAAAAGTTTGATAAACCCAAGGAATATTTGAATGCTTTGCTGAAGCCTCCATACCTCCTAAACCTGTAATATTGGTATGGTTTGTCATCCTTCTCATTGTATTTATACTAATTCTAGTATAACCATAAGTTATAGTACTGTACTGTATTGCACTGAGCAGTGCTCTTCTCCTGGGACAGGTCTCTTGAGACCCCCATTTGAACTTGTGCTGCTCTCCTGGTGCATCTTTTACAGCCACTCATAATTATAGCCCTCGAATCTGAGAGGAAAGAGCAGCTGGTAAATCCCAGTGGTCAATAACGTTAGAAAGGTCATTGGGAACCACACTTTTCCCACACAGTCTTTTCATGGAGCCATAAAAACCTGCTATGCACCGTGAGCCCTCTGCATTGTATCACGGTGCAGGGTTAGAGATTGAGCACTGCTCCTGCACTCCCACAAATCCTGGCTGGGGTTGTGCAGCTGGGTAGTGACCCCTCAGCAGGTTCAGCCTGGATGCCTAAGCTGGCTGTAATTTTACAGTTCACGCCTGGGATCAGGTAGCTAGTGACTGAGACTGCTAGCACACGGTGGCATGTTCCTAATCTGCAGGAAACATGTTTCTACTAGCAGCCCAAATCAAGGCCTGTCACACCTTGAAAAGTGAGAGTTTGATTTGCAATTGCTGTCACTGTTGGCACATAAATAAATTAGCATCTAGTAATACACAAAATCAAGGGGTTTGCATGTGATTCTGTGTGCCCACCTCCTGCTGTGTTAAACACATCATTATCTGTATTAAAGTTTACACTCCCTAGGAACTAATGTATATATTTACTACATATTAACATAAAATATCTTTTCTATTTATGTTGTGGGTTTATACCCTGGTGTTTATTACAATATTGTTACATTCAAAAAAACACTGGCAGTACACTCATTATGATTTTCCTCTCTGTTGACTTTTTATGGATGAAGAATTCACTGAAGTTCCCATTCCCATGATAGAGAAAAATTCATGCCAATGAAGTTTTCAGATGCACATGCAGATGTTCACACCTGTGCTGTAAAAGACAAGATATCACCTCATGAATAGGTCTTATATGATTTGTGACAAGAAAAAGTCACTGAACTCTGTGGTCACAGGTCAGTTTTATTACACCTACACCTATATTCTATGTTCTTTGTTTTTAACTATTTTATAGATGCATGACAAGTTATCAGCTACTTTTTAGCATGAACATTTTTGGAATCCAAGCTACTTTTTTTAATGCTACCTACTGCATACATATTCATGCCATGTTGCCTTCATCTTCATACTTTTTGTTTCTTTCCAATGTTTAGATCAGGGGTTTTTTCTGGCTCAAGGTCTTTTAGATGCTCATTTTTACTTCCTGTATCTGCTTCACCATTTTCTCTCGTTGCTTTAGGGTTTTGTCTCTGCAGCTGAAATTCAGTTTCGTCTTGATCTTAATCTTAGTATGGCTTAGTAACCCAAACATTCTGATATTCTGTGTTCCTCCCTATCTGTTATTTTCTTTTCTATGTAATTATTATGTGTTTTTGAGTTTCAGAGAAACAAATAATTATATATACTCTAATATATGTTGGCTTCTTTGTCAGACATTGACTGCAGAATTTCTGAAAATTCCATACTATTTAAGAAATATTATTGTTTTTCTCCGAACTAGCAGATGTTTCAATCCCCTGAACCAAGTGTAAGAAGGCAGAACTAAAAGAAAAACCAACCAAAGAAACTAAAAAACTAAACCCAGTTATGTTGCCTGTAGTGTTCCCCCACTGCTTCCTCATATTTTCTGGCTTTCAACAGGCTCTCCCTTGCCCTCTTCGAACTGTCTGCTTTTGAGTTGCTGGTGGTGGTGTTGGTAGAAGACATTGTTCACTGGTTAGTGTCTGTGTAGGGCCCCTGGCAGCATGCTTGTTTCTCATTAAGCCAGACATTTCACAATCCCCAACAAAACATAATTTTCTGGAAGAACTTAGTTTAACAAGGAACTACTGTAACAAAACCACAAGGCCTGCCATTTACTCTTAGGCTATATTTTGCTTTTTTCCAGTTTCCTTTCTTTCTCTAAACATCATTAGGATACAATCTCTTTCCTAGAAAATACAACTATTTCCCCTCTGAGCGGAACACACTTTCACACGACAAAGCAGTTGGCCACTTCAAGTAGCTTTCATGTCCTGAGAGCAACAGAGCTCTCGACATTCTTCTTAAGCAACAAGAATAACTTTTGTGAATCACCTTCCATTTTCTGTTTTTCAGTTTAAAAATAATGCCAGTTAAAAAAGAAATAAGGTAGAGAACATGAAGTCCTCAGTTGTAGACTGAAGAGCAGTCTTCCCCTTCTTGCCTAGGTCAGGCCTCTTCCCAGCTACCCTGTATTGCCTTCTTGCATCTCATTGATTTAAACTCTTGGCTTCCACAAGTTTTCTTGCCTCTCTACCCCTGTGTGTTTCACCTGCTTTGGGCACGGAGCACAGACAGATTAAGGAGTCATCTATTCACTGCCAGCACTTGGGTCCTGCCCAAGCAGGAGAAAATGCTACACTGGTCAGGAGAAAAACACTATTCATCTCTTCAGTTTTAGAAATACAGCAAATACTGTGGGTTGAAAACTGAACTTTCACTGAACTGTTGTATCATGTACCATGAAAAGCCTTCAGATAAATAACTGAAAAGGAAAATAACAGTTTTGTTCTGGTTTGTCCATTCATTTCCAGTGGGTTTGAATATTGTCAGGCTGATAACTATCACTTGGGATATAATCCCTCTTTATTATCCAGAACACAATCATTACAGAGACAGGCTTCCCCTGCTTGTCTCACCAAGGCCCTGCCTCTTTTTAGGAAGATAATCTATGTTGATAAAACTGCAGTCCCTGCTGAGCCTACAGAATTGAATTAGGAGTGGATATATGAGTCCTAAAGAAAAACAAAAAAACCCACAAATCTCAAAGGATACCCATGGAAAATATGACTCCATAATTTCCATTCAAACCTAAGGAACTTTTAGAAGACAAAGAGAATGACTTTAAATGCATAAGCCAGAATTCATATGCTTCCCTGTACTCTTTGGATATTGCCTTGACACTGTACATCCAAAAGTCTTGCAGTGGTGCATCAAGTACTAGGATTCTGTGATCTAGGGTGCAAGACCCATTCTCTACTCCTCACCTACAGACAAAGGGCACGTATTTTGAGTGCTTTACAAAGCCATCCCCCCTTGGGAAGGCTGAAACTCTGAAGCAATGTGGGGCAGGTTGCCAGCAAGCTGGGCAAGTTGGGCAAGCCCTCATCCACAGCAAATAAAGAGTGGAAGATTTTTAAGGAAAGTCATAGAAACCATAAGTTTGGAGCACACCTAGAGCCAAATGCCAGAGGTCAGAGGAGCAGCTGGCACATGGCACCTCATACCCCTGTTCTTCTCCTGAGCAGCAGCAGTTTGTGAAGGTGGTACCATAACTCATGGCAGTCACGCTGGGTGTCACAGGCAAGACTGGTGTCCCTGCTGACATCCTGCAGTGGGTCCTGCAGGTGAACCTGCAGACCTCAGTCTTTGAGCTTCTGCAGCTTTTCATGGCAGGGAGAAACTCAGCTAGACCTTCACATCTCAAGCTGAGCACTCAAAGCTGATTGGGGTGGAAGCAAACAAGCTACAGGTTTTGTCTAATCGACTCCATGTGATATCAAAGACACGGATGGACAATAAACAAGCCATTTCCCTCCTCTCCCCCTCATTGTTATTAAAGCTACTTTGCACAGTATAATAGTCTTCAAGTAAGGGCTGCAGGGTCAGGCATTAAATCTGATCATAAAAACCACCTGGTGCCTGAAATGGTTAATATCTCAGTGAACCATGAGAAACAGATGCTTCTTTGAAAAAGGATGTGGGGACTGTGGAGATTTGTAATGCTTAAGTCAATAGGTGAAGTAAAAATCTCCAGGATCTTGAGTGCAGTCTGCTAAAACTGTAAACCTTCTATTTAGAGCATCTGCATTCTTTGTTTAATACCTGGCTCTCAAGCTGACCTCAGTTCCAGGTTGAGCTTGGTAAGGGGGTGGCATTCCAGGCAATGTCGTCAGCACACACTGTACTTCACACTGCCTGCCCAGGGATTAACTAAGTGCCTGGCCTTATGCAAATGTTGACTCACGTTTCATTAACACCAACAAATAGTTTGTGACTTCCCACACACAAAGATAGAAGTTTTGAAGCTTCTTTTTGAAGCTTAATATTTAGTTTCACAAATCCATTTTACAATTTTAAAAATAAGTGACCTGAATTGCACAGCACCCACAGAGCCAATGGAATCTAGCAGTGTTCAACAGCTGTGAAAATTTAAAAAAAAAAATTAATTGTTAAATTTGAGTAGGAGGGCCTCAGGGAGAACTCAATTGTGAGAAAGATTTGGAAACAATCTTTGGTCCACCAAGACACATTCTCCCACATGTGAATATGGTTACAATATGCTCTCTCTGCACCTGGCACACTGAAAGAGATGTTTAAGAGTAACAATCCCAAAAATTAATTGTACCAGAACAACAGACTGCTTGAAGATGCTCAAAATCAAGGGAGAATGTTGTCAGTTCTTCTTATGAAGAACATTCTGCTTTTGTCACTGCTTTGTAGCAAAAGTAGGCAAATGAAATGAGCTGTATTCAATGAGTGTGAAAGCAGCATAGCACACAGAAAAGGGGCACTGGACAGATTTCCTCCTGAATGCTTTTCATTATTGTCAGATTATTTTTATCTTCACTATGGAGCTGTAAAATAATCAATAACCAGTACACAAAGCAGCCCAGTGTACTGAATAAGTTGATGAGAAAATGGTAGATAAAATTAATGTTTGAATTCATGATTCAGAAAGAAAAAGAGAGTGAGAACAAGACAGAGAAAGGAGGCAGGAAGGCAGGAAGACAGGAAGGCAGGCAGGAAGGAAAGACTAGCAGATTGAGTAGACAGGCCCTATTGATTACTTTTTGTGACACAAAGTATATAATTTAATCCTTCATCCTTTGAAAGCTCACCTCTGGCTGGGCGCTTAGGTGTTTAGTTTATACCCAAATGCTCTCTGGACTGAGTCAGTCTCCCATTCACTATGGAATACCAGACACTTTTTCTCATACTTAGTGAAAAAGTACAGGAATAGTTCACCAGCTCCACAGGAAGGATTGTATAAAAGACAAGCCTTCCCACAAGCTGGAGACAGAGACTTAGATCTCTGAAAGAGTTGGGGGACCTTCAAATTATATAATATAAATTATACATGAAGAAACAACCATTGCTTGGCTGTGGATTAAATCTGCAGCAGCACTGAATGTCCTGTAACCACATGAATGGGATGCAGGCACTCAGGAAGGAATCAGGAATCCTTGGTGTCTTAATTTCTTGTTTAAGGTGCTAAAATTAACAGAAAAATTGTGAAACTTGTGCTTTTAAATCTAAAAGCACTAAGAAAACTTACACTAGTCATTAAATTAAGGTATTTGGGAACAGAAAGAAAACTTAGAAACATGTCGAAACCCAAAGGAATAGTTCAGTCTCTGGAGTTCATAACCAGATGAAACACAGGAAATTGCAGAGATGTAAACAAGTCTTTCAGCCAGGTTTACCACTACTTTTACTTTTCCCTTTCTATATTTCAGTCAACAGTTTAATCCCATAAAAAGTAAGCTGTTTCTTGGGCTTTCTTTGGTAATTGTTTCACTTAAAATAGTGCATTCAATTACCGCTGACTTTATCATTTAAATTAATGGGCAGAAATGGGAACTGAAAGGCTGTGATGTTCTGGATTTGGTGTAACAACAAGCATCGATATCACAAACTGTTATTCCTTGGCAGTTGCTTTATCATCATCTTAATGGATTTGTTTTCCTCTGTCTAGGGTACAAATTGAATTTCATCATGTGTTGGCCAGTGATATAGTAATGGAAAAGGGATTTTTTAGCCTCCAGGCTTTGTTATCTGCCTCTTTGTGCATTCTAAAGAGCCAGAGTTGTTAAAAACAGTACTGTAAATGTTCAGCTAGAAAATGCCCTTTTGTAGCCTTTGCAGATTATAGCCCTTCATACAATGTATTCAGTCCACTTTCTTCCTGTTTCCCAATCAGTTAAATTTAGAACTATTGTCTTGATCTAGTAATGAGATAGAACATCTAGGAAAGTCAATGAGCACTTACAAAACTGGCACCTACCACGTCTCTGAACTTCTCTGAAATCAGAAAAGTTCCTTAATTTTGGAGACTGCTGCCTCATAAATGGTCTTTCCTTTTCCTTCTCATTCTGCAGTGTGCGATGCAAGTAATGAAATGATTATGTAAAAAATGTGCAGAACGTGCCCAGAGTAAAGGGCCAAAAGAATACATTTCCTGAGTTGCCTGAAAAGGCACTTTGATAAATTTCTGCTCTTTCTGCTCTTTTCCACTATGACCTGCTTCTTAGGTTGTCTATTTTATTGCCAGTGAGATGGCAAAGTTATGGACTAAAAGTAAAAAAATAAAATCAAATCATAAAAAATGTCTCCATATTCTTCAAGGCCTTTAAAGGCCTTGAACTTCATGAGACCGTCTTTTATTTTGTTGTGCTCTATTATATATTAATTCTTAGGGCCCTTAGCATGCTTGCAAGTGCATAAACACAGACTTCACAAGAAGTAGCCATGGACTTTAAAAAGTTTGCTATCTAGATAGATAAGGCAAATGCTAGAGGAACGTTCCACAGAATAAAATGAGACTGGCATATAGAGGGTCAGATATGCCACGTAAACATTATCTGCTTTCACCTTCCAGCCCCCCAGTAAATTTACAATCAGACCAGCAATCAGATCTCAGGCTCCTTGCCATGGCCCAGACTGGAGCTCCTTGAAATTGAAATTTATTTTCTTAAGTTATTTATACTTACTGATTTTCAGTCTTGGGCACCTCTTTTGCTTTTTCTACTCAGCACTACTAATGCAGTATTTTGCCTCAGCCTTCAGCGGGTTGTGACCCCTTCCATCTGCAGGTACGCAAATACAGGTTTAGACATTATGCTTGGCTGAGAGAAATCAAAAATAATAAATTATTAACAAGTAATAAACAAGTAACTTCTGATACTTTCTCCTTTTATAGACTCTTAAAGGCTTATTTCAGTTCCTTCTGAATCAGTGTAAACACCTGAACTATCTGAAATATATTTATTCTGGTTTCCATATTTTATTTCAGAGTCGTGTCACAGTTACAATTTATGACAGGATGTTCAGAGGGTCCCAATCTTGTTCTCCTTACAGGCATTCAGTGTATTGCAAGTCTTCCATCAGATTTATCTCTCTGATTGTTCTCACCATGAGGAACCCATCCACCAGCCACAGCTTTTTGTCAGCACAGAGCAATGATCTAGAAAGGGCTTACTCCTGGTTGTTATTTCTTGGACTACTGGGTCACTTTATACAAATCAGAGAACACAGGGCCAAGAGAAAACCACTCGCTTGGCTTCTTGTCACTGGGGTTCTTATCCCAAATGGCTGACCAAAAAAAAAGTGGAACACCACAGGTATCCATCTGATGGTGTTAGTGACAGTATTACTGCAACTTCTCTTCTTACCTCTGGAGAGGTAAACCACAAGCAGCTCAGAATCCCTGTGTTATTTTGTTGGCCTATCTTAAGCTCATCTGACTAAAACTTCATCACTACTTAAAACCTGGTCTCTCTATTACAGAAGCAAGACAGAGCCTTTTCTCCTTGCTCACTAATACAAAGTGTTGCTTTATTCTTCTTATCCTCAGTAAAGTTTAGTGGAAGCACCAAACTCATCTCAAAGGGCTACTGAACAGTGAGCCACCACACCTAAACAAATATCAGTTGTTGAAAACCTGGGATTCACTGAAACAAACATAAAGGAAGACCCACTTTTAGCATGAAGCACTTGAAGTGAAAAAAAAAAAAAGGAAAAATATCTAAAAAGCTACCGTAGATTTTGGTATGTGCTTGGTTGTGTAACATACCTGCTTTTGAAGATGTTTAAAACAAGAATAAAGGAACTCTTTTTATTGGGAAGGCTTTTATTTTTCTAGTAGGGTAGACATAATTTGCAATAAAAATGCTAATTTTGTTTGCTTCCCCAATGTTTTTGCACTTTCCATTTTGCTTTCTGGAGCAACAGAATTTTACTGAAAAAATTCTCTGTAGAAGGAAAATGTCCAAGTCACAAACATGGATATTTGTCAAAACCCAAAACTTAACTGTGCACATACAGACTCCAGCAAATAATGGTTTGTTGCTTGTCCATGAATGGAGCAAAAAAATTCTCAGGAGATTTAATCCGCCTGGCAAGAGCTACTCCATCCAGCTCATAGTTCTAATATTTGTCACTTGTCCAGAAGTTAAAAATATTGAAAATATTCAAAATAGTTTGGAATATTGAAAAAGTAAAAAACAACTCCAACCCGTTCTGTGAGAAAATAAGATTGCATGACTAAAATATTACTACTATGAAATAATTATGAAAAAAAAAGAAATCTGGAACATTAACTTTCATTTTCTAGTCCAAGTGAAAAAGGATTAGCGGTCAGTGCATGGAGATTCAGAAAGCAGTAAAGGGGACAAGATGGCTCAGGGAATTGGTAATGTGGTACTGTGCCTTTTTGGTTTCAATTTCAGCTTTCCAGTTGCTGTTACCAGTGGATCCCTCATGCTTTAAAAAATGGCTTTTATGTTTTAAATCTAAGTTCTCTTGCCAAGTGGCAGACTGCCTGAAAAGTCAATAAAAGCTGGGGTCTGGTTCACCACGGCGCTGATCCGGAATCACGCAAGTGGAGCTCAGTTGACTTCAGGCAGTGTCCTGGAGCAGCAGGACCCAGGAGTGCAGTGCTCAGCAGCAAATAACACTTGCTTGGGATATGACTTCTCTCAGCTATAAACTGGGAAGCAGCCTTGCCAAATCCTGAGATGTTATGATGAATCTCACAACATTTGATGCTTTTCTTATTGTTTCATGTCTCCCAGCTTTAGGATTAAAAGGCAATCTCAGTTTTCATTTAAAAAGTTGGGTTTCTAGAAAAGCCTCACATTGTACTGAGAAATCTGGGACTCCTGTACATCTTTGAGACTCAAAAATGGGGAAAGGGATGATAGATGATTTTTTTTTTTTCCCAAGGTGATTTTTTAACCTAGTCTCCTCTCTCTAGGGGTCTGTCCCCTTCTCTTTGTGGCTACCAGTGTTCAGGACTGTGAATGTGCTGGCATCCTGCTCAGCCCAGTGCATAGCTCTGCTGACCAAGAGTCTCATCTCATATTTCTGTAGGAAAGATGAGATGAAATTTCTTCTGTAAAACAGTGTATGAAACAAAATGGTGCTGATCAAAACCACCGGTCCAAGCAGGATGCCTCTAGGGTTTTCCCTTCAAACTCTGCCTAGCAAAATAGGGTGTGGAGGGAGAAGGAAAAATCTACATTTCCCTTGAAAATCATACAGCTTTCCTGTTAACATTAATGAGTGTTTACATGCATTCATAAGACAGAGAGTAGGCACTGTACTACATATTCATAACGTTTAAAAAGCGAAATAAAAAGAAACCAAAGCGTTATTCATGAGGTAGTATTGTTATGAGCTGGAATACATTATACCAGCTTCTGTTTCCTGACCAATTATGCCTTTCATAAGATTTGTGTTGAATTCCCTGGCCAAGTACCATCCTTGCCTTAATCGGAAAAGACATTTGAAAAAACTGATATGGAAAATCTGCATTTGACCTTGTGCCCTTGCTTCATGTCAACAATTTCAACCACATCTGCTCTTGCCCTGTGAAAATGTTGGCATATTTCTCCAGGCTCTGCTCTGACAGCTGCAGGCACTCTCTCTTTGTACAGGATAATTCCACTCCCAAATACTCGGAGAGCAGTGAGTGCAGATCTTTCATTGCTGCCTCGTTTAATGCAGAGGCTCTGCAAGAAGTATTCAGGGAAGTTTCCACTGAAAAATCTCTTTGGTTCTGGGTCCTTGAAAAAGAATTTTTTCTTTTTTTTGCCACAAGTGATGGCGAGACCATGCCTACATGATCAGTGGTAAGTGGGAAAGTGTTTGCAAAAGGAATACAGCAGTAGCCATCCATTGCATTTATTATGCCATGCCCAAAAGAAAGGCAACCAAATTATCAGGGTACAGACTTTCCATTATTTTTAACACCTGTTAAATAAGAATCTGATCACCTAAGCTTAACTGAGTCTGCTTGCCCGTTCTATTGATTGAAGCATATGTAAGTCTGCTGGATGATAAACTATCAGACCAAAGATTGCAATTTATTTCTGCAGAACCTCTGTAGATCTCTGAAGTCCTGCCAAAATAGTAATGCAATGCAAAGTACAGGAGATACTGGATGAAGGAGGAACCTTATTTTAAATTAGCTTAAGGTAATTTACAGTGTGATTCCTCACTATTATTTCTTGACGTGGGGCTAACTGAAAGCAACTTGCTTATGGAATGCAGGTTTTTTCATTGACTGCACCTGTAAGAATATCTGCCACTTGTGTTAAGGGTGGAAGGAACACCCCCTTTTGATCTTCTCCTTGACTTTGCACAGATAGCATTGCATTTATTAATCCATTTATTTGGGGTAAGGAATGCTGACTTATCATCTACTGAAACTTTCCAGCTTTTGCTGGATTGGTACCTTGGAAGAGAAGGAGACATTTTCCACTTTTCTCTCATTCCAAGCATAGATTTCCACACTAAGGTGAGGTAGTGGGAATTGGACAGGGAAGAGAAAGAAAAGAACCCATTTATTTCATTACATGGAAGTAAGGATTTTCTGAATGTATTTTACATTTCCAGTCAGGCATGAAGTTGGACCCATGACAGTCAATACTGTAAAGAATATGTGAATATTGGAATCATGCACTTCAGAGTATTGTCTCTGCAAGGTTATTAAAATTTAACATAAACTACATTAAATAAGGGCTTCCATCTTTATGATCCATTCTCTTATTGGCTTGGTTTTCTGTGCTGTTTTAAAGCCTTTGTATTTCTTTCTTGCAAAATATCCTCTTGATTAGAAATCCTCTATATTTGTGTACAAAACAGCAATATCAGTGTGGCATAGCCAGTTTGATACTCATTATTAAATCTGGTCTATTATTATTTACATAATTCTGTGATTTAATGTTTTTTAAAAAATGCTGGAACACAGTTTTGATCCAGGATGAGATGAAGGGATGCATTCAGTCTTGCTCTGTGATTCTTATGCTCCTTAAGGGCAGTCTTAAAGAAAAAATTTTCAGATAAATTTTAAGATGGAAAAGCAGAAGAGACAAAGCTCCAAAAGGGATGTTAAATAGGGGTTGTAACATGTTAAACACAGGTTGAAAAAGTGTGAGAGCATTGCCCAGTGGGTCTCCAGCCTGCTCCTGAATTTGGAATAGGTTGTCTCTATATATTTTAGAATGTTTACATTCCAAACCCCTTGCTTTATGGTCTTCTAATAAGTAGGTTGATGTACCTGCATAATGTAAAGCAGGAAACTCTAATGTCTGTGAAATACTGGGAACTTCTAATATTCATGTGAGTGTTTAGCAGATGTTAATGCTTTCTGGTTTATGAAGTTCAGGTGCATTAGCTGATCTAAGAAGTTCTGAGTGTTTTGCATGTGTGAGTGATACAGACACACTAGTTCATGCCACTGGTCACATCAGAAAATAACATATCACAAAATATTTGTGGCAGGAGATACTTAAATTCCCATCATGTTAAATGGTTCTATCAGAAAACCCTTTAGAGATAAATTAAAATTGCTGTCTGCAGAATTAATCCATAAAATTCTGGATCAGTCATGATAATGAAGTAAAGAGCACTGAATATTATTTATTTTTATGAAGTCAAAATACACACTGGGTTTTTTAGTATGTACCAGATCATGCCTGTACTTCATTTTAAAAGGATGGTTTTGTGAAAACAATAATTCCATAGTGGAAAAATATTTAGATTTTGAGTTAAACACTTCAGCTGCATGTTGTTATCTGAACTTGGGAAATCCGTTAACACCTTGGATTAGTTAGTAAAGTCTAGTATTTATTTTTCAACTTAGCAAACTGCACATCAATAAATGATGGACGCTTTCAAAATAATCGCTTCCTACACCACATAATCAGAGAATCACAGAATGGGTAAGGTTGGAAAGGACCATAGTGGGTCACCTGGTCTCACCAGCAGCTTTCTCTCAGACAGTGACCTGTGAACACCAAATGGCTGAATTTCAAGTCCAAATTCTACCTTTCCAGGGTGAACTGTTCTTTCATTAGCTACTTCCTCCAAGCAGGATGCAATAGTTTCCTTGGCCGTAGTTTCTTTATCACTTGAGTATTTCGGAGAGCAGCTAATTCATCTGCACACTGAGGGAAATTTACAGGCTTTGGCAATATTCACACAGTAAAATAAATAATACTTGTAATATATTTTGCTTATTTAGTGGTTACACTTATGGACATCGACAGGCTTTAGAAACATTAATTGCCTTAGCCTCACAACTCCCCTGCTAAGTGGGTGATTATTATCATCCTTCTTCTACAAAAGGGAGTGTGAGATTAAGTGAATTCATCTCATGTCCACAGGAAATCTGTGATAAAGCCCAGACCAGAACCCAGGTCTCCAGACTCCCAGCCACATGGTCTCACCCTGCCAAATTGTCCCCTACTGTTGCTTTGATGGCTCTGCTGGAGTTTTGGGAACAAGGCCAGAAATTTCTGCATCAAAAAGGAAGCAGAGACAGTGGCCAAATGTTCACACATTTAGCTGGGCTGACATGATTCCCATGTAAACGGATGTAATAATAATTAAAGGGTTCATTGGCCTTATGCTTAAACATAATAAAATTTACTTTGGGTGTGATAGTGACCACATGAATTTGTCAATACTCATTGGGGTAGGCAAGTCCAAAATCCTATTATGGTGTGCCTTACTATTTGAAACAACTGAAGGGTGCTAAGGCTTAGCCTTGTCCTCAAGCATCAGCTCCTGAAAGAGGTCCAGTTTACAGACAGCTTCTCTTTGACCACCCAGATGTCATATCCATATGTGCTCAGCCCTTCTTTCTGTGTATTTAGACATGTCTCCTATGAAATAGAAGAAAAATCCTATTTCACACTCCACATTTTGGCAGCTTCTCTCGGACTCATGGATACAGGATAACAGAGTATTAAATAGTGACTTTATACAGCACTGTTAATTTTCACTAAAAGTTTGGCTCTGTGTTCTTCTGTCTCCTTTCAGGGAGCTGGTGACTTTGCCTCCTCTGCAGAAAGTCAAGAATGAAGCCACAAGAAATGCCTGTGTTGCTCACATGCCAGGAAATCATGTATGAGAACACAGCTGCAGCAAGGCTGGTTCCCAGTCTGCACTGGTTCACAAGGGAATGGGGTTCCCAGTCACCCTCTTTGCCACATCTGGGTGCCTTGAGGCGCTGAAAGGTGATGTGTGGCATTTCTGAGCCACAAACAACACACGTGGGAGTTCTCAGAGATACAGGAACAGGGTATGGGTATGTCACACCGGGACTCTCCTCCTCACCTCGTGTGTTGGTCTGGGGTACAGGTCAAACAGAAGCCCAAAGTAGCCAAGATATATCTTTATATGGGTTACAGATCATTCCTGGTACTGCTGATGGGATGAGTTGGGCACAAGCCTGTCCATACTCAAGAGCTGTTGATAACAACATTCCAATTTAGCAGACAAAAGGCAGAAATTTGAATCACCAAGGAAGGGGTCAGTAATCCTTCAGGAAAAACAAAAACAAACCAAACCCAAAACCCAACCCATTTTCAGCTTTGTATTCATGAGGCATGTGAGTTTAATGATGATGATGATGATGATCATAATCATTTTTCTTGATGGCACCTGCTTTCTCCTTCTTCCTTATCCAAAGCTGGAATTTACTATATGCCAGTCTCTGGTCATGCATTTCTCTTTTCCCTGGCAGACAGTGAGGATTCTTGCCACTGCACCAGCCTCAATTGCAGTGCTGTTTATTAGTTTATGTAGGTGGAAGTGTGTCTGGACTTCTTTTTCTGTCCATTACCTTCCTTGTCCTTGGTGGTTGATAGTTTATATTTTTTTCCTCTGTCTAAAAACTTGTAATGCACTGGTTTTGTTATTTTCATCTGCCCGACACTAGTGATGATTAAATCTGTTGACATCACCTTAAAAGAGAGATCACATGATCAAGAGGAAGAGACAGAGGACACAGCATAAGCTGTGAACTGAAAACCAAGACTATTGAGCAGCAAACAAGGTAAAAGTTGTGGCAAACTGGCTGTTTATTTCCATATGTTTGTGATCTACTGCTTACAGAGGGGATGTATCATCAGTCACAGGCAGAAATTTTATCTCATGGGAGCAGAACAATTACAGAAATTAGAATTTCTTTAAATTCATGAATATTTGTACCCAAAACATGAGCTACATCAGACACATAATCTCTCTCTGTAGTCCAGCTGGTTATTTCATGATTTTAAGGCATTAGCAAGCTCTAAAGCAGTTAGATGTGGAGATTTGAAATATTTTTGCTTTCCATATCTGGTTGCAGGCAGAAGTTTGCAAAGACAACACAGAAGACTCAGAAGTCAGAAGGAAAACTGAAAAATTCACACATGCATTTTTAAAATTTATAAAAAATTCATTTTTTTTTTTGTTGTTATAAGACACTTCTCATATTTTGTGTTCAAGACAATTTGTGTCTGTCAGCTCTGCAAACATAAATAATCTGTGTAAGGTGTTGACTTCCTTCTTACCTGGGAGTAGCCAAATATCAGAAAGAAGATGACTGATTTAAAAGTCTTGGAGAGCCCAGAAAAAAGTGGGTACTTATTCTGGGGTTGTGAAAAAGCTATTACTCAGTTTATATTTCTTAACTTTGAGGTAGAAGGTTTCTCTTCCCATGTGCAGTGTCACCAGTCTCAGCACAGGTCCTTATGAGTGAGACCAATACAAATATTAGTATTTGTTTATCTCTTGTGTATCTCTTAAATGATGATCTGCTGATCCTCAGGTGTGCATCCCCTCTGCATCAGCAGCAGCCCCATCACATGGCAATCACACACTAATCCACAGCAATCACACGCCCATCACACACTTACCATGCCCCAATCACAGGGCAACCACAAGCTGCAGAAAATTATTCCTATATGCTATTAAAAAGAAATCCAAAAACCTGTGATTCTTCCTAATAGTCTCCCAGAAAGATGCAAATAGTCACAATGCACTCTTCAAGGCTTGAGTCAAAGAGATGTACAACTTCTTGTACAAGTCTTCCTCTTGTGTAAGGTCTTTTGAAGAGTCTGTTAGCATGGCAGCATGGTTCCTTGTCTCCCCCTGCTTGCCACTGCAATAGCAAGGCCTTTCTGTAAAGCCTTCTCCAGGACTGGCATACATTGATGTACACACATTTTCAGCTTTCTGACAAACCTTCCTGTGCTTGTATGAAATACTGTCCAGAAAAACCTATTATCATACTGAAACAAGGTGCACACTAGGCCTCCACTTTTACAAACTCCTGGGCTTATGTATGTGACGGGTAGGTTGTGAAAATTAGCTCAGGGAGTGATTTGCAAAAGAAAACAAAATTTAGAGCATAATAGCTACATATCTTTTGACCTCATTATAATACAATCTGCTTTGATCCATTTATTCCTAGGACTATATAAAAGCAGTGAGTCTGAGCTATGCCTGCTTACCAACAAAGACCAACTTCAGAAAAGTAGTGCTGGGCACCATCAGGACTTTCTGTATGCTTCTCACCTCCTTCTTTTACTGAATGAGCTGTAAGAATACCAAGAGAGAAAAATAAAACCCAGCAGTTATTCCTGACCTCACAGCTGCTGGCACAGCTTGTTTGAGTTGTTTCCAGCCAAAATCATTCCCTACTCAGAGTACAATTGTGAAAATTGCATGAATTCAGTATGTACAGTCATTGTTATCTCATACAGCCCTATTAAAATGTAATGAGGTCTTTACTTTTAATTAATACTATTTTTATTAATGACTGCATGTTGGCCACTGTTGAGATCAAAGCCACATGTATTTTCAGCAGTATAAACATATAATGCAGTTACACTTTGGAACTAAAGAGCTTATAACTTGAACAGACAAAAAACATTATTCTTTTGTAGACAGGGAAAAGGAGCTGGGAAAGATTAAGTGACTCTCTTGAATCCATGCAGAAGACTAAAGAGGAGCTGTGAACCAAATCCAGTTCTCTTGAGACCCTGCCCTGTATAATAACCTTAAGACAAATCTTCCACCTCCATCCTCAGTTACCACTCATTACAACAGCAAGTAGGCTATGAAAAAAACTGTGGCAAATTAGATCCATTTTCTAAGTGATTGCAGTCCACAGTTGCAGTGGTAGTCAGTGCATAATTCTCTGCTCTCACCTTTATCCTTACGAAGTCTTTGTTGCTTGCACTTCAGGACTATCAGATGATTCTATGAAAAGGAAAATTCAGCAGTGTTTGGGACTGACTATGATGCAGTGCAGGGCTCACTGATGTCAGTGAGGCTGCTATCTCTCCCCATCTGTTTCCAGCAGGAATTCCTCCTCTGCTCATACCATCAACAGTTCAGAGGAGACTCAAATTGAATCAGCAAACAGAAGAGGCAGCTCAGACCACCATTATGGGTTCTCCTCTCCTGTCAGGAATAAATTATCACTGTGCTCCCTTGACGAGCAAACTGATTGACTTGGGATGCACAAGATGCACTTCTGTAGCAGTTGCATCTCATAAAAATAATCACAAGAGAGACTACTGTCATAAGGACTTCGTTCTCTCCTTTCAGTCCCAGCCCCATTCAGACACTGAGCACAGAGGCATTTATTAATACCAGACACTGTAGGTTTCCTATCGTTTTATAAAGATGACATTCATGCTGACTGTTAGTTTAAGCTTTAAAAGAGGAGAACAATAGGATTACTTTTCCAAAGCAAATATAACTGCTCAATATTGTTATTGTAGTTTCCATGCCTGAATCAATGGAAGGTCACAGCCTCCTCAATGCTCGAAGAGGATAGTAAGAGACAGGAAAAAATCTGAGCTGATATATGTTTGCTTAGAACAATATAGGATTGTTGGTACACTCCCTGAGCACAGCTAGCAGACACTGTGCAGATGTTCTGTGGGCTTGTTCGGAATGGGCATGAACAGTGTTTAAAAGCCACTAAATAATCTTAAACAGTTGTAGCTAAAAGATCTGCACAAAGCTTGCCAGAGTTCCCAACTGCAAAGAATCCCCCTCCAAGAGCACTCTGTCCTGGACTTACTGCCTTGGCTGTGATGGGCAGAGAGCTGGCAGGGACTGCTGCTGAGAAAGACTTTTAAAGAAGTTGTACACCTCTTTGGCCCAGGCCTAGGAGAGTGTATTGTGACTGCTTGCCTCTTTCTTGGAGAAAATTAGGGACAACCACAAATTTTTTCATTACTTTTAATAGTATATAGGAATAATATTCTGCATCTTGAGGAAGGGAAAGAACAAAACAGATTCTCTAAGAATAAAGAGGGGTAAATAAATGGGAGTTTCAGGGTAGAGAAATGAAAAAAATAAGGCCAGCAGAGGAAAAAAAGTTACATGAGCACACAAAGAAGTATACAAGTTTGTATTTGGATCTGAAACAGAAGAAGATATAAGAGTAATTAGAAACATTTACCCTTAGTGTGCTGGTTTTCACTCCTTGGTCTTTTGGGCTTGGAGTTTTTTTACTTTAGGTGAGTGTTGGGTTGATTCTGGTGTTACTTTCCTTTTTCTGTGTGAGTGGAACGGTGCGTGGCTCTGAAATCTGGGGCAGCAATTCTGTTTCTGCATAATCACCCCATGACCCATCTTTGCTTTTGTGCTTTTTGGATCCTAAGCACATCCCATTTCCCACAGCTTTTGTTAAAGCACTAGCTTTGAATATAATTAATATAAAATTTCCAAATCAGACCACTGCTAGCCGTGACAGCAAGGACCTGACTTCCCCAGGAGTAAGGGAGCCATGAGGGAAAGAACAAAACTTATGCTTGTGGGACTAATTCTGGCCACACTGAAACTGTCCAGATGCCAGCATAAAAAATGAAGGTAATGAAAACCAGTACCCCCCTCTTATACATTTACCACAATGATAAAAGTATCATCCACTTTACAACATGGGAATAAAAGTCTTTCATTGCATGGAAATGTATTGCATAACTACTGTACTCTACTGTTTGGAAAATACTGGGACAAGCCAACACCAACACTTCCTATCATTCTCATATTTGGTTAATCAAATTACTTTTTACCAGACGTTAGCCAGAACACAAGATAATTGCTTTCTATTTTAAATAATGGCTTGCTGAATTCAAAGGGCCTTGTTTTAGTCTGCAAAGCCTGGCATTAAGCTGGAGTAAAACAGTATCTAATTATGCCCATTATCCCTAGGCAAGTATTTTTCTTAGAAAAATCACCTGTCAACAGCACAGCATTCTGCCAGAGCAATTTTTATTCTCTTTCTGTTCCCGAGGCATTTTATTTGCTGATCTATCAGTTGAAAAGTCCCTGTCAAAGAGTAGGAAACAATAATGTTTTGGTGAAACAACCCACTTGCATAGAGGTAAAAGGTTTGTACCAGTCCAACACAATACATTCTTCAGACTATTCCAACTCAGACATGAAGACCGTGAAGCTGCCAGCTGTGGTCCAGGAGGTCTAAGAAAATTATGGGAGCTAGAAAAGCAGGTTCAACTTTATGTGCAGAAGACTGTCCTTACCTTTCTTAGCTACCTTTTTAGTCTGTCATGAGTAAGAGTCAGAAAACCTCCAAGCAGCAAACAAACCCAACACACAAACCAAAAAAGCCCTCAGGAAAGAGAACTGGTGAAAAGTTTCTCTTTGCAAATAAGGGCCTAGCTATAAGCTCCATGGCTTTCTCTCTCATCGTTTTTAGATTGCTCCAAAGAATCCACCGTCAATACAGTTTCATTTAAGTGGGCTCCACAGAGAAACAATTCTGTAATTTTAAAAGATATATTAAATGCTACAGTAAACATAGAAGAGGGGCTGCTTTGCAGTTTCCTTTTGTAAATTCTGATGGTGTTTTAGCATTTTTAGTATAATTTTTTATAGCAGGCTGTGACCTGAGCATCATAACACTTTGAGAGGAAGACACATGACAAGGGGATTTAAGGAAATATGAGAATACTTTTAAGAGAAACAATAAAATTGACTGAATCTGCTGCCTGTGTTGCATTCTGCACAACAAAAATGAGAGAAATTATGGAGGTCAGAGCATGAAATTGTTTTAATCTAATTCAGTAGCGTGTATTTAAAGACGCATTTTCAGCAAAAGGTTATTGAAACCACATCCTGGGGAGAAGGAGCCAGCTGTTTCAGAGAACATATGATCAAGTTTTAACATGATTAATTTTTCACAGCAGTGGCCCTTAAAAACTTTCCCATCACATTTGATAACTGATGTGTATTTGCTACAGATGACTGCTTTGGTCTGTGTTTATGGAGGAGACATCCCTTCAGTCTGAACAGGTAGTGTTGAGCCACCATTTTTCTTAGCCAAAATGGCAGCTACTTAGCAGTCACAAAGATTTCTTTTTACACTTTCTTTGCCAATTCAATGGTGCACAGAGGAATAAGGAAACTGGAGGCCTAGGGAAATCTTGACTTCTACCACAGTCTTTGCAACTCAATTTCTTGTATGACAGTGATGAATATTTTAGCTTTACCACTTTTTAATTAGGAATAGCAGGAGATACAGGTGTATTCCAATGCCTGTCCAGCAAGGACAACCAAGCAAGCCCTAAAAGGGGCTATTCAGACAAGTAGATCTCTGAGTTTTCAAATATGCTTGGTGCACTGAGCATGTGAAATGATGTACCACCACTGAGCATTATTGTTCTGAGCAAAAAGCCTGGGAGCTATGGACACTCCCCAAGCTCTACTATACCACTAGCTTGGCAGATCTATTCATCCATACTGGTGGGCATCAACACTCAACCCCCCCAGGATAATCACCAGCCCTGATATAGGGACTTAAGCATGAGGGGAGTTTTATGTGCCTAAGCATGGGCTCCAAAAGGACCATATGTTTATTGGGAAATCACAGTACTGCCCACTAGTGAACATCAACAATGAAGGCAGCTTAAATTTCAGTTCAAGGAGGGTTTCTTGCACAGTTTTTTTTCTTGAGTGTTTCTCCTGAGAATTAAAATCCTGAGATGTCTTGTAAAAGATATGCATCTGAATTCTTTCAAAGCTGATGGAGGAAAGGAAGATTGTTCTTTCTTTCAAAGCATGCCCAGAGGAGTGTATGGTGATAGCCTGTCTCCATTGTTGCTCAGCATTCAGCATAAGCATCAAGGATGTTGTAAGCCTGATGAAATTCAAGCACACCTTTCACTCTCTGCTGGAATATGCATTACTGCCCAGTCTCTGTGGTTCTGCAGGCAAAGAGCTTCCTCACCTTTCTTTGATGCTTTTCCTGCATTCCTCAGAACTAGGGAGTGTTCACTATGTCAGAGAAAAGTAGTGGGAATGACATTCATTAGGATGATTAAGAGACAGAGCCTTTTCTCCTTGCTCCAATTAGCACATCACCATTGATGGAGCAATAAGCATTTCCTCATCTCCTTTCTTTCCCTCCTGTGACCCACTCACCAGATTCACCCTCTCCAAAGTCCCTCTTCCACCCCTGCCAAATACCACCCTCTAAAGGTGAAGATGTTCTCTATGATGTAGTAGGTCAGACTTCAGATCTGCTTGGCTGGAGATGGAAACGGACCCAATCCCTTTCACAGCACAGGTGGATGATGCTCTGACCTAGGAAGCAGCATCAGGGAGGAGCACCATCTGAATTATTTTTCCCAGTGGTGCTCAATCCATTGGTGAGCACCCCCACATCACCTCACAATCTGCAGGGATACTGGTGAAGGTTAGCCCAACTCAGCATGGGAGAGCTGGGAAGTTATCAGTGCTAGTAAGGCAAAGTGACTTGTCGCAATTAGCGGCAGAACTTTAAGACGTGGAGAACTGTAACATTCAGAGCTTAGTTCCCCGCAATGAGCATAAACACCCCACACTTAGGTGGCAGCTGAATGAGGGTCCTGAGGGTCAGAGTTTTTGACTGGGGACCTAAAGTAGAAGGTGAGCACTGAAGTCGTATCCAAGCCCTTTCATGGATTTAGCCCCCAAGTCCTATTAAGCAAGCAGCCGCCTTAAACACACCTCAGGAATAAGCAGGTCCCACAGGCACTGCTTTAAACACACACATGTGAGTATATGTGTGTATAAAAGGAATACCTGGAGAAATTAAGAACATCTTAATTAAATGTAAGATGTGTGGTTCAGATAAGTTTGGCATGGGGCCACTGCATTCCAAGATTCTCAAATAGCATAATCTAATTAATTTTGTTTAAGAACACAGAGGTCATAAACATACAGTAATTTGAAACACTTAGTACCCTGCCAGCTGGCACTGTCTCCTTTCCACTTCTTTGCACTGTAATTTCACTTCCATTTGTGCCGGGCCTGAAATCTCCTCACTCTAGTAGTAGGCTGTATTATGTTACACAGTATTCAGCTGAGGTATTTTTTAATGAACTAATTACATGTTAGTTAATAATAGAACATTTCTTTAGTAGTCAACTGCTGAATATAATTCTGAGAGGACTACTGTATGCTAGGATCCTGCAGGAATGTTTAGGAACAGGTTTCAGCTCAAAGCATTATGTCTATTCTCTAATATGCTGTAAGAAAGTCATAAGTCCCTGAAAAGCCTGGTGTTTCATCTTTTCACTGCTGGGTTGTGCATTGGGAACTGATGTTTTGCCACTTTTGTTTGTGGATGAATTTTGGAAGTCATTCAAAAAATAATGGGGAGTATTTATGGAGATCTGCCATCAGAAAATCACATTTAGATTTCTTTCTGTTTGCCGTCCCCTCGTGTCCAGCCTGTTTCTGCTGTGGTGCTGCAGACACAGCCTATGTGCTCATTTCCTAAGCAATCTCCAAGCTCCGGGAGCAGATATCTCTGCGAGGTTCAGACCCTCTTTATGGCTCTCCTGGACAAGGTAGCATGATGTCATGTAACATGATGTTGTGCAAATCTTCCAGAATGCTTCTCACCGCTCTGCCCACCAGGGAACCATCTGGCTGGCGTGTTCAGCCAAATATCCAGAGAGCTCAGCACATTTCTGGTTACTGAGATGAGGCACAGATAAGTGTCACAACTTTAGACCTCAGCTTTGTTATTCAGAAATAATCCTCCAAGGACACATGCCCTTAAAGGTTTTCTTGTGACCACTGAGTTTAGCTCTGAGACAGCAATGAGTTACAAGGAAGTTTTGATGGCTGATGGATATTATTACTTCAGAAGTATAAACTTTTGAGAATGCCGTAGGTCAGATTCTCCTTGCCTGATGTGAATGATCACAGCATGATGAAGCAATATTTAACAACACAGATTTATAGCAAGGAAGGGTCTGGATTGGCATACAGAGACACACTCATGTCATGCTCGGGCTTCACCATTCTCCTCACAGCATGTGCATAACTATCACTGTAACGTTAATGAAAGGCGGGCATTGAGGGGTTGTGTTCTTACATGTACATTAGTGAGTAGAGATCTCCATCAAAGATTTTCTCTGCTGGAAGACAGGGATACAGTTACAAAGCTATTCTCTGTCTGGTACTGCCAGCAGCACTGTAAATCCCCCACACTCCGTATCTAATGTTCTCAGATGCAGAGGAGGCAAAGAGTCAAGCCAAGGAAAAGCAAGAGGAGCACATGCTGGCTGAAAGGCAGCTCTCAGAGACAAAAACCAGACAGAGCTCCTTACAAACCCAGCACTGGGCTCCTGAGAACCACTCAACCTTAACCCTTAGCCCTCTAGAAACTGGAGGAGAATTACAGAATTGCTGAAGTTTATTGGCAGTGAAAATATGAAGCATGGCTTTGTGAGCATGAAGTGCTCTGTGATGTGGAAGTATTGGGCTTTTTTGAAGCATTGTACATGAGAGACATATACACATCCCATTTCCTACCTACCAGTACCATTAGGGAGAAGGACTTTGAGCTGTAGAATCCCTGGGGTGGACAGGGATCTTCAGGGTTTCCAGCCCAGCCTCCTGCTTGGACCAGGTGCAGTGGGAGCAGGCTGCCCAGAGTCGTGCCTAGCCACTTTTGCATCTCTCCACGGATGGAGATGCTACCACCCCTCTGGGCAGCCTGTTCCGGTGCTTGACTGTGACTTCAGTTTTTCCTGATATTGAGCCAGAGTTTCCTGTATGGCAGCTTGAGTCCATTGTCTCACATCCTTAGTGAAATCAAGACTGGACCATAGCTTCACTAATCCCATTGAATTTACTTGAACAGTTCTAAGCAATTTTATTGCAAATCATAGTGGAGATAGAACTGCAGGGCACAGATGACCAGTAATGCTACATAAAACCTTCCACTTTGGATTTAGCTGGATCTGATACTTATCAATTGGCACTGTTCTATAAGTGGTTTGAGTAAAACAAATGGTGGCATGACATCACTCCCTTTTCTATCATATATGATTCTGACATTGCTTAGTGATCTCAGTCCAGTACTCAGTGAACTACTCTTCTTGTTAAAGCCCACCATCATAGTTGGTGGCCACACATTTCTTGACAGCTTCCAGATTCTTAAAGATATTTAGGCACTATTCTGCTGTCCTGCAAGGCCTAAGCGATTTAGACAAGTAAAAGCCTTTTTCAGAGTTGCCTTAAACTGACTTAAACTCCTTTGAAAGCCATGATTTAAGTGAAAAAGATAATGGATTTTACCCCTTATCCCTAGAAGTAATCTCTCCACAAGAAGGAGGCAAAAAGGAAAGAAAGTGGGGTGAGTTGTGGAAATTTATGCTGCCTTTACAGGTGTTGTGCATGTTAAAAGAACTTCACTTGCAGAAACTGTGTCACTCAAATCTAATAACTATGTTAAAATAAATTCATATAAGGAAATGCTGTTGGCTACAGGCCAATTCACATCAAAATTTTTCATGGATATTAAAAAAACCCCAACCAGACCAAACAACCCACAGATTCTCTTTCCTGAGCATGAGTGCAAAGCAGGAAAGAGCGCAGTGGATTGTTTTTAGTGCTCTTTAGAAAAATGACCCTTGACTAGGGTCTTGATGGAAGGTGCACTACAGGAACAGAACCAGGGATAACTGAAGAGGAGAAGTGGCTCACATACTTACGCATATGAGATCAAACCCCTGTCTTGCATCTGGTGAGTTTATACTGACAGTTTATTTCCAAGACAGTCATCAATATAATGTCTGAGCGCTTAATCCTTCTCTCACTAACTCAGTACCAAGACTCCCACTGGCTTCTACTGTGTAGCTTTGAAGCCTGTGTGTTCAGTGCCTACAAAATGAACTGCTACTTACCCAGGAGAAAAGCCAGGCAGAAAGTATTCAAATATAAACATTTACATTTAAAGAATTGCCTCTACTGAAGTCCATCACAAAAGTGATTGATTGTCTGTCATTTGTGAGGGTATTCTTTTTTTTCCAAATATTTTTTCTAAATGGGTGTAGCTATTGAAATAAGAATGGCCTATTTTATTTTAGGTTCTATATAAACTGGAAATTCAATCTTATTTTCTGAATAACTTATTATAACATTTCTGAGTAACTTAAAATAAAAACTTATTTTATATAAAAAAAGAGGGCTGATTTACGAAACCCTTGCTTTGGATAACAGAAGAATAAACATAAAAATGTCATTGTTTTGGAGGAAAGGTAATAAAATATCACTTGAATTACACTTGATCAATCAGATAAGTCTGCTTTAAATCTTGAAAAAAGAAAACATCATGGACATTTTCCTATGTTTTAATTGTTGTTTTTTCGACCTGTTCTATCTGCTTGGAAGCTAACCACAAATTCCAGTTGGAGCATATTGAGAAGTTCAGAGCAAAAATAAAGCACACACCAACATCAGTTTTGTTCAAGGGCAAAGAGCATAAAGGACAATGTGTTTTTCTGTGCCCTTAAAAAATCTGGGCCTCTATAGGTCTGCAGAGATTAACTTTTGGGGGTCATTTGGAACAATAATTTAACAATTTGTCATTTATTTTCCTCCACACAGATCTTCCAGAATATGGAATTTCATTTTATGTGGGATGTGGTGCTGACTGAGATTGAAGGCCTGAGAGTCACAGATGCTAGTTCATGAGGTCTTTCTTTAAAATATGCTTCTAATTCAGAAATAAATACTGCAATTAATGAAATGCTGTTAATCTCAAAAGCAATAGCACTTCCCTTCATTGTATTCCTGATTTTCATGGAGAGGGACTACAGAGAATAACCTTCCTCTGTGACTGACATCTGTGGTGCAGGGACTGTGATTCTTGTCCTGCTGAGCAACATTATACCATCAAGTGCTGAGCCATATGAAGTTTTTGGCTGTGCTCTTTCATTTTTTCCCTAGTTCTCCACATTCCTATGCCCTGTTCTCTAGTTCCCAGAGGTAGGCATTTCTGCAATTTCGATTCACTTCCAAATATCTTTAGAAAATGCAAAGCGCTCTTGGCTTGGATTTCATCCACAGTCCAGTGCCAAAAACCTATCTGCATTTTTTCCCTTGTATATCCTAATTCTAAACTTAGTTTTCCTTTTACGTTCTGCAGTACTGTGCAATCCTGGGGGGAAACAGCTATTCAGGGTAGCATTAACCCTGTGTGAAATACAAAGTGTGAACACTTTTGCTGCCCATCATCACTCAGCTGAACAAAATGGCACTGAGGCTGGCACTGCTTCCACCTTGCTTCTTCTCCCCAAAACTGCTTAGACAAAACCCATCTTGCTCTTTCTCAAACCGTAGACTTGCATTGTCCAGCCTGTCTGACAGCCCCCTAATCCAGTCAGAAAGCCCAACGTGTTTGAAATAACCAAATATGCATGTGGAATTTGCATTAGGAACGTAATAGACCTCCTAAGTGTGGTTATTACAGTATGCTCAATTGTTCAAACATGCCTCCCACCTGTTGCTGCTTATAATGTGCTCAAGTGCCATGAAGTGCAAAAGTTATGGTGCTATTTATATGGAACCTTCTTGGACATGCACGAGGTGCAAGATACATTTACAAGACCCCTCTTTTATCTCTTCCGCTGGGCACAACCGGGGTCTCATCTCCTCCCTGGGTGCACATGTGACTACAGATGTCATTAATGGAAATAAAACATTCCCACCATGCAGAGACCAAACCTCGGTGCAGGAATTCTCTTGTGCCTTTCATCTGGAGAAGGAGAAAGAGGGGAAAAGACAACCCCACAAAAATGCCCCATACCTTTGCTGGTTTAATTGTTGTGTTGTGGATGCATGTGAGGTGAAAACAAGGAAGGAACTCCAAGTATTTGTGTGGAAGCTGTTCCAAAATCCTGCAGGAAATTTGTGTCAGCATTGGAGGCCTGAGGCTTTTCAGAGTTAATGGAAAGACCCACTTGAGTATGTTCTGGATCAAGCCCTTAATACAGAAATATGTCCTAAGTGGTGAGTCACCTCTTGTGCATAGCTACAAGGTATAAACCAGTGAACTTCTGGTTCTAATTATGCCAGCTAACATTGTCATCATTCACTCACCAGAGCAAAGATTTTACCCAAAATTTCAGGGCTTTTCAGTTTCAGGAGTCTCAGTTCAGGCTCTGAAGTTTAGGTCATGCCAGGGTGGCCAGTCACAAAGCAAAACACAGACCTGTTGGGCTTTAATGCTTCAATAACTAGGAATAATATTAAAAATAACCCCCCAAATTTGTTTAAAATGGCCCCATAGAGTACAGAAGATCTCTGTCTTTACAGCTTTCCCATTCCTGATTCAGGAGAGCAGAAGCTTCTGTGAAGATGTGTATGAAATGTCACAGGAGCAACTGTTTCTGCAGCATACAGGAGAGTCACTCATGGAAGGACTGAGATGTTTAGGTGTGTGAAATGATGGCAGTGTTGTACAGAAAGACCTGTATAATGGGCTTGCATGGGCACCAACAGATGAGAAACACAGAAACATGGAGCTCTGCACAAGCAGCTGAACTTTATTCTTATCAAAAGTTTCTCTAGCTGGGAGATTTTCTGTGGTTGAATTATACTTGGTACATGACATGATGTCTCACACATCTGTAGTACTATGACCCACCTTCTTCTTCATGCTTCTAAAAGTGGTGATATTATCCTCTTTGGAAATGATGTTGCCCCCTCAGTTAAGAGCTTGCAGAACCTCCAAGTCCATCTGCTGGTTTGGTGCTCCTGTGCTTATCTCTGTAGCCCTCTCTGTTAGCAGTATTCCAGGCACAGCTGGCTGAAATGCTGCTGTATAATCTGTTTTGGAAGGAAAATTAGCTTTTCAGCTAAACTTTTTTTTTTTCATGGATTGTCTGCTTTCCATGGTAAATTCCAGCTTCTGGCTGAGAAGCCAAAGCATTTGCAATAAAATGCCTCATGTGCTTCTATGAGCTGGTGCATGGCACAGGAAGGTAGGGAAATATTTTCTGACAAGTGCTGCTGATATAAACTCATATTAATGTTGATGCCTTTTCATGCAGCAAGTTGTTAGTGGAGCCACTGGAAATTACAGACAGATGGAAGATACAGGTTGCTGCATGAAGCTTGTTCAGCATGCTGAACAACACCACAAATATGTTTTTATACGCACACTTCTTTGAAGCGTGATGGATGTAGCATGTGTGAGTTGCTGTCTCATTTTCCTATTGAATTATAAAAAAGCCTACGCACAGATCTAGCTGGGTGGTAGCTCAATTTTTCCCAGTAGCTTCT
This sequence comes from Corvus cornix cornix, assembly GCF_000738735.6. NCBI lineage: Eukaryota > Metazoa > Chordata > Aves > Passeriformes > Corvidae > Corvus > Corvus cornix. The sequence continues at coordinate 19,491,686 of NC_047056.1, forward strand.
GACAGTAGTTACATTTCATTTAAAACATACGCTCACTTTTCCTGCATTCCCCAATGTAAACATGTACGAGATGCTGGAATTTACTGAAGAAAAAAGAACTTTGCAGACCTGTGCTGCAGAGGGTGGCACGGGAGGGCCAGAGAAAACACATCTGTGGGTGAAAGGCTCACACTCTGTCTTTCACAGCCAGAGAGCTATAGGTTTTTCCTCAGCTGCCCATGAAAGCACTGAGCTCAGCATTTGTATTCTCTGAAGGAGATGGGGCTGTGCGCAGGCCCTGTCTATCACTTATAGGGTGCAGGGGGAATGCAGCTGTGCCCTGCTCGCAGAGCACAGTGGAAAAGGCAGGGGAACTTGCTCCTCTCCCTTGGTTACCCTGTTTTGCAGGACCAGCCCTGATTGTGCCTTCACCTTCCCATCTGAGTACCCACAGCTCTTGGACATCCTCAATGACTTTTTTACTACAACGTACATTCGACCGCCAGCACCTGAATATTTTCAGCATCTTCTGCTACTGGAGAAGATTAAGATTTTTTTTTTTTTTTTTTAATGTATTTATTTTAATTGTGAGCTCTGTGTCTCTGGGTTAATCTGTTCTGGTTGCAGTTGGAAAGAATGCCATTCGCAGAAACCACAAGAGGCTTTGAGAGCGGAGCAATTACTGCCTGCACATTCTCGGAGAAGTCTGATAACGGCGGAGACCATTCCTCCAGCTCAGTGGCAGGCGTGAGTATGCTGTGAGAGAGTACAGCACGAAAATGACTCACTGCCCAGCAGAGTCCTCAGTGCCTGCATGCTGACATCAAAGCCTAGGAACTCAAGGCCTCCCTTGAATGAGCTCAACTGCATTTAAGGAGATTCTGGTGATCAGTCTAAAAAAAGCACATTAGACATGTTTAAGGAAGCAAAGCACAATTCCTTTGTTATCTCTGGCATCAGTGGAAGTATAAGAGAAGAGGTGTCTTTTCCCAGGGTGTCCATCAGACAGGAGCCCAGCAGGGTTTTTTCAGATGCCCACTGATGAAATTAGCATCAGTGAGGACTGATCAGTACACACTGACACCCTACCTAAAAGAAGAACAACTTTTATGATTTTTAAATTGTGAATTAGTTTCTCACAAAGCATTGATCTTGTCAGATCCTGAAAGTTTGTCAGATTGCTTGCTTTGTGACCCTGACATCTTGATACACATAGAAATGATCCTTAATGGTTTTTTTGTTACCTAAATATTTACTGACTGTCATCATCCTTTTTATCTACCTCTAACAAAACTGAAGTCAATTTTCTGCAGCAGCAATAGATATAGCTTTACTCTGGACAGCTCTGCCTGCAGAGTGTTGACAATCTTAATTTTCAAAGTCCTGTACACCATTATCCTCTCACTTCTAACCCAGTAATTTTAAACATTAAAAAAATCTAATTTTATTATCCAGTGGTAAAGAACTGTCTAATTTTCTCATTACATCTGCATTTAATCTCTCAGTAATTAACCTTAGATGCTAGCAGTTCTGATTCAGTTTCCCACTGAGTAGTACCCATGCATAGAGGATCCTTTGGAAGTTTCTTAAATCTCTTGGAGCTCAGGCAAACTGTATTCAATTCTGTTTATGCTTTAGATTGCCTTCATGATGATGGTCTCTTCTCAATGCCTGAAATAAATCAGCTTTCTCTTAAATGGGCCAGCTGTCCCAGTGTTACATTTTTTCAATACTTAAGGAGGGAATAATAGTATTTCCAGGTTTCCATATAGAAGTTGGTCTTAATTTTTGGCAACAGGTATCAGCCAATCTGTAGCACAGTGGTGGTCTGATCCTGGCTGAGATCTCTTTATAATGATCATTAATGATTCTGCACATAAACAACAACAAAGAACAAAAATACTGTAGGTTCAGTCCCTACAATACAATACATCTTAGACACAAAAGCATTTGTAACACCATCTGCTAGGAAACTTCTGCTGAGAACTTTGTTCAGGTTATTCTTTCTTTAAACTGGCCAAATTCTTCAGGTTTGAATGGACTCTGCTTTTTTTTTAAAGTGTGGGGTGAGCAAAAGGGGAGACATAATAACATAATGACAATACAATGGAGTCACTATAAAACATATGGAGAAGACGTTGGAGGAATAGTGACTTAAGAATAGGCAGGAAAAGCTGTGGATTTAAAAAGAAAGCAATTTCTTGCAAACATTTCACGAAACAGCAGAATGATGATTTTTTGAGTGATGAAATCCATTGCTTCAGTGCTAAATTTATGATGAACATCTGTTGTGGCACATGGCAAGTACTGTCACGATATTGTGGTGAGCAGCAGCATCATAGTTCTCCATATAAAAGCCTATGGTCCTGCTTTATTCTGCCCTTGGAGAACTGGGGATATTCCCACACTAAGTTTCAGATAAGCCCACATAAGTACTCATTTTATAAAAGAACAGTAGAACTGATTCAGGCTAAGCAGAGGAAATCTCATTTCTTCAGAATGGGACAATTACCGAAACAACAGATGTGAGGAGCTCTGGTGCATCTTTCAGTGGCAGCTCTCTGGCACAAATGTGCACTTGTTTGAGGAATACCAAATGTCCATTTGTAACTGCACTGAAAAAGTCCCATCTGTGTTTTACTCTTTCCTAGCTGGCGACCTGTAAATTTCCACCTCTAAGGCAATGCCTCTTTGCCCAGGTCATATATATATTGAAATGATCAAAGTTCTCATTAAATCGTATTTTATATCTCTCTTCCTGATGCAGAAGTTAATTCAGCTTTTTTTCTTGGGGCGTGAGGGTGTGCCTTTCCTGGCGGGGAGCAGAAAAGGGTGGCATCAATAATTTAGGGCTTTACCTCTGATGAATTTCAGGCTATGAGCTTATATTTCTGAAATCTTTAGCATCACAAAACCAGGAATTTAGGTAAAGCTGTGGAAATTTCTCCTCTCATCTCACCAGTCACTCATCCATCATGTATGTTAAAGCATAAACCCCTTCTGCTTCCACACAAGGGAGGGAAGGACTGAAGAGGAAATAATTTCCCCTTTTTTCTGATACCATTTGCTTGACCGATAGCAACCAGCTCTGACAGAAAAGTCAGAAACTGAAAAATCAGTTATTCCTTTTGTAATTCATTTAGGAGCAGGCACCAGTTCAACCCTAGCAAGACCTTTTGGCCCTCCCAGGAAGAGAAGGAGACAGAGGAAAAACAAACATATGGAGATAAACAGTAGAGTGTGGAGCACAACAAAAGACAAGGGCTTGCAGGACCAGAAATGGAGGAATGTGGAGAAGAGCACTCCTGTAAGGAGTTCCCAGGAAGGGTTCATGTTCCCAGAAGGGTTCCATGTTCCCAGGAAGGGTTCAAGGAGCTGGTGGCAGCTGCCCAGGGCTGCTGTGCCCTGGGGACTGGGGCAGCAGGGGACTGGGGACAAGGCTACTGGCAACAGGGCTCCCCCATCCCATTTTGATTCTGCTTCTTCCTCCCGGTGATGTGAACAACCAGTTCAGCTGGAGCCAGGAGAAAATTGATGGAAAGGCTCTGATGATTTGCAGGGCTTTATTCTGACAGGTTAGACATGCCTACATCGAAAGTGTTGCTCCAAGCCAGACTGGGAGAGTATCTTAGAGATAGTTTAAGCTGTAGTGTCAGACTAGCCTGTAATGTCCCCAGCAGAATAGAGAGAGACTTTCAGCATGAGAAAACAAACAAACAAACAAGCAGTTGGAGAAAAGAAGCTGTTTTCCGTATTTTGCTTGGAGGCAACAGACGTTTATCATACCTCTTTTGGCAAGACTAACTCTTGGCTCAGAGCAAAGCAAAACTTTCCATGGAGAGTGAATGGTGCTACTGACCCAGACACAGAGGTGTGGGAATATATGGGCTAATCCAAGCTGTCTCCAACAAGGATGCTTTACTGAGGAGGCAGCTGCTGCTTTGTAAGGGCTTTGTGGCAAGCGGATTTTTAATTTTATTTCAGTACAGAGGGGGTTTCCCCCATGCTTGGGTCTCAAAGGCACAGCCGCCCCACAGTTTATAAATGACAACAGTGATCACTCTTGAAAGCTCAGCCCCAGCCTGGCTGTAGGGCCTCTGCCAGCACTCTGAGCCATGGAAGGCCAGAGGATAATGTTGGCTGAGTCAAATGGCTCTTGAGGGATTTACAGAGTGGATTATACTTGAAAAGGGAATCCTCTTTTATGTCTATTCTGGGGAAGTAAATGCTAGGCACTGTTCAAGGTTGCTCTGAGTTGGACAAGTTTTCTGAAAGTGAAAGCAGAACAAAATTCCTGTTTTTCCCTCAAGGTACTCCAGCAAAGTGTCAAACCCACGATAATAGAAGTGAAAGAAACCCAAGCTGGTTATTTATTGTAATGGCACTGGATGGAACCAAGCCCGAGTTAAACAGAGAATGTTCCCTTCTTGTCTGCATTCATTTTACTTTGTTGGTTGCCATTAAAGTATCTGCATGGCTTTCAGCAGCACATCTATAATTTGTCTTGTCATTGTTTTCTACTTTAACTGTGTCTTAGAGGGAAAAGATATTCAGAGTAATGTAGGTTGGGCAGAATTTTAGTTTGGGGATTGTAAGGAGGAGCAGATTAAAAAAATATTTCTCTTTCTCTTTTTAATATACCTCCTTCTCTTACGTTTGTTCCAAGGTAGAAGAGAGCAAACCCCCCAGATATTTTAGCTAATACAAGGGACACAGACGAATTAATTTTATGTGGAGCGTGCAGCAGAAGAAATAATTGACAATGGCCCATGTGCTTAAGAGAATATTTAGAATCTAGACATATGAACATCAGCAATAAAATTGTATATTTGGAAGTTGCATAATTGAAAAACACTTAAAATCAAACAAGTGAAGTGAGCTGCTGATTCTGAAATACTTAAAGTTTTCATTAGTACTCTATTAAAATAATTTTCAGTCTTAGGACCATCACTTCCCCTGTTGCTTCTGAGTTCACAAAAAACAATCTTCAAAATTACTTAGAGATTTTAAAAACTGTTTTTAGAAAAGGTGTGCTCAAATGTGTGATTTTTAAATTGCTTGTTACATTTTTTTTGTTTTACCTGTGTTGCTGCTCTACACATTTTTGACAACCCTAAAGTTTTCATAATCTCTGTTTACAAGAAGTTCTGCAAGTTTCTTCCAACTCAGTGAAACCCAGTGACAGAAAACTTAACCAGCCCTGACACAGCTTGTTTACCTGACTACCAATTGTCACTTGAATTTGTCACCTCAAGGGTCATGTACTTCACCCAATTTTTGGTGAAATTATTTGGTGTTTTTGTTCTAACATGACGCCTACCTATGTGGCTTTAACTATGTGAAGTTAAGACCACATCTGTGTGCAAGTATCCTCCTGACTTAGCGTGCAAGTGACTGCTCAGTTTGTTGATCTGGGAATAAAGTTTTTAACTTGCATCCATGTTTTGTTCCCCCATTTCTATCCCACATCCCCTCTACAGAGGCTGTTATTTGATGTTAAATATTTATGCTGTAGCGTCATACACTTAGGATGTAACTCTGATACCCAATATGCCAGCACTCCCTGAAAAACTCTATATCCTGTACGATATTAAACGTCTGTATTTTGTTTGGTTCAGGTTCTCACACAAGTGTGAAAAGGAATTTGAAGCTATAAATCACTGTCGGTCAGTCTTTACCTTAAGTGCTAACCACATCCCTGAATCAACAGTATGTTTTCCTTCCTTTCCACAGATGGGCTGACCCTGTGGGTTCACTGTGCGTTATTACACCTAGAAATTGCAGCCACGCTCATTGATTGCATCACTAACCACTATTCATTGCTGAGCTGAGGATCATCTTCTTACATGATTTGCAATCACACAGCTGAGACCTTTTACTCTCCTAGCAGAGCTTGCTTTCAATCAGAAAACCCCAAGCCTGTTAATATAATCCTAATAGTTAAGGTAAAATATTAAAACACTTTCCAATTACTTCCTTCCCATTTCCTATGGCTTTGCTTTCAATAACATGGATTTTTATTATTATTATTGCTTGGTTTCAGACTCATTAATTTTCTGTAATAGGTCTGTTCCATTTCCTTGAACTGTGAGCTTGAAGAACCTGCATATTCGGCTCAGGTGATGACTCAAAACAATATGAAAACGAGATGATATAGAAAAGGTTGAAAATGTCACTTGTTCAGGCAGTGTTGGTCCATGGGTTTCCAGGACAGCCAGTTCCATCTCACAGGGCAACTGGCCTCCACATATTTTCAGTTGCAGTTAAGAGCACTGCAGTGAGCTTGTGCTTTAGAGGGAACAGTGTCAAATATTGACTCAGCTGATGGTTTCATGCAACAGGCAGGAGATGCTTCCCTCAGAAGCATCCCAAATTAGTACTGGCTCCCTGCAGTGCAGTCTCCTCAAGGAAAGTACATTTTTTAGAGGGAGAAGTTGAACAGGATGATGGTAAGACACGTGGAAACAAGAATATCTCAGGGAAATTAATCTCCAAGGGAGTAGCACTGGTTTGCAAGCAACTCAAAGAATCTCAGAAGGATTCCCCTTCCTAAGCCAAGCAGGAACAGCCACCAGAGGCATTATCTGAGGGCAAACAGGCAGGCAGACAGCCAAGAGCTTTCCACCCACCATGCTAACGGAGGTGAGTCAGTTGTTTTCTTCCTCAGAGCTTTTGTGAGTGATTAATACAAAACATAAGCTCCTTTCACCACTGATTTACGCTCTTCCTCTGCAACTGATTGGATAACCCCTACCTTCAGCTGGTGTAACTCTGTCTCATCCCATTGATTTCAGACCTAATCTTTGAAATGTGAAGTTTCTTTTCTCTTGTGGCTATGCCTGGTTTAATTATTTAACTCTTGCATTGTAATTTTAAGTTTATATGTGTAGTTCTGGAGCTCTTTACAGGAGGGTATTTTATGTTTCTGACTATTCAGCCATTCCCTTTCTTACACACATAACTTTCATTAAGCCGCTCAGTAGCTCCTTTCTCTAAGACTGTCTAGTCCTACCTCTTCCTTGCTTTCTCCTGAGCTGTTCTCATCATCCCCCCCGCTTTCCTTGGCTATAATATCTTTCCCACAGTACAATCACTGGCACCCTGTACAGGCTCTTGAAAATAGCTAACGCAGAAAACACATTGCCTGTCTTTGCCCTTCTATCCTTTGGCTACTACAAACTGGCATTTTGCTTGCATTTTTCACCTTTTATTTTCCTTTTTTTTTTCATCTTCTTTTTAGCACAGCTGTGCAGCTGGCTGCTGGCTTCAATTATTTTTCTATTTTTCCACAATAACTCCCAGGTCTTTTTCCAGAGAATGGTGCTGGATGACTATTTAATTCAACACATGCAACAGCTCTTGCATCAGTTTCTTGCTTGCAGACAAATTACTTGATGTGTGCTAATATTGAACTACATTTACCACCTGCTGGCTCAGATCATCTCAAATGATCCAAAGACTCTTGACTTCAGTTCCACTGTTCCCTGCATTCTGTCCACTCCTAATGCTAGTATTATATTCCACTCCAAAGGTTTATTTTTAGGACACCTCTGCCAAATTGTTTACACATGTTAGTTCCCTTAACATTTCCTCATTTCCAACAGCTTTTGACCCCAGGGACAAACTGAAGGCCTCTGTACATTAGTTCTAAATGGTTTATAGCCATGACAAAGTACAAGTGTGAATATGAGGCAGGCTGAACACAGGTTCTTCCTTTTGAAAAATTAAAAATGGAGCGGGCACAATTTTCAAAAGGGCTTAAAACCAGATAAGACGAGTGAGAGCAACTGTGAATAACTCCTGAGAAAATGCTGCTCACACTGGGAATCCACTTTGTCTGAGTCATTAGGAATGAATGATTCTGGAATTGTTGATACATAAAGACAATCTATGCACACTTCACTTCTAATGTGCAAATGTAGTCAAAATTAAATCAGTCCCTTTAAGTACTCTGAAAACTATAGCATTATTTAAATGTTTTTGCATGCCAGTGGAATGTTTTTGACAGTTCCTACCTCTTCTTGTAACAGTTTAAATCAGATATTATCAGCATGTGTCTGTAAAGGGAATGACAGTGGGTCAAAGCAGAAGTCCTCCCAGATAAAAGAGTGATGATCCCTATTCCCTTGGGCCCCTGATTTCAGGACAGCAGATTTCAGTGCTACATGTACACCCCTTTTGAGTGGGATTTGGCCCTTTTTCAAAAGCTAAAAACCCCTGCTTTGCTTTTACTTCAAAACAAAACAACCCAGGATAAAATTAGCAAAATGTCTAAAATCTGAGGGAAGAAACTCCAAGACTGGAGATACAAAACATTCAGTTAGAATGGGGAAAGATTTTCCAAAGTTACCTGGCTATCTGAAAATAAAGTTACCATTTCATCCAAGGGACAGTGTTTTAAAGGGTTATGAAGAAACAGCAATTTGTGGCTTTAATATCCCAGTCCTTAGACCTTTTCTGGCAGTGCTGGGAAAACATTTCCTACATACTTTCAGTCTTATCATGGAAAGTCAGACAGCTCAGGATCACATGGGTTGATAAGTTTTCAACCAAATAAGAGTCAGAAATGTAAAAGCAAAACACCCTGGGAAAGTTTCCCTTGTCTCACATGTATGAGAGAATACAGTACATTCCCCTGTCCAGTCTATAATTAAGATGAAAGGCATATTTCCGTATAATTTGCGATTCAGTGGCATGGTTTGCATTCCATGTGGACTGCATCATCTTGGTTCTTCTAATGCAACAAAACAAAACAAAAAAATGAAATTGGCCTAGTAGTCGAATAGGATGTGTTATTACAGCTCAGACTGTTTTTAAGTCTGAAGAAACAAAGCCCCTTTAAATGCTACATTTTCATAGGAATTGAAATGCACAGCCTCTGCAAAAGTGTGAGTTTTTCATATACAAACAAATAAATAAAGTTTGAAATATTAGCTTATGTTACTTTCTCTCCCTACTACCAGATAGGCAAAGACAAAAAATCAGTAAAGATATCCTCACCCTTCATGTCTCCAAACACATTTTAGCTCTCCATGGCTGTCTCTAGGTCATAACATGGATGTGTGGGATTGTCTTGCTGACCTCTGCAGCACCTTTACACACAAACACACATTCATTCAGCCTTTAACTGTGCAGGTCTGATTTACCATGCCTAGTGTCATCAAAGTGATGACCAAAAGAGCATCTTTTTCTGAAATTACGAATATATTATGAGTGAGAAACACATGGAAGGCCTGACCAACTGAAAAAGTTTTAAAAAATGATTCTACCTCTGCTGCAGTTCCACTGACTTTAGTGGAGTTCAGGAAAAACTGAACACTGAAGTAAATCATGGGTAATTTAGGAGCTCTTGAGAAGATCTTCCCCTGTGAGATCTCTAGTAGTTCCTAACTCTATCTGTGCTAGAAATGGCAAAAGAACAGTCTTTCTCATGGTAAATCAGTATATCCTTTTTTTTTACAGGCTGTGATGAAGAATAGCTGAGGACACCCACATGTAAACAACTCAAAAGAGAAAATAAGTTAAGAATTTTTTTTAACCTCAAACACAAGTTTTATGCTGAAGCCTGTCCTGATACCTCTTTTTATATAAACTTGCTTGTCCATCATTATGAGAGTCTGAATCCCAAGGAGATGTATGCTCAAAGTCAGATGTCTGGTCATAGTTCTGTGGGAAATACAAATGTCAGGATGCGTGGAGAAACCACAGAGCCCTTCAAACATAGATTCTTCCAAGCAGATACACCATTTCTACTGGGGGCTCAGTCGAGCCAGTGGAAAAACTGGAAATGCACTGGAAATTTGCCAGTGCATTGACGGCCCTGACAATGAAGCTTTGCTCCAGTGTCCTTAAGTTGGGTTAAAGCAGCTCTGAGAGTGGAGAGAAGGGAGAGGAATGCTCCTTGGGCTTCTTTTTGCACAAACAGAGTGAGAACTCAGTGTGCCTTCCCTTGCCTTCGCAGCAGATGTTCTGGAGTTTTAACACTGCATTTTGGCTTGACAACATTCCCAGCTGAAGAGATTCTCATAGTTTAGTACTTTGTTTGATAGCAATGCAAGAATTTCGTTCCTGCACTCCCCCGTTATTCCTTTAACTGCAGCTTCCACATCAGGGGTGGTCTATCAGCACCAGGAGAAAACATCCACTCAATATACAGGAAAGCAGAAGTGTTTGTTAAGAGCTACTGCATCACTTTCTGTTGGGTGTGTTCTGAGTGGACATTCTCTTCTGGTGCTGATAGCCCACCACTGGCACCGAAGCAGTAGGCCAAGGAGAAGTGGGGGTGTGCATAGTGCTCTGGAAATTATGTATAACTAACACATCAGCACCTGCTGGGTCCCAGATAAGGGTCGGTGTGTGGCTGTACAGCTGAAAGACCTGGCCAAAGAATGAAGAATTTTATCACTTTCCTGCTGAGAAAGACCAAGTTCTTGCACTTCTATTGCTGGCTATTGTGGTCAGCAAGGGCACTCATTCCTCACTTCTTTTCTCTCCATCCCTTCTCGTGTTTGTCAGGACAAGGGGGACTCAGGCAAACGGTTCCTGCATATGCCCCTGTGAGCAGCAATTTGGTGGGCTCAGGAAGAGGATAGCAGGCAGAGATACGGAAATGGAGGAGTTTCCTGAGGAAATCTGATTTCCCACATGAGACCACTCAGGGCACTGAGAGTGCAAGAGAGCCTGCAGCTAAGAATAACACCTGTGGTGTCTTTGGACTTATTTCTGACAAAGGATGGTGTAAAGGAAGAATAAATGCAGGATTAGAGGGCAGGAGGAGCAATGCTTCCACTCCAGTTGGTGCATTGGTTCATTTTGTCGAAATTTTACGCCACATCAGTGTCTGTGACAGACAACCTGAGAAGTTTCAGAGTTCAGATTCAGCTTGTGTAAGTATCCAGAAGTTTACATGTTTATCTGAACCACATCTAAACTACACAAAGTAACTTCTTGAGACTGCTCTGTTGGGATGGAAATCTTGTAAGAACAGACTTTCTCGTGACATTTCCAACACTCCTGCTTCCTGTCATGGCAGTGAAAACAGCCTCCTCGTGGTATTTCAACAATTCTTCTTCTAAATGGAATCCAGGAGTGGAGGAGGGTGGAAATGTATGATACCTCTCTGAAGTTTGGAAATTTGTTGCTTGAGTTTCATTCTAGAAAAATTTAGGGTTCAGAACCTTTCAGATTTTTTTCCCCAAACTTCTCTCTGGAATAGAGAGCACAGAAGAGGAACTGAAAGTGCTATTGAAATAAAGCAGTGAATCAAACCATCTCCCTTTTTGTATTTTAAAAACCCCAGATATATTTGATGGAGTTGAAAGATAGCATAATTGAAACAAATAAAAGAAAACATTTTTTCACATAGCTTATATTTAACTTCTGTAGCACATGACCACAGGATATTATTGAGGCCAAAAGCTTAACAGGATTTAAGAAGTGATGGGTCATTTATATGGATAATAAAAATATTCACTGTCACTTTGGATACTGTTACATTAAAATATTTGCAAGGGATATAAACTCGTCTGCCTCATTGTGTAAGCCAGATTCTAAGTGAAAGGCATAAGGGAAAAAATTGTGCTATTACATGCCTTTTAATAGTCACTCTTCTCTTGCATATTGATGTAACATATCAGGTATTAGACAAGAGAGGATATTGGACTAGAAGAAAAAATTATACAGTTTTCTATTGCTTTCCATAGCATTCCTTTAAATGTGTTGCATTGGAGGACCAAGATAGGGAAGCTGCAAGTGCCAGTGTGTTACAGCGCGGATACCACAACAAGCTGTATCAGACAACGAGGCCCGTGGAAAGAAATAGATATGGACAGATTCTTGGTAGATGTTTCAGAGATGTTTATTTCTCCAGCCGCATGGCCGGGGCTCTGCCGAGGAACTGCTCAATCACGGGACCCAAGGGTCCTTGCCTGCACAGGGGAACACAAAACAACCAATGGGGAACGAGGCTGACCAGGGGCAGGGAAACCCCGTGCCTCCCCCCCAGGGCCCCTGTCCCAGGACCCCATGGCAGGGGGGAGGGCCCCAACATTTCTCCTGTTTATTTTTAACAAAAAGAGATTTAAAACTTAACATTGAAAACAAGGACATTTTCAAAACAAAACAAGCCACCCTCCTGAGTCTTTAAATGTCCAAACAGATTCTTTGGAACATCTTAAGGCTGACAGAAGGGAGACAGGACTCTCCGGGCATGCTTTGTGGGGAAACTGAGGCAGGAGAGGGTTTAATTTCTTCCCTCCCTCTTTTCATCCCCCCCTCAGCATTGGAGAGGAGTTGTAAGGAAAGGGAATTGTATAGGGAAGCCATGGGGTGAAAAACGGATTAGGAATAAACTGGGGATGGGGTAAACTTAGGAAAGGGTTCATATTGGGTATAGGGTAAAAGGGGAAAGTAGGTTGCGGGTAGGGAAGCTGCTGGGATGGATATTGTTTATAATTTTGTGCATAACGGCTGCCTTTGACGGTAATACCTCCAGGCCCAGTAACATTGGCTGCTTGTAAACCCTTCTTTCCTTGCACTATATCAAATTGTACAACTTCCCCATTTCCTACACTTTGCAGGTAATTTTTAGGGTTATTCCTTTTAATGGCAGTTCTATGGATGAATAAATCTTCCCCTGTATCATCTCGTGTATAGTTGTTTTTGACATTGTACCATTTCACAGTTCCTGTGATTTTCGTTGCTATAACTTCTCCTATCACGTGCTTGCGTGTTCGTTGTGGGTGCTGGTCCCGCCTGGCCGCTGCCTCGCCGACTCCGACGTCTCGGCCGGGCCCCCGCGTTGCGGCTGCTCCGCGCCCTCCGAGCGGCGCTGCTCCGGCGCGTGTCTGGGCTCTGCGCGGCCCCGCATTGCCATCGCCGCTGGCTCCGTGCCCTGTGAGCGGTTCCGCTCTGCAAACTCCACGCTGCTTTGAGAGCGGCCCTATTTCAGCTCAGTGTTGCGCGGCTTCTCATGTCTCTATGGAAGCCGCTGCTTCTCCCTCCACGGGGCTCTCTGAGCCGTGTGCTCAGAGCGGCCTGCCACGCCGACCCCCGGTTCCTGGCTGCTCGTGGGGGCCGCCTCTCTGCTGCACGTGGCCCACAGCACCTGCAGTGCCTGCGGCATCGTTCCCTCACTCGCGGTTGCATGTCAGGGGACCCCGAGACAGGGATGGGGTCCGCGATAAGGCGCAGGCTCCCGAGGGGGCCGGGCACATCCAGCACAGGCACCTCCACCGGCACGGCTGCAGTCACACACTCCTGGGATGGCGGCCACGCGGTCTTGGCCATGGGATTACGGCTGTCCTCTGCTCTAGGGGTAATGGGACCATACAAATGCTCCTCAAGAACCTTGCTGATTACAAGGGATGCATGGAGAGGTTCTATCACTAGTGCATGTTTTGTTTGATCCCTTATCTCATCCCAGATCTCATGCCAAAAACACCCGTGATTAATTCCAGTAATTCCAGGAGGATTAATATCAAAAATAAGTCTCAAGAAATATAAAAGAAATTTTTGAAAGGCCAGTTAAAAAAAGTTCTAGATCTCCCAGAACAAATACTTTCTTGTTTTGTTGTTCAAGGATTCCTTTAACTTGTAGATACATTTCTTTCTGTGACTCAGAGAGCCACATTTCCCATGATTCTTCCATAGTCCAGAGAGAATATCCAAACCAAGGCGAGAAGAGAGAGATCTAGAGTGGTTTTTACTCATGAATTTTCTGTCCTTAGGGATCGATGTCTTGCCAGCATTTCTCTACCATTTGTTACAGCGTGGATACCGCAACACGTGTATCAGACAACGAGGCCCATGGAAAAGAAATATATATGGACCGATTCTTGATAGATGTTTCAGAGAGATGTTTATTTTCCCAACCACGTGGCTGAGGATCTGCTGAGGAACTGCTCAATCACGGGACCCGAGGGTCCTTGCCTGCACAGGGGAACACAAAACAACCAATGGGGAACGAGGCTGCCCAGGGACTAGGGAAACCCCGTGCCTCCCCTCAGGGCCCCTCTCCCAGGACTACATGGCAGGGGGAAGGCCCCAACACCAGTGCAGGGGTCGTTTCCTCTAGACATAAGCTCTTGTTTACAATAAATATACTTACCACAACAGCTTAATAACAGCTGTGAATTCTTACGTCTTTAACACTGATTTTTAAAACCCCATGTATTTTAGTTCAACTTATCTCAGTGCTTTGCAGGAGATCTAATTAAATTGTTATAGCTATCTTTTCCAGGCTTTAGTATTTCACTCCTTGAAAGGGCACTGGGTAAAGTAGCTTTTTAAATTTCACAACAGAGTGAGTTAAAATATGATGTATCATCCCAGCTCTACTTGGGAGAAAAGAAACAGAACAGTTAATAAGTTTATAGAGAGCTGTGTGGTAAATCAACAGGAAAACAGAATTACAGCTGTGGTATTCAGAATTTCTGTAGCTGTTCGTAATACCGTGAATCACAGTATCTCTTTCATGTATCTGTAGATGTATATAGGTGTGAACATCCGTAACAATGATTCTCAGAGGACAAATTTATCTGATGAGAAGAACTGGTCAGAGAAACAGGATTCCTATCTCCAGTGGAAAATGCAGTATTTCAAAACTGGTTTTCATTTGAATCGGAGTAAAACCTAAAATATTTCTGTTTCCTCATGAACAAAAGTTTGCTTCAAAATCACTGAAGTGTTTCATTTTGATAGCATCAGCTTCATGTGGCATTAATTCTCTTGTTAATACATTTTAAATTAACCATGTTGAAACACTATAGTTTATTATATTTTATTAGCTCAGGTATTGTAAGTAATAATATATAATTCACTAAAGACACTGTATAGCTTTAGCATTAAAATTTTAATTCTAATAATATTTAAAAGTCAAGACAATATCAAAGTATTGTTTCTTGTCTAAATGAAAACTTTCCGTATGATGTTCCTTGGAAGTGTTTAAGGGCAGGTTGGATGGAACTCTGAGCAACCTGGTCTAGTGGAAGGTGCCCCTGCCCATGGCAGGGGGGTTGGAATGAGATGATCTTTAAGATCCCTTCCAACCCAGGCCATTCTATGATTCTGTGATGTTCAAAAGGATACATTCTCAGATATCTCATTAACAGACATTGCTAATATTGCATACTTCCTTAAAAAAATTTTAAAACCTTTAAACAACAACTCATATTTTCCATCAGAAATCATTTCTACTGAAATACATTCACCCAGCTTTTCTGAAAGTTTTAAGCCACTTTCCTAATGGAATCACAACTGATATAATTCAGCAGTGAGGAAAGCTCATGCTCTGTTGTAGTAGAAGCAGTAATGGAGAAGCATTCATTAAAGCAAGAGAAAAATGGAAATGATGATTGCAGATAGCCTCAGGTTACTGTCTGGTACAATAACACAGTTCCTCTTTGCACAGTAATGAGCAAACCAGATGTATCTTGTAACGAGGAGAGTAGGAATACAGTTAGCTTAGCAAGGTATAAAGCTGGATCTCAGTTATCTAGAAAGTTTCTGAACAAAAATATCCTTTCTCTAGATCTAGCTGATTGAAGAAATCTCTTTAGATTATGTATCAACATTTGCAGCCACAGTAACACTCTAATAACATCTGGGGGCTGTTTCATGTTCTTATCCCTTCCAAGTGCAGTCTTATTCACCGATGGTTCTGTCTGGGGGCTGAAAAAGCTGTAGCTCATGCAAACATTCTCATTTTCTCCCTCCCTTTCTGTATCTACGTATATCTACATCTAATCTGCTTCTGTATGTTTCTATGTTTTGTATTGCACAGTAGGACTAATATGGATCTGAAAACAGTGAAATCCAAATTGGATGAGGAAAGCATTATATGAAGGCCTATGCATAGAGATAAGTTTCTTTGGAACTAAACTGAATTTTGAAGGTAGTTTGATGGAATTAAGCGGGATAATGTCAATTCACAGGGGGAAAAAATCTACAGTCTTTAAATCTTCTGTTGTTTAGAAATGCTAAGGAGAAAAGAGTCTATAGAAATCAACACAGTAACAGCAGGAATGGAGTTTGTTTTTGTGGCAATGTTATTCTTTGTTTCAACATTTCAGTATGATCACTTTATAAATTAAAAGACAAAGCAACTGCATCAATTCTCAAGTCTTCAAGGACTGGGAGCAGTTCAAGGTTGATCTTTATTATGGCAGTGAATAGAGACTTCACAGTTAAGGTTGAACTGAGATTTTCAGCCATGGCAGGAACTAAATCTTCTCAAGGACCATAAAAATGCAGCATATGGCATATTCCCCTCAAAATTACATAATTTCTCTGAGTACTGAATGTATTCCCTGAGAATTTTTTGTCATTTATTTTAGTTTGTCATGAGTTATAAATACTTTTAAGATTTTCCATGAAAACTGTGTTAGCCCTTCTAATTGCATCTCAAAAACTTCACAGTTATGAATCTTTAAAAATAAAACAGCTCCTAAACTGGAGCAAAATCCAGAGTGCGGCTTATCTTTCCATTTACTCGGGTAGACAAGACAACAGGAGTTCTCCAGGAGAACTGGATTTTATTCTTGGCTCACTGGAGACAGGAATCCCAGTTCATAAAGTGGAAGGAATGATCCATACTTTCTCTCTTGAAGTACTAAGGATACACAGAGTTCTCAAATGTAGTTACCAAAGCAGGGTTTTCCCAGTCATCCAGCCTGTTCTTTCCCAGCTGTAGATATGCTGCCTGTCTAAATCTGGAGCCATGTCTAATGAGCTATGTGAGCCCCCAAGGGTGCCTCTTGCCTATCTACAGATGAACCTTCCAGTTTAGTTCATCCCCAGGGATCTGGGGCTGCTTAGCTTGAAGGAGAGTCAATTTTGAGGGACTTGATAGCAGTTCCCATTACCTATGGGGAGGGTGCCAAGAAGAGAGTGTGGGGCTTCTGGCACCTTCCCATGATGAGAAGGTGAGTGAACATATGTGTGTTGAAAAAGGTGTGTTCAGCCTGGCTATTAAGAATGCTTTTTTCTCTATGAGGACGATTAAGCAGTGAAACAAGCTGCCCAGAAAGATTGTGCAGCCTCCATCTCTGTGGATTTTGAAGATCCTATTGAATAAAGCCATTAATAACCCAGTTGTACTTAATCAATGACTCTGCTGCCTATAGATGGTGGAACTAAATTATGTCCCTCCAACCTGAGTTATCCTCTGATCCTTTGTCTTCTACATTTCAGAACCTTTTATTTTACTCTTTCAGAAAATAATTTTTTTAAACCCAATGTCACGTGAATCTCTTTGAGTAATGAGTGACACAGGAAGAAATTAATTTTGCCAAAATAATATTGCCTGAGAATGGACTACACTTAGGCACAATGGGAGGAAGTTGTTTTGAATTTTTTTGCAAGGGCTGTTAGCTCAACAGCCCAAAGTCTGCAGTGTTCTCTTTCTAGCTCATCTAGTCCAACGACAGTGGCACAGGACGACACGACTTATACTGTATCTACAACAGATACAGCTAAAAGGCATGGTACAACCACATATTATGCCTCAGTGCACATTGTCAAATGGCAAAATGACTTTGTAAGAACAAAAAAAGATCAATCTCCTTGAAGTGTCTCTCTTTTTCTTCCCCTTCTATCTGCCCTGTATTATTTTCATCTAACGTATTTCCCTGCCCCTTCTGCTCTATCAGATTATCTTGGCTTTGAGGAACAGTAGGTTTACTTTCATTTGTGCTGTTTGGCAGCTGGTCTCAAGGATATCACATCAGGCAAAACCAAAACACACTACTCTTGTCTACTCAGAACACAAAACCTGGACAGCATCTGAAAACTTTTCTCAGAAATGAAATTATTACACTGTTTTGATTTTGTTTATAATTTTTGTGTAAGCATCCATTTATCTAAAATTCAAAAAAAAAGTTGAAATTCATGGAAGGAAAGAACATATTTTGCTTTTGGTGTGTTGTACTCACATTTCATTTTAAAAGAATATTTTTCACCCAAACCAGGGAGCTCCCCTGCATTCATATTCCTCTCATAGATTCACAAAGAAGTTGTGACCACATTTTATACAGGCTTATGTATAAAAAAGAATTGCATAAAAGAGAGGAAGCCATGTGCTGGTTTTGTAGCCATTTTCTTTACTTTCAGGAAGCATCACCTAACTTTTATCTGGAACATCAACCTGAGAAATCCTAAAGCAGAGCTTTACAGGAAAATATAATATTCTGATGGAGAGAAAGTGGTCCCAGAAGAAGGAATGTGCAAACAAAACTGTAGGGTTTTTGAGCTTGCAGAGAACAGAGGAGCATTCAGAAATCATGATCTGTTTTCAGTCATGAATATCTCGTAAAACTGGAGTGAGGCATGTTATCTTCAAGCACATGAAGCTAACGATTTTCTAGTGGTTCTTTCTTCTCAGCTATGAAGAGCACTCTTGAAAAAGCTAAAATAAGAAATAATGAAACAATTTGCAAGGATAAAAGGAGAGTACTTGAAATTTAGTCATTCTAGCTGATAGATTTTCCCTCTGATTATGGTCAGGAAAAAATATCTTTCTTAGGACTTTTCCTACAGTGCTGCTGTAGGTATCCTTTGAGCTAAAATAGCCCGAATCCCAAAGAGTCAGTTAGTTTATAACTTGTATGGAGTGCTTCGAGATTCTACAGTTTATTTATTTAACTCTTGCTTAATGTGAATTTATTGAAAAAAATATGCTTTATTGTCACTTTTCAAATGGGAACAAAAGAGGACCAATTTTTCCTTGATTTTTTGGAGCAGTCTCGTGAAACTACACAGATGTCTTTAAGGTGACCTACTGAATACTGAAGTAAGTGAGAATTTTTCCATTAAGAATGACAGACATTTGATTTGATGCCTTCTCCATATGCACAACACCAGGAAGAAGAGAAGCCCTCCAGATTCTTAAAAAACTGGTGGAACAGTCCTTTTCTATGTTTTATAGCTCGGAGAGAGAGTATATCCCATAGAAACACCATCCATCATTCCTAAGTTCCTGGGGATCTGCGCTACTCTACCATCTACTCTGAGTTGTGGTTACAAGAAACAGTGGAGTCTAAGAAATTTAAAACCTGACCTTCACCTGGTATAAATTGACAGATTCTCTTGAAATCTGTGCCAATTTCTCGCCTGTGATTTATTTTTTGACACAGAATGTTTAAGTTGAAACGGCGCATTTGAAATTCAATGTTAAGTTTCAGGAGCACCTACCCATATGAAAATGTTTGTGTAAATTAGAAATAAACAACTACGCAAGCTTGCATATGTTCTCATCTGTTTGCCTTTCCATCTGTACATTTTCAAATAAACTCTTTGGGATTTGAGGATTCATTACCAGCTGAGAAAAACCGACACCCTGAAGACTGGTCTATTTAATCCAAAATCCATTATCCCAGGGAAACTTTTTCTTTGCTTGCGTCTCTGCTAAAAAATTGAGTCTACGTGTCAGAATGGGTGCAAGGATTTTGTTGGTGCTGGCTGGCTGGTTTCAGTTTACAGAGGGTGTTTCTAGGGAGATAGTGCCCTGTATGTCGCCAGCAGGCTCATTTGGCTGGTCTAGCAGGAATTCATTTAGTTTACAAGTACAAGATTACAGCAGGGGGTAGTAGCAGAATTTAGAGAAGCACAGGAAAGGAAGAAGCTGCAGCTGAAACGACTTGGTACCCTAAGCAACACAAACAACAACAACCCAAGAAGCAGAGCCAGGCAGGAGTTGGATTGTCCAGGATACTCTCCTGATGCAGTGCACAGCAGTCGTGAGCACTCAGGCAGCAGAGAGGTCCTGGTGCAACCACAGGAGAAAAAACAACCTCTTCTGGAAACTGCAGGGACACGGAGAACTCTCCCAGGGTGAGGGCTTCTGCATACCACACCCAGCATCAAGTGTTTTGAAACCAACAACAAAGCCCTGCACAACAAAAGAAGAACAGCTATAACACTAAAAATGCTAAAATAAGAAGGGTTTGGCACCTTCCTCTGAGAATCTATACAGCATGCAATGATGCCAAGTAACTGATTATCTTGGCCAAAACAACTGAGGGCAAGAGCCGAGTGAACCATTTCACAGCAGAACACCTTCTGCTTGTATTGGCTTCTCTTGTGTGTGTTCCAGTGGGACACCCAACTGCCCATCACAGGTTTTTCCAACACCTTTTCTCTCTGAGTGTATTTTTGTTACAGTATCTATATTAATCAATTTCACTTAAAATTTGAGCTCTGTTGCTATTAGGCTACCAGGAGACATTGCATTTTTTAATTCACACAGTGTGCTGCATAAGAATATCCAGAATTATTAACATATTAAAAAGCTAGCTGATGCCAATATCCACCTGCATACCTTTGGAAGCCTTTTTTGGTCAGCTCAAAAGGCTAGACATTCACTTGTATGCATGCACATTGCAAGCAAACATAGAGAGATGTGACTGAGCCTGAAATGGATTAATTAAAAATGCAAAACAATATGTCCAGAACAGCAAAACAGGTACATTCTTAGTTAAGTTTAACAGAGTGCTCAAATTCTTTGTAAAACCAGAGTGGAATTAGACTTAAAGCTAAGCTTATGATTCAGTATTTTATTGAATCATGGCCCGTTTGCAGGAGAATTTGTGGGGGGACTGTTTTGCTTTTTAGCCAACTCTACTTATTAAATTACAGTTTCTGGACAGCCATATTTTTATTTTCTTTATTTTGGGTTCATTTTAAAATGACAGGCTGTAAAAAGTTTCATTTGTCTTTAGAAAAGTCCAAACCCAGCAGCTCTCAGGAGCTGTTGATTTATGGTCTCCTGCCTTCACAATCTTGCAATGAGCATTTGTTCTGATGATGTGATGTTTGTGATTTCATATCCTGCTGTGGAGCTTCAGTGTGAGAAGGCGTATTTTGGAACTAAGATGAACTGGAATGTTGCCTCACCTACTCATGCAGTTTCAGGTCCAATGAATTGATTTAATCTCTTGCTCTTAATAAAAAACAGTTGTTATTTTTCTTACTCTCCACTGCATTCATAGACCTCATCTACAGTGGTGTCAAGAAAACAAATATGAAAATAAGTGTGTAACTTACACAAGTTCATTGTGCCCAAACTGGCTTTCAACAATGTTTAACTATCAGAATATTAAATAATTTTAATATGTAGTCATATCTACTTATCCATTAATTTCACAGGGCATTACTGTAACTAGAGATGATATCTACAGCTATCTGTCAGAATTCCCCTTGTTGAAGCTTCTGACATGGACTCTCAAGCTGTCAATGTGCTCCTCTAAAAAAAGTTGATGTCTACCTTGTCTGTACCCTCCCATTCCATAGCTAAAGAGAGCAAAAAGATATTCAATCACCCTTTTCCTAATAAGACTGAATGAATGCCATTCCCAGCCTCTTTTCATACATCATGTGTTCCAGACATCTTGAAATCTTGGTGACCTCCCCTTGCCTTACTACTGTACATCCCTGTCTTTCTTGCAGGGATAGCAACAGAGAACATATTTCACACTGTTACTGAAAAATGGAGACTATAAATGAAACAAATTAGGCAAACATTTGGTAGGATTGATTGAAGAGTACTGTCTCTGGAAGCCTCTTGCAGCAATTGTCCACCTCTTCCCACAATTGTCCCTCTCTTCCACCACTTATTTGCTTAAAATAAATCAGCCTCCTCTTTACTTCCACTGTTAAAACAAACCAGCAAGAAAGATTAAAACTAATAGATAGCAGTGTCATGTGGAGACATTAGTGAATGGGTGATTCTAGAACAGTCAGCCTCCTATCTCAGACGAACTCACAAAAGTGAGAATTAGCATTTCTACTGTCCCTCTACTTGCCTTGTATCAGTATTAGTAGATATAATAATATAATTCACCACTTGATCCCTGACATCGTCTGGTTTCAGGAGTGTGTTGCAAAAGAAATAGTGGTACCAGAGGTACAAGTCAGCAAACGAGGAGGTGAACCCAGGGATGAGGCAGACTGAAACACTTTCCCAGAGATGAGTATGGCTGAGTCTGACTGAGCAAACAAGAGGAGAGGAATGAGCATCTTACTGCAGAAAATGCCTCTGAGGAGCAGCAAAGGATGGGAACAAAGCTTCTGGAGGCAGGTTTTTGCCTGAGTTGTGCCTCTTGCTGAGCCCCCCATGTCCTGCACTACATTCCTTAAGCTCACAGTGAAATACAATTCACTTACTGCAGGTCCTCCTGCATCAGGTATTATCTTTGCCAAGCCCATCACACCCTGTTTGGTGTGTTTAGAAGGGCAATAATAGAATGTCTACAGGTGCATTCCAGGCACCAGCAAGGAATGAAGGTGCTGTCCTAAACACCTTCATGTCTATCGACATGCTGATGGAAATGAAATGGGGCACTCTGCAGTGAGAATAAGAAAAATCTACTGAAGAAAGTAATATCTACACATCAACATGTTCTGAGGTTATTTAAGCCAGAACTGAATTCTGAATCAGAAAGTATTGATCATCCAGTAAGGGCTACTTCCCCACTCCAGGATCCTCTAGTCCTTCACCTCTCACACTCTGTTTCACATACCATGTGTTACACTTTGACCTTCTCTTCAGTCACACTTTTTCCAAGAATGCACTTGGCTGCACTTGACCACTAAAACTTTGGCTTTCATGGCATAGTAAATGACATTTAGAGTAGAGGGGAAAGCAACAGTTGATCAAAAATTGTACATGGTGGAATAACTTTTCGTCAAATCTGTGTTCCTTGCAGTGTGGCTCCTTTCCCTACAGGCAGGAGCAGGGCCAGTGCTACCCCGCAGATTGCAGAGGCTGGCCAAGGTCAGGAGGTGTATCCATTAGTAATGTGTGCCCATAGCACAAATTTGTAGCTGTTTTTTTTGTTCTCTCAGTCCTCTGTCCTGGGTGTAGGAGCCTCTGACAGAAAGCAGGATGTGTTTCTGGACAGCAGAGAGAGTAGCTGCAGTTCAAACACTGCACTGTTCTCACACAACTCTTTCTTCTCTGCAAAGGGTAGGCAACCCTGCAGAAAAAACTTGTGTCATCTTGACTGGCACAGAATCATGACAGGCCATGTTAGGGACACGTTCAGCACACTCAGCTATGGCTCAGTCATGCTTCACTTTCATATTCTGAGCATTCTAGAGATAATAGAGTTATGGTCACTGCTCTTTCTGCAGTGCTACTATTTCTGTAAAGGAGAATCCTGAAGACACATAGTGGGGACATGAGAGAGTTTTGTTTTAACAACATCTGCAATTTTCTTACAATTCTGAAATTCTTTCATCATTTGCAGTGGAGTTACCTGCATAAAAAGTCACCAAAAACCTCTCCTGCTTTTCAAGTATCACAAATTTTATCCCTTAGATTTTCTAACAACAGTCTCTTCTGTTGAAATCACTATTTTGTGTAAGACCGTATCTGCATAGAATCATCAGCAGAAACTGCATTTACGTAGCAAAAAGTCATAATCCATTAACACATCCTTCGATAGGAGCATGCAATGTGCTTCATTAGTTACAGGATTGCACATTCATATTCAGCTTGATGTCAATCTTAAATACAGTTGTTGTACCTCTTTATTTAAATTCTATGTAAGCAAAGTGAGCTAAATCCAATGATGGAGACTTGGTGCCAAAGAAACTTTACCAGCAAATAAAGCATTAATCATAAGCTGTAAATGTCAAATAATTTCCATAGCATTTTGCAAAGATTTTCAGGAGAATCACAGCACAGAGCCTAGCAGTCTGTAGGAGGGAAACTGCAAACAAGAAGTAATATTTGCTGTGTTTATTTAACACTCAGTGAGATGATATCTGGCTTCTCTATTACCATGTCCAGAATATTTGTTATAAATTTTTTCAGGCCAATTATAAAAGATTTAGATTTTACATACATGAATATTGGGGTAAAGAAAGATTTTTTTAAGTTTTAAAATTTATAACCACCTGTGGGTCCAAGGCACATATCTACCCATGCCTATTGCACTTGATTATCCTTTTGAAAGAGTTAACATTGGGGTTTTTTTCTTGTACACTGTGTAATTAAATCAAAGCAAATTTAACAGTTACATCTTCCTATCCTCCTCTTTCAACTATGCCCTTGTTGCTCTTTCCTTCTTATATCCTTCTGTCACTCTGAAAGTCTTCTTATAAGACCTTATTTGCTCCAGCACAGAACTGATAAGAAAAGCAAGTGTTTACATTGTAATTGGATGCTGGGAAAGCAGAACTGCAGAAAGCATGGGGAAGATAATGGCATCCTTTCTCTGAGCAAGTCCTACCTTATCATCTGAGAAATACCTTTGGTTTCAAGGGAGGAAGAAACTGCCCATCAAGGTTATATTAGGTGGGATATAGTACTTCTAAATACAGCTGCTAATAGAGGAGCCTTTCATTACAATTTGATTTTACAATGTGAAACGCTTCCCCGTTTTTAATTTGTCATGAAATACAATGAAATTGCAATTAATGCTCTCTTTCTATGAGGTACAAGGTCAGTCTGACACTGTGAACAGTTAAGTCATCCTTGGCAAGAGCCTTAGTCTGGCATAAATTCCATAATGAGAAATTCAGATTACTAGCATCATCTGAAATGTGAGTGCCCAGCACTTAATCTAGTACCATTTGGTTTTGCACTGAACAGTAATGCCTTTATCACCGTCATTAGGGATGCACACGAGCTTAATTGGTTTGTCTTTGGATATTTGCCTTTTAATTGTGCCTAAGAATATCTGTTCTTTTCAATAAACAGGCATTTGCAAAACCTTCCCAGCCCTGCTTCTCCAGCTTTTTCAGCTCTGCTGCATGGGTGGGAGGGACTCAGTTCAGCTGGCTTTGCACACCAATCAGTAAAAATGCATGAACTGTCCCTAAAGGCCTTAAACCACATTTCAAGGAAGAAAACAGAAACACAAGATCTGGCCCTTTCCCCCTTAATCGTCCTCGGATTTTCAGTGATTGCCTAATTTAAGTCTTCAACACTAAGATCATCCTCTGATACTCTGGCTTAATAAAACCTTCCTCGGAGAACCAAATTAGAAGCACCACAAGGGACAGTTTATGAAGCAGAATGCTACTGAGTATGAGTAAGGGTATTAGTATCTGGCTCTGTGCTGTTTGGGCCACTTTCTCATCTCTGACTTGTGCTGCTCTCCTCCTATACCTGCAGCGTTCGGCTTAGTCAAGGCTCTTGCACTGCTACGGAAAGAGTTCCTCCACTGCCTCTGGAGCATTCTTAAGGAAAGAAGAATCACAGAGGCACTTGTGGTCCACCTGCTGTTCTAGGAAAGAGGCTTGCTGAGCCAGGAATAGCCCCATTTTGCTTGCCCCAAGTGATCACTGCTGCCACAGCACAACCTGTTGTTCCATCTTCCCAGCCCCTTTCACTCACCTACCTCATGGAGCAGGCGATGTAGCTCTGCAGGAGCTGTGTCAGCCCTGCACAGAGGAGATGGCACTGGCAGAGGAAGGGCCAGATGGTTCCCCTTATAACTCCGCAGCTTTGTGTGGTTTGGCTGCATTGCCATATGTGCATTAATCATTAAGAATATACGCTGGTGTACTTAGTGAGTTTAGTCTCTATAAAAAATGGGGTCCTCCAAAGTCTTCATAGCTGTAGTCTCTTTATAAAATGTCAGAGTGCTTTAAAGTTTTGTCAAAGAGGCATGGAAAGAACCCGAAGGGTTTATGTCCACAAAGCAACTTAAACTTAGCTGTTACCCATATCACACCCATGTACTATCTTGAAATAATTTGTGCTATCTTCTTTGTTCTGTATTTCAAAACAATGCTGTACAGATTGTTTGGCTTAAGGAATAAAATAATTGAATGTATTTATGTACTAATAAAAGTCCTAAAAAGAATGCTTCTCATTTTTAATTTGACTTTCACAAAACAGATGCATTCCCATGAAGCACTGGTCTCTAGCCAATTAATTCATTCTTTACTATATTCTTTTAAGAATATGTCTAGAAGTGTGTGGAGAATGAAGGCAGCTGCTGACTAGGTCAGTGCTTCAGTGTTAAATTGGTAACGTTTTCCAAAGAAATTCTCGGTTAGATTATACCATTATATTGGATTTGTATGGCAAGGGTATGGTAGAGGAGGGACTACAGGGGTGGCTTCTCTGAGAAGCTGCCAGAAGCTTCCTCCTTGTCCAACAAAGCCAATGCCTGCCAGCACCAGGACACACCTGCTGCTGCTGGCTGAGGCTGAGCCAATGAGTGATGGTGGCAGCACCTCTGGGATAATGTACTTAAGGGGTGGGAGGAGGGAACTGTGCAATGGCAGCTACAGCAGGAGGAAGGAGTGAGAGCATGTGAGAGGAACAGCTCTGCAGACACCAAGGTCAGTGCACAAGGAGGGGCAGGAGGTGATCCAGGCACCAGAGCTGAGATTCCCCAACGGTCTGTGATGCAGACCATGGTGAGGCAGCTGTACCCCTGCAGCCCATGGATGCCCATGATGGAGCAGAGATCCACCTGCAGCCCATGGAGGAGCCCACACTGGAGCAGGTGGATGCCAGAAAGAAGGCTGTGACCCCACGGGAAGCCTGTGAAGGAGCACACTCCTGGCAGGGACCTGCAGAGCAATTGAGAGGGGAGCCCACACTGCAGGAGGTTTCTTGCTAGGACTGGTGAACCCCCTAAGGACCCCACGCTGGAGCAGTCTGTGAAGAATTACAGCCCACGGGAAGACTCACGTTGAAGAAAAATGTGAAGGATGGTCTCCTGTGGGAGGGACCCCACACTGCAGTAGGGGAAAGACTCCACTCCCTGAGGAGGAAGCTACAGCACAAAAAACATGATATGAACTGACCGTAATCCCCACTCCCACCTCTCCCTGAGCTGCCAGGGGAGAGGAGGTAGAGAATTGGGAATAAAGTTAAGTCTTGGAAGAAGGGGTGTGTGACGTGGATCTGGCTCTTCTCCTTACCTGCCCTTCAATTCCATGCAGCAATTGGCCTCTACTTGGGTTTGGGAGCAGGAGAAAAGGAACCAGCTGGAGCAGGACTCAAAAACCAGCAGAAGATTATTTTACTCAAGACCACTGTGGTCTTAAAGGGATCTATTTTTTGCTGCTCACCTGGTCCTTAACAAGCTGCAATATAAACCTATGGGAAAGGCAATATGGTTTACAAAGTCACTGTGCCATACATCAAATGTTCTTGATGAGACAGAGGGTCTTGGGATAGATGGTCCAAAAGTGCTGGAAGCATGTTAAGGGTCTGTACATACGTTTTATGGACCCTGATCACACATACAACTAAATGTAAAGAGATGGTGCCAGTGAGTTATTGACCTCTGCGGAGCAACTAGGAGCAATCACAGAGCAAAAGCAGATGTTCCATGTGTGCAACTTCATGGGCTGAACTATGACACCTCTCAAAGGTTCTGATTTGTTCTGTGGGGCTTTTTTTTACTGTTCCTGCAGCAATATCCTATGGACATTTTTCTGCTTGAAGTCTAAAGAAATGTCTTCTCTTTGGTTTCACCACTTCTTGCTGTCAGTAAAAATTTTATTCTAAAAAGTTTTTAATTTTCCAAACTCTCCATGTTTATGAGTGTGTGTAGCAAAGCTGAAAGACTGTGGTAACATGGTGAATATTATGAAGGTTTCTTATAAAATCTGTCTCCTAATCTTGTTGATTTTTACATGAATCAAAATGCTATCATTAATTTGTGACTAAGTAAGTTTTTCTGCTCAAAATATTTGAGTCTGAATCAAGCAATAAATTTTAAATGGGGGGATATGTAAAGTATAAATGGATGGTGTCTGGGGGTCTCAGCATCTTCGTCTGGTGACTGCTAGTGATCCCCGTAGCAACAAAGAAGAAAAGGCAAGATTTTCTCAAAAAAGAACTATGAACATTTTGGTCAGGATAAGAAACCTCCGTATCTCCTTCAGTGAAAAATAAGCTTTTGTCACAATTGCCTGTATGTTCACATCAAAATAGAAAAAAATCAGTGGAAGAGGTCTCCTGTAGGTAACGCAGCCACCCTTTGGCCAGCACACAGAGATGTGCAGACAGAATCTCTAGGACTAAAGTACACACTTGCAGCTGGGGCAAGAAAGCTCTGGTTTTTAGGGATCCTGCCTCTGTGGGTGTTTAAACAGCCAGGGAGGTCTTTAAATAATACTCATTTGTATAATAAAATATCCTGACACATTTCCAAGTAGTTACTGCTAAATGACACCATTCCAGCCCTGTCCTGCCCTGGTCCCCAACTGGAAGTGGTGGGACAGCCCTGGCTGCAAGATCCTGACCTATAGGAAGCCTCCCAGTCCTCATGCCTTGGCCCAAGGATGCTGCTGTCCCACACTGTGCCCTAACAGCTTTAATTTGGCCTGGTGCTTTTTTAATCCAAACTCATCCAAACCAGAGTGTCTCCGCCCTTTCAGGAGCCACTCATGCAGAGTGACTTGCCCTTGCCCTCTCTTTTCCCACCCCCAGAGAGCTCCCACACCTGCCTGTCAGCTTCTCACTCTGAAATGTCCATGTGGAAAATGTATGGAAAAGGCAATACTGGAGGTACTTGTGCTAATTTAACCCATCATGCATTGTGATCCCACAGGTGGAAGTCAGCACTGCGGGATCAAGTAGCTTCAGGCACTTTTCAAGCTGTAGGTGCTTTTCAATCACTTCGGGTACAATTGCTGTCAAACAGCAGGAGGCAAGTTTGGTTCTACTAAGCGGTGCAATATGTGCTCCACACTGGAGGATCTCACAGCGTGACGGCGAAAATATGAACATGTTTAAAGTATCATCATCTAATTGATGCTACAAGTATATTATATATGACAGCTGTGGTGTGCAATGCTACCTAAGATCCATCCTAAGGTGGATTTTGAAGCCACTCAAAGTATTTGAAGGTCATAAACACCAACACAGGGAGACAAATTACCTGGGGTTGTGTAATACACTTATAACAAGGAGAACTAGAATGCAATGGAACAAAGTAAAATTCAGGCTGCATATCAGGAAAATTTTCCTAACAGCAAAGTCTATTAGTCTGTGGAATAGCCTCCCAGGGGAAGTGGTGGAAGCCCCACAGCCTGAGTCATTTAAAGCTAGACTAGAAAACATTCGAGAATAATCCTGAATTGGCAGAGAATAGTCCTACATTGGCAGGGAGATGGAAAAGATGACCTAATAGGTCTTTTCCATCTCTAGCTTCTATGATTCAACCAAGGTATGTTGCTGTGTGCTATGTCTCAGGGCATGCCCAGCCCATTAACGCCAAGTTCCACTTCAAAGTGGAAATCTTGAAATTTTACTTTGGCTGCAGCTAACTTTGCCATTTCAGCAGACAGTGAGAGCTTTGTGTTCCTAAAGAATTTGTTCATTTTTAAAGCCTGCATAGAGAATGAGAATATGAACAATAAATTTAGAACAAGTTGTGGTTTCTTTTAAGCAAGAAGGATATTTTCTGTTTCTTTTGATTTTCTTTTTCTCCTTTCCGGCATGGCACTATGAGACGCAGGTTCCAGTTCCTCTGACCAGGTTCCAGTTCTATCTATATATTTCCACATCTGTTCCCATCATTATCACGTTTGAGTATCTGATATATATAGTGTTGCAGGGAGCAGAACTTAGTTTACAAGCAGGCCTGAATCTTGCAAATGGATGAGCATGTGAGTCCACATCTAAGATTGCTTATATGTGCCAGTTAAATACAATAACTCTGTGGACCAGCCTCTCAGCTTGGTGTAAATCACTGTAGCTCTACCATCTGAGGAGTGGGACAGTGTTAGCTGTAATGGTGTGACTTCTGATGTGCTGCTCCTAAAATGCCCTGGAAAAGATCCTCTGGCCAGGGCCACCTTGCATCACTCACACTGCACAGCGTGAATGTGATCTGCCCGGAAGCAGCCTGTAAGGCAGTCCCCTGCCAGGAAGGCTCTGTGTTTCCAGAGAACTGGCAGATGCATCACCGCTGCTTCCCAGGCCCTGTGTGGAGTCAGGAAAGGGCCAGGGCTGGCATCACAAACAGAGCTCCTCTCTGGTAACACTCTAGCAGTGGCCCAGCTCTCTGCTGCAGAGCAGTGGGACAAGGAAGGGGCAGAGCACCTAGTCCATGAAGTCCTGTTGTTGAATGTGCTCTGATGTTCTAAGAATTAACCCCTTTAACAGATATCCCTAAGGAGATGGGACAGTGCTCATTTCCAATGCCGAGTGCTGATTTCAGCTACCCCTCACAAGTGGAAGGTGACAGGAGAGATCCTGTGCCCCACCATCCTAACTGCATTAAAGTTTTTAAGTTTGGCAAAGGAAGAAGAATAAATTCTGATACCAGTGCTCTATGCTGGCCTTATTTGACTCAATATAGGGCACTTGTTTTTCTTGGTGAGGCCAACTCACCATGGGAAACACTTACCCAAGTGCTGTGGGTATTACTAAAAATTCCTGACATCAAAACTGGATAGCTTCCTAGTTCAAATTAGAGTTACCTCAAAAGTGTGTCTGCAAGGCTGTCTTATGCTCTCACCCCTGTGGAATCCATGAGCTGTGTGAGTGTGAGGACACTTAGCAATTATTTACAAGACAGAGTGTGTCATGCTGGAGGAGTGAATACCCTGATGCTTCTCTAAGCTTTCAGATCTGCCTTTCACTCCTCTCAACCCATATGTTTAACAAGTGATGTCTGGCTCCTCTTGTCTTTATAGCACACATCGCTCGCTCTTCATCCCTTTCCAAGGAGGCCCCTGTTTTTTTAACAGCTTTACTGAAATCACAGCATTTAAAGATCCAAAAAGTATTGCTTCTGACATCACATGAGAGAAAAATGTGTGAAAGGGAGGGTAGACTAAATTAAAACAACCTTCCTTTTCAGGAAAAAGGTATAAGTAGAGAGGTGTGCTTAGGAAATTACTGCAAGATCCTCCTCTTCACTTTTTCCCTGCTTCTTTTTTCTGTCACAATCCCTTCTACTTGCCTGTCAACTTTCATCAGACTCTATTTATTTTTGTAGTAGCAGCCATCCTTATTTATGGGATGTCTGACACCATTCCAGATGCTCTGTATCTAGAAGAGGAAGAGGGTAAGAGCAACCATCCCAGGAGCTTTTAGTTGAAAATACGAATTTTGCATCTCCTGTTGTGCACTGATTTCGACAGGGAGCCAGGTGAGGAGTTCAAGCTCATAAAGAAAATTCTAAAAGTCAGTACATTTTCCGGGGAGCCAGAATAAAAATTATGTCTGGCTTCCTGTTTCTTCACCAGCTATTTCAATGGCTAATAAGGATGGGAGTTTTTTCAACCTCTTCTAGTTTTGGCAGTGACTTCAGTGGGAGAGGGGTTATTCCAGCACTGAGACCATTTGGAAAATCTCACCTTAAATAATCAAATATAAATTAGATATCCAGGATATTATCTGTCACATCCAACATCAGCTGCAAGTGGATCAAATTTAAGTCCAAAATAGGAAACAGTAATCTGAAGCACTGCTTGCTCTCAAAGCAAGCTTCAGTGCCAGCCCTTGCCTCAACTCCAATTGCCAGCTCAGGAGTGGTAACACAACACCATTCAGGTCTCTGGGCTACAGAATAAAAGCTTCTCCATGTGTTGAACTTACGCTGTTCAACCTACTGATGCTGGAAAGGAGCACTTGTTAATGTTAGAGTGATAACTTGCAGCTTTTGCATGCAAGGAAGTTGAACAACACCAGCATTTAGACTTTAAACCATTTCTGTGGACCAACCACACTTCTGGGTGTGAAGGAATTGCTTGAGTTAGTGCAGCTACAGATACTTTTAAAGATTGGAAGTGAAATTTCTACACAGAACCAGCATCTTTCCTAAGCTGAGATGAGTTGCCAGTGCAGTGTTAACAGCACCAGACTGGGCTCTGACCAAGCACCAGGGTAACACAGATTACTCATAAATAACTTTAGAAAAAACAAAATCACAAAGAGTGTCAGACATTCCTGGACCAATATATCTCTGCAAAATTATTGTGCAGAGCACTGTGATCTGAAAAGAGAACTTAAAGCATAAGGAAAAGCATAGGGTGTCCTCATTTTTAATTGCAGTGCCTACTGCTAATTAAAAACTGTGAATGGTGGTTTCCACAATATTAATTTATTATACCATGCCTTTATTAACATAAATATTTCATTGTTCAATGAGGACATAAAAAAATAAATTGACATTTTGGCGGTCATTCAATGTTTTTGGGATCTATTTTATAAGATATTTTACTGATGAAAATGTGTCTTAAAGCCTTAGCAATATGTTTGGCTTTGGTCTTTGGCAGCAAAAAAGCAGGAATCTGAAAGCCAGAAATGTCCCCAGAGCATGCATCTATATTCCTGCTGTAGGTCTTTAGAGTTCTCCTTTTACAGACAATTGGAAAAATGTTTCAGTGGCTGTTTTCTGATACATTTTGATTTGTATTTGAACAAACCTCACATTTCTACTGTCAGACATTCCCATGTTTTATCACATTCTTCTTAAATGATTTCCAAGAAATTACATTAACTCTTCAAGTTGACAGAGTAAATATTGTCAGCATAAAAGCTGAACACTGATTTCACAGATATCTCCATCTTAACTTTCCAGGGAATTTTGTGTTGACTAATGGAAAAACAGAATAGGAAAATCACTTACATGCAAAGAAAATTTTATTTTGGCGTGAAGCTTACGGAAGGCATCTTGTTCAGTTGCAGAGGACATTTGGAGATATGTACACACATTAAACTTGCTTGAAACTTTCTACATCTGAATATGTCTACAAACAAGGACACATTAGATACTATCCTAATGAAGCACATTGTGAGTAAGGCTTAGCACTTTTTTAGAAGTTTTACATAACACGATGTTAACAATGAATGACAAAAGATTAATTATACACTCTGGAAGTATATTAGAAATTTTATTACCTGAGACAGTTCTCCAGTACTTACTTAGGACAATAGCTTTCTGTACAGGTGGTAAAAACTTGTCTGAAAGTTGAGGTATATTTGCTGTGCTATAGAAATCAAGGAAGAAAAGTAGCACTTGAGAGTCATCAAAGTGAATGTGGGAAGGGCAGTGTGTCAAAAGGCAAGAGAGTTCATCCTGATTTGTATGGTGCATTGATGGAATGATTTGGATTCTCCATCACCCATTGGTAGGCAGGTCCTAAACATCAGGTGTGTCACTTCCCAGTCTGGTCAGACATGCTGTATTTTCCTGAGCAAGACCTACCCCTGCAGTGGAACTGTTCTTTTTGTTTGCTTATTACTTTAATTGTTACATTTTGTGGCAGAAACTGTCTTCTGCCATGATACTAAAGTTTCTAGCATCTTATTGTCTAATATAATTGAGCACTCAAAATTCTGCTTCAAACATATTTTCTTTGTTAGTTTTTTCTGCTTTTTTTAAAGCAAATGGCTTAAATGAAATTGTCTAGCTCTTTTGTTTGGCTGTCTGATTTCTGGTCTCTGACCTCTGCTCTTTTGGGGACAGTAGTGCCGAGCAAATTATTGCAAGACCACATTTCCAATCACTTTTCCATAGCACAGCTAACCAGAACCTCTAAGTTTGTTCATAACAGGAGAGGAGCTTAATGACATCGCTTTAATTAACCACAAATAATATCCTAACTAACTAGGCATGTGCTTACTCTTACTCCTCTGTTACACCCTTTCCTCTCACAGTTCTGTTTATTTCTTGGACAATGCCTTCTCTGCAGCACTGTCTTTCCCTGTGTTTTGAAAGCACATATGGCATTTCTTTTTTTTCACTCCTGTAAGGTAAAGAATTAATACCTCATTTTTTCCAGAAGTAGGTGAAAAGGAGAGTTGGGAAGACAGGGAGGTGGAAGGCTATTTCTGTGTGCTGGAGTGGCTTGCAGACTGTAACAGATGTTCTTGCAGCAGCTGAGAAGAAACTAATAGAAACTTATATCTAAACAAAGAGGTATTTAATTCCACACTACATATGCTTGGACAATAGGGCCCTAGGCTTCAAGTCTCCAGATAGTTGCGTGCATTTAAGCAAAACATTCCAAGGGATGCATTACATACAGCTTGAATGCCAGGCAGAATGATATACAACCCCAGGCTCCCCTTTTCTGAAAGCCAAAGTAAGTATTAATACTCAGGTGTTCATGCCAATGGTGTAGAGGCGAGAAATGGCAGGTGAGTGGATAGGCTACCCAGTACAATAAACCCATTCTGAGCAGGAAAAAACATTCTCCCTGGAAAACACTAACTGTGCTCAAATCTGCTCAGCTTCCTTGCTGTTGTTTGTTATGGTGGCTCATGCAGAGTTCTAAGATTTTCTTTCCATTCAGGAGGTAGCTTGGGACAGGGGATTTTGAGGTGGGCACAATCTATCCTTTACCAAACGGGTTGCAATACACTTAATTGAGATGTCCCTGTGGAGGAGGTGATACACCTCCTCAGCCTCAAAGCAGACAGAGCCTGGGCTGCATGATGGCTGTTTTACTGGGTGTGCACATCAAACCTCCCCCAATGATACTTTGTTCCTTGGTAACATGGTTAGGCTGGCCTTTCGGTGTTGACATTTATCAGGTTTTGCATCTCCTCAGCTCAGGGAAAGGTTGTTTTATCTAAGAACTGTGCTGATTTTGAATCAGGTCACTTAGTTTTATGCCAAGATGAAAAGACGAGGAGACTGTCTAGCAAATGCAAGGAATGTTGCTCATACCATTCTGTGGTGTTACGCATATTGGTGAGGCAGTTTCTGTTTTACACAGTCATAGAGCAGGAGTGAGGGGGAAAATGAAGAAGCAGAGCTGTAGGCCAAAAAAAACTTTAATACTCTTCAACATATATGATCTGAAATACGTCATCATCATCTGTGTCATTAAGTGCTTGTGGGAGATTGCAAATCTTCAGGCAAGTGCTAAATGCTGTTTTCTATTTTCCTCTAAGTCAGTTATAAGTATTCTCCAAAGTGTGGGAAATATAAATCTCATTTACGTATGGTAGGAAAATTTGTATTGGCTTCTGTTTCACAGAGCCATGGAATCGCTGGGGCTGGAAGAAACCTCCGAGGTCATCTAACTCATCCCCAGCTCCAGCAGGGTCAGCTGGAACAGGTGGCCCATGCACACATCCACTCAGGTTTTGAGTATCTCCATGGAGATACTCATTTAAATAGGCTCAGCTATAAAATAAAACAAGCTTAGAGCAGTGGAAAGCAAGACACCTGGCAGGAAATAGGGTGAACCAACAAAAGAGGGAAAACTACTGTGTGCAGAAAAAACACATATCCTATTGTTGTCTGCAAGGACAAGGGCAGGCAAGTGCCTGAGAACTGCATCTGTTTCTGTGTGGAAAATCTGCCAGAGAAATATCCTTGGTCTCTGAGGTGCTTTTGAGATCCTCATGGAATGGAGTACGGCATTTGAATGTAAGCCCCAGACAGAAAGCCTGGAAATGCCCAAGATCGTAGAGAAGGCAGGAATGCTCTCATTGGTGTTTCTCATTAGGATGGCACATTGCTCTCAAGAGCACTTGTGCCGTGTCTGCCCTCTCCCCAAAGATGTTTCCTTTTGCTTATCTTGGGCCACCAGCATGGACCTCTCACAAGCACAGAGCAGGGCAGTTGGCAGAACAGGGGACTGCAGCTGAGCAGAAGATAGGGTGGTGTTGACAAGGTCTGCAAGGTCTGTGCTGCAGCACGAGATTGGGACATTGTCCATTGCTCCCTGCATGAGGATTTGGCTATGCAGCAGCCTAGCTCTGGAAATGTGCATCCCTGCAATGTCCTTTGTAAGCAGCAATCACAGAAATCCCACTGTGCCCTGAACAGGTCCTTCAAACAGGAGTAACCCTGTATTTGAGAGTTTTGGAGGGTTTTTTTTGATCTAAATGCTAAGACCTTTTAGAAGTAATTCTATGTGAAGGGCCTGTTCTTAGGAGAAAATTCTTCCTGTATTTTACTAGAATAGAAATCATCTAAAAGTACATTATTCCATATTTCTGCAGAAATAGAATCTAATGTTACAAATAACTTTATGGAAGCAAGACTTTTGAGAGCAAAGTCTGCATGAGGACACGCAAAGCGCTACGAGGACGGATCCTGAGACACGAGTGAATAGGTTGTGACATTTGACTGTAAAAATGTCAGCTGACTAAATACCTAAATACTTTCATTGATTAAAGTCAATAAAATTATTGACTTTCAAATTGTACAGGCTGGCAGTTGACATTTAAGGGCAATCCCAGGATCCCATTATGTCTGAAGAATATCTTCCAGCTGGAGAGGTGGCATCCATGATGCGATGCTTTCTAACTGAAAGAAAAGAAAGAATTATGAAAGGGGAAATAGAAAGGTCCTTTCTGTCAAAGTCATGAAAGAAGGGCAGTGTTTCAATGGAAAATAATATCAAAATGGTTAAAAAAGCACTAATTTTTTTCCATCACACAGATTTCAGTAATCATGAATCATACTATTGTGCAAACACACATCTGGCATTATTTCTTTCAGTACTGAGTGCCCACATATGTTTGAGCATGACACTGTGCTTGTCAAAGGTCCTCAAAATTTTTCTAACACATCAGTTCAGTGACAGCACAATTGTCTAAAGAATAAGCATAATTAACACTGGCATGTTTAATATTGTTTTGTGATTGCCTTCTATTAAAATAAGATCTTAAGAAATCATGACAACATTAACAATCATAATTACCAGCTTAGCTGGACATACTACAATTGTTGGACCAGAAAGAGAGATCACTTCCAGGTGGGACAGGGGATTGCATTTCTTGCTGACTCTGGGTGAAGAAAATTGAGGTTGCATGTGTTTCAGAAACACTGCATACAAAACTATAGCGAATTTTCTGAAATAATGCTGAAACCCAAATGTCCTTGCAAGGCTATGTTTTTAACAAGTCCAGGAAGGCATCAGGGGTAATTTCTGCAAGTATATTGTGTTACTTACTCTCTACACAATGACACCATAAAAAGATGGAACAGCTCTACCCTCAGCAGAGGCAATATGCAATACTTCACTAAACTGGTTCCCTGGAATTGTTCCAGAAACTTCTTAATTATCGACAAGGACAAGGGTAACTAAAGGACTTACAGACCATTTGAAGGATAGTGCCCAGTTCCTATATGGTTTTACAGTTAGCACAAGACTTCTGGGAAAGTAGGACTGAGGGGAAAATATAAACCTCATGGCCACAAGTCATAGCAAGTAAAATTAGATTAGAGGGTGAAGGAGCAGGATAGAAATTATGAAGTCCTTTTCATAATATTTTTTATAAATGTATGTCTATCAAATACAAATTATGAGACCAGTAAGGATGACTGGAGGCTTCTCAGTGCATGAAGACATTTGGATTTTTGTTGGTGGCCCAGGCAGGAGATGGAAGGGAGTGAGGATACAGGAGAGACCTGTTCACAGAAGCACGTGGGGATGGGGTTGTGGGAGAGCTCTCTTTTTCTCAGATTTTCTCTTTTTTCTCCTTTTATCTGGAGCACAGGCCTTTCAGTCTCGGCCTTCCACTGTGCAGGGCCCCTTCCTTATCTTGTGGCCTACCACCATCCCTGCCATACTGTCCTTTCCTGCATGTTACCTTCTGCCTGGGCTGCTATCCAGCCCAGAGGGCAAAGAGACAAACAGGAAAAGGAGGAGAAATGGTGCTGTACTATCATGATGACTGAACACCATTTGGATGGAGGAAAGGTGAAGGAGTGTGGGTACAAAGAAAAGGGGAAAGAGGAGGCAGCAGAACCAACCATTGGGGGTAGAAGTGACAAGCCACCCTCCCTGTCCTATTGCAGCAGCCGCTGCTGTCCTCCACCCCTGTCCATGCCCCTCCTCGTGTGCAGAAGCAGCAGAATTCGAAGGAAACACACACACAGACACACGGGTTCAGCATAACCCTGTCTTCTTGGGCAGGCTACATCATGGTGCCACCCTTGGCAGCCACTTCCTTCTGTGCTACACAACAGCATCACCTGGTGAGTTCGTGCTGCCTGGGAGTCCTTCAGGAGTGTTGCACCGTCCTGTACCCAAAGAGCAGCAATCCAAAAATCGTGTTCCTTTACCTGTCAAGGAGTATGGATATGAGCTGTAGATTGTTTGCAGGGCAAGACCCTTTTATCTTCTGTTTCTTGTCTTGGTTTTCTTCTGCCAAGTCTATTCAGATTGCTGTGCTTCTGAGTCAGGGGCTGAGTGCTGGCTCGTTCAGGATTGGATAGCCTGGGAAGAAAAAGGCATTAGAGAGCCTGAATAAAATACAGACATAGCGTGAAAACCTGGTGGCCCCCTCCCTGTCACCAGTCAGAACAGGGGTCTGTCAGCTGGAGTTTAGCAGATGTAGGTAGGAGTTAGTCAGTCACTGAGATAACAGGCATTTAGCCCCTGTAAGAAGACGAAAAAGCCTCTTGAAGTGGATCCTGATTGCCACAGCAGGGCAATAATGGGGTGGGGAGAACAATTGTGTGTGATGAGTTCCCATCACAGGCTCTGCATCGACCCTCATGGCTGCATTTTGAAGGCAGGATTGATTGGGGGGGTGTATGTTACACATTAATTCAATACAAGAACAGTCTGTGCCGTGTTCCAATACCTCAGGAAATAAATGATTACTGCTGCCAGATAATCAGATAAAGCAGGATGCCTTAAGTCAGAAAAGTTAATTGTGAGGCAGTAAATCATGCATACACAAATCACTTAAAATTAGATACCCGTTAACAAGTGTATTTGGCATCAATTAGCCAATTTTATTGTTAAGATACAATGACAACTTTAATTTATATCCATAAAGTCTTACTTTCTTAACCACTATTTTTATGCTGTCTGAGGTTTACTGACTTGACCAAGGAGATGAACACATAAACTTGTGCCTGGTAAGCTACTGTGCATTGTCCCAAGAAAGTTTTAACCCCACTTCATTTTCTTTTTCTTATAGTCACAAATTGTGAAAACTCTGTACTGCTGGAAATTCCTCACTTGGAAAACTTTCAAAAGTACACCTATTCACACTGGAAATCCTTCTGGGCTGAGGAGGATGGATTTCCCTGGAGGCTACCAATGCTGGGCCAAAGTCTAATTCTAACAAAGAGAGGTCACATTAACACAAGTCTTTCAGACATTCTTAAATGAAGGAACATACCTGATGTGTTATGTTGCGAAATTTGCACTAAAAATAATTAAATTTGAAGACTTTTATAACTCTATAAAAAGAAATGTCCAAAGAGGAAATTATGGTGTTGCAGGAAGGGATATATTGTGCACCAGCTCCACTTTGCAGGACACAACCAGGAAAGCTCCAGACCCATATTGTCAGAGGTTCCTGAAAGTTCCCAGTTAGTGCTTTCATTTTTGGAGCAGAAGAATTCAAATTTTGTTGCTTATATTACCATGAAATGTCTCTTGTGTACAGTGCAGTAATAACACCCCCTGCAGAGCCACAGCTTTATTAATTGGCTGCAGAATTTTAGGTTTTATTTGTATGGTTTTTTAAATGTTTTTAATACACCTGGAGGTCTGATTCTCATTGCTGTAACAGCTCTGGTATTAAGCAACACAAGACATGTCTGTGTACCTGCTACAGAGCCAGGGGCAATGACCATGGCTACCCAGGTCTGAATTGTGGCCATGCTACTACACCAGTGCATGTATTCTGTCTACCTCTACCTCCACCTCTACCTCTATTTCTGTTGACTTTATATTTCTCTGGATCTCTGTATCTACCTATCTATGTCATCTGTATCTATATCTACTCTATCATATCTGTGAGTACACTACTATGGTAATGGTAAAAAACTGGTTTGCAAAAACAAATGTGACTGTGCCACTGCAGTGCTGAGCTCAGGTCTGTTAGGCGTCAGGAAAGGTCTGGACAAAGAGGTCAAGCAAAAATGTGTAATTCCAACAGCTCCTTAGACATCTCTATCCCTGAATGTTGTTTCACAGGCCAAAGAAGTGGTTTTGGACAGGCTAATTTTAGATAGACAAATGTAAACACATGAAACGTAGCACAGCCAGGCCACTTATTTTCCCCCAAAAAAGCAAGGGGTATGTATGAATGGTTACTGCTCAGGATCCAGTTTTCCACACCGTGAGCATGAGTCCCTAACCCTGTTCTGGGTGCCCTAATGCCACTCTGGCACTGGTTCTCTGGGAGGTGAATGCCAAGGGCTGAGTCACCAGCAGACAGGGCTTCCTCCTGTACCTTCCCTGCAGCCTCCCAGCCCTGCCCTGACCCAGCTGCTCCACCCCAGCTCCCCAGCTGCTCTGGCTGCCTGCCACCCCCTTCCCTGCAAAATGCAGGTTTGTTTTACGGGAGGTAGACAGCTGTCAGTCACTTCAC
Organism: Corvus cornix cornix; assembly: GCF_000738735.6. Classification (NCBI taxonomy): domain Eukaryota; kingdom Metazoa; phylum Chordata; class Aves; order Passeriformes; family Corvidae; genus Corvus; species Corvus cornix. Next base: position 19,531,893 of record NC_047056.1, read on the forward strand.
AACTTTAAATAGCCTCTTTAATACCTTAAACATGGTATAAATGCAAAATAATTGGAGGACACCAAACTTTATGACAAACTATGCATACATTACCTTGTAGAGGAACCTATATGAACCATTAGCCTACATAGTTTAAACAACCAATGTATAAAGGGTTAAAAGAACAAGGCATTTGCAAATTCTTTTCTCTTCATCAAGAATTCCAATTCTTCAGTTGCTTGGCAGAGACCAGACAGAGTTCCTTGTATATATTGTTTTGTATTACAAATTAACTGTTAGGTGTTTAGAACTTGCAAAGCAATCTATTTGCATGAGAGTCTGGCAATGTGAAATAAGATTGGAGGGGGGGAGTGGGAAGTTATGAATATTATGTTTTTAAACTGGAATCTTGCTGGCTTTTCTTTGAAGTCAGATAGTCATAAATGACTTGACTGAAAGGATAAATAATATTTGTACTGCACATTTGGATTCAGAATGCCACCCACAGATCAAAGATGCACTCACACACTTTGGCAAGCCTAAATATTAACCGATATTATGGTCTGAGAAGACATTCTACTCACATATGTGTTGTCCATATTTTGTAGGTATCTAACATCAGATAGGAAATTTTTTGATGAAACCTTAAAAAAAAAAGCTAAAACTCTGTGACTGCAATGAGTAGCGATGCTGAGTTCTGGTCATTGTTCAGGGACAGGACATTGCAAGAACTTGAAACTACAGGACAAAAGAGTCCCTGTGCTGGGAGAGGTTTTGCCTCTGGCAAGCTTTGAGTGTATGAGCAGATCCTGCGTTCAACAAGCGGGACGCAACTGAGCTGGAAATAAAGACGGGATGACAGCTTGCTATGCAGCCCTTAATAATCAGAGGCGGATAAAATTTAGCCTTCCATATTATTCACAAATTAGTTGAAATGCATTTGTACTGAATGTTGAATTCTCACCACATATTCTTCCAGTGTGGAAACATGTAAGTGCCAGTGGTTCATGAAACCTAGAGATACACAAACACCAAAAGTAAAAAGGGTTGATGTCCCAAAGACTGTGCAGGGATGTCTGAGAAAAGAAAAAAAACAACCCGAGGATATGGGATTCCCTTTCACATACAGTATGGATTCTTGAAGTGCTCCCAAGCTGTCCAACTGGCTGAAGATTAAAGAAGGCTGGGTGGAAGCTCAGTCTCTGCAGACTTTGCCTTGGGTATTGTTTACTTCTATCTGTGGGAGCTAAAGCCACAGCAGACACAGACACAACAGTGTCCAGTTCACTGGCGCCCATCAGATGGAATGTAATATGAAGGTGCGTACTACTGCTTGTCAGTTTGAGATTTGGATAAACCACATGATGTGTGATGGCAGCAGGGAGTCTGTGTATATTTAACATATATATATATTTAGAGCATTGCAACCAGAACCAAGACTCCTTCTGAAACTCCTTCTGGAACTGGCACAAGAATAGTATAAGATGATTCGCCCAAAACTCAAAAATCACTGATTTTTTTTTTTTTTTGCAACACTACCCAAAACTAGAGGAGATTTTTTTCCAGTAATTTGAATCTTTTCTTTTGTAAATAAAACCCTAAAAACATTCAATAATTCTTAATATAGATGAACCCCCAATATTTCTTGGACTTGCAAAATTAAGGTGGAATTTTCTTAAGAACAGTAAGGAAGTTGGCTTTTCTTATGAAATTTCAGTAACTGTTCAATAGGACTGTTAACCCCAGCTAGAAACAGAGTTAGATGCTTCAGAATAGAATGATAAATGGTTTCAGGGAAAAGTGTTCAATCATGCTTTAAATTTCTTGGAGGATAAAGGTGGGACATATTAATACAGGATAAGAGTGATCTATGTGGTCTTCCATAATATCTATGCATTAAAAATCAGTGCAAGAGTCTGCTGAGGGGCTGCATTGTGGCACTGCATAGCCAACATCATTGCTGTGCATATCTATTTACCTACACTAAACACAAACTTGCTTCCACTCAAAAAGTAAAGTATGAGGATATTTAGTGCATAGTGGAAAAATTGCCATGCTTTTCTAACCATGGTATTTACCACTTACTTGATTTTTTTACATCCTTTTATTTATCCAGCATGAAAAAAATCATCTTCAGTCTCTTTCTTGTGAGCTACTATCTCTTTACCTATTACTCTTGCAAAGGTTTGCACCACAACCAAGTCACTGTACCTGCCAGGTATTGTTCTGCTTTTTTTTTTCCCTTTATCTTTTGGCTCTTGGGCAAAAATCATGATCCAGCCATAAGCCATTCAAATAACAATTTTAATTTATTTTCAACAGAGCTAGCTGCTTCCCCATATAGCTCCTAGGTTTCTTCACTCATAATAAGAGCCTGATTAAGTCTCATTTTTTCATGGAGGTGGGAGCTGGAACATAAAGGGTTGGAGTTCCTGAAAAGTTGCTCAGTTGAAAAGGACCAGGGGTGTTGGTTGACAGCTGACTGAACATGAGCCGGTGTGTGCCCAGGGGGCCGAGAAGGCCAGTGGCATCCTGGCCTGTATCAGCAATAGTGTGGCCAGCAGGACCAGGGCAGGGATTATCCCTCTGTACTGGGCACTGGTGAGGCCACCCCTTGAATCCTGTGTCCAGTTCTGGGCCCCTCACTGCAAGAAAGGCATTGAGAGGCTGGAGCAAGTTCGGAGAAGGGCAGCAGAGCTGGGGAAAGGTCTGGAGCACAAGTCTGATGAGGAGCAGCTGAGGGAGCTGGGGTATTTAGCCTGGAGAAAAGGAGGCTCAGGGGAGGAGACCTTATCACTCTCTACAACTGCCTGAAAGGAGGGTGCAGCCAGGTGGGGATTAGTCTCTTCTCACAGGCAACAAGTGACAGGATGAAAGGAAATGGTCTTAAGGTGTTCCAGGGGAGGTTCAGATTAGATATTAGGAAAAATTTCTTCACTGGAAGAGAGGAGGCATTGGAACAGGCTGCCCATGGAAGTGGTGGAGTCACTATCCCTGGAAGCATTCAAAAAAGTGTGTTGAAGTGACACTTGCTGATATGGTTTAGTGATGAACATGGCAGTGTGGGGTTAATTGTTGGACTCAATCTTAGACCTTAATGATTCTATGATTCTATATTAGGCATAATGATGAGAAAACCCAACATTCCAGCTTTTGTTTTGGAGACACACAAGGTCTAAACAAGAGGAGGAGGCTGAGCAGAGACCTCATTGCAGTCTTCAACATGCTCATGAGAGGAAGCGGAGGGGCAAGTACGGATCTCTTCACTCTCATGACCAGTGACAGGACCCAAGAGAATGGCCTGGAGCTCAGTCAGGGGAGGTTTATGCTGGATTTCAGGAAAAGGCTTTTCACCCAAAGGGTGGCTGGGCACTGGAACAGGCTCCCAGGGCAGTGGTCACAACGCCAGGCAGCCTGACAGAGTTCAAGAAGCACTTGGACAACACTCTCAGGCACATGGTGTGACTCTTGCGTACTGTGCAGAGCTGGGAGCTAAACTCGATGATCCTTGTGGGCCCTTCTAACTCAGCTTATTCTATGATTCTATGATAAGTTATGTTCCATGAACCTAAAAAAACCCCTAATTTCTTTTGTTGTGTGGCCTTTCCAAATTCTACCCAAGAGTAAGCACAAGCCAGCATGGAGCTATTTCCAAATTACTTAATTGAGTAATTGCACAGTGCTTTCCTTTTTGAGTACTTATTTCTTAATTACTGGATCCAGAACAGCCTGGGAAAAAAGCCACCAATACATGGAGTAACATGGAATTGTGCTTACTTCTCTTGGGTCTGAGTTTAGCTCGCACACAGCAACAATAAGGAGTTCAAAATTTTGCTTATATGTTACCAAAAGATAACACATCAATGAATAGTAAAATACACTATCCCATCAATATGGGCACGTGAAAATAAGTAGAGAATGAGGAAGGCAATGTTTTATGAGTACAGCAAATTCCAGAATTTTAAATACATATTGTATGAGCAGCAGAAAAGCTGAGACCTAAACATTTTCCTTGTTGTTACTAAGAGATGGAAATTAGACTGTGCATAGCCAAATAAATAAATAAATAAATATCTTTTCACTGTGGTTCCTGACAAAATTAATGGCTCCTCCTATGTGCTCTGACAATCTGGTGCAGTGCCTCTAATGAGTCACTGGTATTAGCCCCACATTTGGAGAGTATCCCCACTGTCTGCACCAAGGGACCTGCTCTGCACATCTGGGAAGCGTAGCGTGCCTCCCATTAGCATGGTTTTAATTGGCAATTGAAAGCACACAGCTCCTCGCAGAACCAGACCCGAACAAGTGTTCATAATATAAAACATGGGAAAGCAATTTGCCTCCAAAGCACTAGTATGAATTGCTAAGTAATCTATTACAGCAAAAAACACAGAACATTAGCACATGTTGGGAGGAGCAAGCCAAGCACACCGTACCTTTTAAATCAAAGCGATAGGTTCCCGAGGAATGGTGTGCACATGCAACAAGGCTCATCACTTAGACCTGTCATCTCCCCAGACACATGGCTGTCCATGGAATGCATGGTTCAGGCTGTAACTTGTTATATAGTAGTATTTTTTGTGACTGCCTTTTTTTTTTTTCCAGGTTACTGGACATGCTAAGCCACTGGGGTGAAGCTGTAATGCAATAAGGGGTAAAAAGTTTGAGGGAAAATATGGTGTTCATAAACTGCTGACAGGCACTACAGATAGACCAGTCCATTTTTTGTGGTTGTTGTTATTGCTGCTTCTAACCATCAGCAAGGAATCAAAGTAGTGTTGGTCTAACACTGGCATGTGTTTGATGGGCTGGTGGCATTACTCCATCCCTGCTCCAGTCATGACCCTGAAGAAGAAAGGCTCAAATGTAAGGCCGGTCCTGGTCAAATTGTTAATGAGCAGTTCATACTTTCACTAGCTCCTCTTTCTCTCTTTTCTGGTCTGTATTTGAAAGCTTGGTACTGTATTCAGTGTATTGGATTTGTTTTTGTACAAGCCCCCAGGGGAGAAAATGTCAGGGTACATAATGAAAGAATATATACTGTCTGCTTTAAAAAACCTGAAAATTATGAGTCAAGCCCAAAAAAATCATGAGATCAGTGTGGAAATTACAAGGGCTTTTGTCAGTATGTCAATAATATGTTTGGGCTCATTGCTTGTGATACCTTATTTTTGACATTTTAAAATTACTTTTTCAGACAATTTCTCTCCCCATGCCTCCAACAAATGCTCAGCTCAACATGTTTTTCTGTCTCATTACATTCATGAAGCAGAGCTCCAAATGACAAGTATGTTGGTGAGGGGAAAAGGCTATTCTTGCAGTAAATCTTAACTGAAGCAGGCTGCTCCAGCGTGCACTCCAGCACAGCAGCCTCTGCTTCCCACCCACGGATCCTGCAGCACTATTGCTGGAGATCAGACACCCATTGCACACAATTCTCCCCGGCAGGTACTGAGTTTGCTAGAATGCTGGGAAGTGGGATTTCAAAGCATGGATGAAAAGACAGATTCCTGTCTGCTTCAGCAGCTGGACAAGTGTTTAGAAGAGCTCCCAAAGAAGATGAGAGAAACTGAGGCTTATTCTACAAATGTTTATGTTGCAAGAGATGCTTCTAAAAGCCTGCCCTTGAGATACTTCATGTTTGTGATCCACACCCTCATTCAATGGCACAGTTCCTGGTACAGGCTATTCAAATGAATATGGCAAAGTGCTTGAAATGAAAGCAAAGGTCCTCACAATTCCTCCATGATTCCAGAACCTGGAATGAGAGTCAGTATCATGAGACTCCAAAAAAACAAACCTGAGAGTAGGACACAAAGCAATACAGGTGGGGATTGATCTTCATCAATATTCAGACGGGGACAGAACAAGTCCTTTAGCACTACATCGTGACAGCTAAGACTGCAGCAATTGTGTTCTGCAGTCCCTAGGGATGAATGCAAAGGGTTTCTCTGAGGTGCCACAGGCATGTGCTCTTCTTTTCCTTCCCTCTAAGGGTGACCCTTTAAAATCAACATATACTGGTAGTTCTTGACCTTTCTAGGATTGGCCATGATGGCCAGAGGCTGGGAGGGGGCCAAGCCTACACCCATACCCTGAACCTTGCACATCTGCTGTAAGGAGACGTCCTCTCCCAGCAATCAGTGTCCAAGGACTGTTTAGCACACACAGTGTAATAAGGACATTTCCTGATTTTTCTTACTCCTGCAGTCTTTCAATCCAAGTCACAATCGAGTCCCAAGAGTTATGTTATTAGAAACCTGAACTTATTACTGGCATTCCTTTCATTTTAAAAGTTTAATTCATATAGTCTCCTCTACAAAAGGTAGGTTTTCTCCCTTCAGTGTAAAAATGATATGATGTGCTGCAGAACAAATTTCACTAAATTAAACATAAGCAAAGACTCAACCATGTGACTTCTGCATAATCCTGTACATCAGCATCTCCTGATAAGCTAAACTGTGATCTCAGGTTTTAAACCCATTCATTTTAAAGAGTAAGCATTTTATTCCTTCTCACTGAGCTCTGTGAAGAGATAACTGACATCAGTTTTCTTTGCATCTTTGCAGTTGCTGCAACCTCATTATTCTTTGAATTATCTTGGCATTTAGTCATTTTTTAGGTTTAGTTGGTGCCATCTCGTCTGTGGAGTACTACTGTGGGAAGTACAACACAAAGAAAAGTCACAGCATAAAAGCAAGTCAGTCTCCTTTTTCTAGCATTTGTAGGACTCCTTTTATTTCATAATTATTCATTTTCAACTACTTGCTTTTGTTCCTTGGCAGTTGCATGATTTCATCCTGCCCATGCAGCTCATGTGAATGTCCTGTGAATGCTAGAAAAGTCCCCTTTCTTCCTTCATGCTGCCTGTTTTTACCATTTCTGCTGGAGTTCTGTAATTGGGGTGAGGTAACCCACCCTCATGACTTAAAACAGCTAATCTCCAAAAGCACAATAACCAAGAAGCCTAGCATACATTGCCTTGTCTCTAGAAGCTGATATTCAGCAATGAACTATGAGAGGATTTAAGTAAAAGATTTTGCCCTCCTCCCCCCACCCTGTCTTCCTTTAGAAAATAAATGTCTGATTCATGCAAAAATAATGTATGAACCATTTGCACTGCATTAAAAAAAATCTGCTTGTTATTCTGAGACAATTCTGCCTTCTTCTGCCTGGAATCACACTGCTCTGCTTCAGATAACTCAGGGGTGAGCCAAAAATACATGGTGGTATTTGCCAAAATGTAGAAGCTAAAATTACACGAATGTCAGGATAAAAATGGGAAAACGCAGTTTCTAACAGGCTTTAGAGCAACTGCAAGAGCAGGAGCAACATTCCTGCAACAACTGCTTCCCAGTGGCCAGTAGCACCTCTATACATGCACTAATTGTCATTAAACGCTACGCCAGCACTTGCCAGCAGCGTCTGCCGAGCGGTATCAGCGTGACCGCAGCATTCCACTGCACTTAAAATAGAAATCAGCAGCGGTGGGTTCATTCTTATGGCCTGAGGGTGGGTAACAATTGCTGGCCATTGCAAGGTCATTGGACGTGAGATGGCTCCTTCGTTCCGTGTCCGCTGGAGCCGGAAAGAGGTGGCTGCACTTGGGCTCTTCTCGGAGATTTGCACCCCACTTGTCCTGTCCAAGCTCTGAGTCCTGTCGGATGGAAACTGCATTGGTTGGCCACCAATATTTGTGAAAAGCCTTTTTCTCATGAGATACAAGGATCTCCAGAAATATAAAGCATTAGTAATGCAAACTACTGAGTGGACATGCTTGACCTCCTCTTGTTTTCTGTGTTTAATTTCCAGTTGAATTCAGTGGGTTTCCAACACGTGCTTAAAGTTCAACAGGCTTAAAGGCCATTTCTGAATTGTGATGCATTCTAAATTAGGAGCCCCATTAACTGCTCATCTTGTAGAATGAAATTTAATTTATTTGGCATATTCTAAATCACTTTCCAGGAACAAGTTAAATTCTGATTACATGCATTCCCAACTTCTATAAAACTCTTTTAGCACAGATTGCTTTCTTCTTTGTAAACCCATACTGGATTAATGAGCTCTTATTTCATTTCACTTCTCTTCATATATTTTTAAGCCTAAGTTCACTTCTGAAGTCAAACGGGTGAAATGCTGTTGACTTTCTGGCAATTCTGAAAGTGACAATTTTCTCTATCACATAAATTACCATATTTCCTGTTATTTATTTTATGATACTGGTATTTCACTCACATAATTTTTTCTGTACCCATAAAATTTTGCAGCTGGGATATAATTTTCTAATCCTTCTGTAAGCCCATGTATTTTGTTTCACCTCTTAAAGAAATTTAATATCGTCAATCTGCTGTATTCTCTCTTGGAGACAGATGATCTAAAGTTTTCTTCTTGGTAAAGAAATCATTGGCATACAAGCCATTTGCACACATAACACCTGAGAATGAGGAAGGTGCTATGGTTTAAGTTATTTTCATATGAAATCATCATGTGTGAACTTCTTGTGGTTGAAAATAGAGTCTTCTTTTCCATGCAAGAAAGGAAAGTGTGGGTATCTCCAGGGCTCTTCTGCAGGGCTAGGAACAGAAGCCAGTCATGGTCTCACTGAGTGAAAAAAAAAAAAAAGTCAAGAATTTTATTTTCTAATAGCTGAGAAAGTACAAAGCGCTTTTCCCCCCCATTTTTTCCCAGGGGAGCAGTGAAGTATATATAGTCAGAGGCCATGCAAGAACAAAACCAGAGGCATCATGTGGATAAGGTTACATGCTGATAGTAATTCATGTGATGCTATTTTACTATTGGCAGATCAAATGAGAATCATTTCTCTTTGCTAGGTCAGTATTTCTCATGGCTTTATGATATAGGCCTTATTTGTTCATGAAACAACTTTGCAGTCCAATTTGTTCTGCATGGGGTAGGAGTTTATCTGAAATATTAATACTTTTTTCCACTAAGAAGAAATTCCTTAAATTCCTAAATTAATTTATCTTTATTTTTGCCTCAGAAAATACTAGCTATTTTGTCACTCATCCTCAAGGCTTTTATATAATCCTGAGAAAAGCTGGTTTGGAAAAGTCTCTTAGTTGTGGCAAACTTATTAGCCTGATACTATAAAATTATTTGAGAGCATTCAGCTAAAAATGATCCAAACATGTTCCTGGTCAAGGCTACAACTCACTCAAATTGCTGAGGCAATGGAGAGGGAAGGCAGGGAGAGTCAGGATTACAGATGCTCTATTTTCTTGAAAGGGCTGCCTACCTCCGCTGCCTCCTGGCATATTATAATAGGGAGCTGTGACCGAAGCGCCAAGTGCTCCAGCAGGGATATATTTGCATTTCACCAAATAATATTAGATACATATGGTGCCCTTCCCTTTGAGACTTTACCCAAATGTTTCAGAAACCTTGGGACAGGTTTTTTTTTTCTCCCTCAGAGAAGACACTTCACACTAGTTTTACTGTATTAATTCAGGGGAAGAATCTCCGATTGTTCCAGGAGTAAGAGAAGAGGATTAGGTCTCAGCTTGCTCCTCAAATAATTTTGCTTGATGGATTATAGAGATACTCAAGGCTGCTTTAAATGAATTATTTCAGGTACCAGAAGCAATCTAGCCAGAACAACATGCAGTACAATACAGGCTAATTTACATTTGCAAGAAGCAAAAGTTATTCATTTTTCTTTAGCATTTTGTATCTAGCACTGTAGAACATTTTGCAATTCCAATTAAATGTAGCAGTTTAAGATTATAATAAACATTTTGTTCACTTAGAACCTTGAAAATGTGTTCCAGCTTTCAGCAGCTTATCTCAAGGCAGCAGTGTGCAAAACGTAAAGGTAATAAAATATTCCGTTTCAGGGGATTGAAAATTCCCTTCAAGTTCATGTCCCTGTTGGTAAAAAATTTTAACAAAATAAACTGGGAGTGGAATTTTAAAGAAACAAAAACCACTTAATTCTGGATTGTTTTCTACTGATTATTTATTTATTTGTTTATCTATTTATGATTCATGTGTCTGATCATTGACTGGGCCGCTGAATTTCAAGCTACATAAAGTATTTCCAATGGACTGAAAACACATTTCTTTGTCTTATTTTTGTGTGCGATTCACACATCATCAAAATACATCATCAGTAACACCGAGCTGCTATCGCGGAGCCGCCCAGCTCAATCCAAAGCCTCTCTCACCTCCAGCAGCTCCTTGAAGCCAAAAAAAGACTCAGAGGGATTTTACGGGAGCGTGGGAGGGAAGCTTGTGGGACAGCACAGGGTAGAGGTTTTGGAAGAGGAAGGTCAGGAAAAGCAGGACAGGGAGGGTGTTTCACCAGATGGAAATGGGGACCATCCTGCTGCTCTCACTAATTCCTTAACAGAAGTGCTACGTACACAGTACTGAACATAACAAATGAATAACCACAGACACTGCTCTCTTCAACGCCTCAGAAGAGTCACTGGGTCAGTGCCATGGCTTAGCATAGTTTGGGTTTTTAGTTAAAGAGGGCTCCATCAGCCACGGAAGTGGTTCTTTTGCAAAGAGATGCTTACAGCTTCCTCAAGACCTGACAGAACCAATCAACTGGCTAGTTTGAATATTGGCAACTTTTTTAAGCCACTTAAGAAGCTTGACACGCCTCTGTGATCCACATTTAAGAGTGAACAAACCCCAGGAAAGCTCTCTTGTTTCTGGCTTTTGGACATGTACCTGGGGGCTGCAGCGTGGCCCAGCGTGGCCGGGCCAGGCCCTGCTCGGTGCAGCCCGGCCGGGTTGGCCATGGTGTGGCTTGGCTGAGATCTCAGCCGCTTCTGCTGGCTGGACACCTGGCCCAGCCCCTCAGTGCAGCCTGGGCTGGCCAGGAGACAGCCATGCCAGAGCCATGTGGCCCTGTTCCATCCATGGCCCTGCTCCGTGTGGGCAGCCCCACGGCTCGGCCAGCCCCTCCCAGTGCGGCTGCTGACATAAAATGCTGCACCAAAACGAGCTCCGGCCGCCACCCGGCAGAAATTAGGGGACCAACAGCAAACGGCGAATTCCAACTGCAAGGCCTGGGTGAGATTAACTCTCTTAGTGCTGTAAGTTTCCTCCAGAACAGATGATGCCTGCAGACATCAATCCTCTCCCGAGTCAGAGGAAGAGGAAAGGTGAAGGCGCGTGAAGAAAACACCATGAAGACACCAAAGTCAGCGAAGAAGGGAGAGCTGAAACCCCAAGAGAGGAGAAAGAGGAGATGCTTCAAACCTAGAAGCTGAAATTCTGTTGTAAGGCTATGGTGATAGACTATGATACATCAGAGTACCCGCTGTAATTTCATGAAAGCATGGGGGGTGGAGCGTTCAAATTGTAGTTGTGAGCAAAAGTATCTGTGCTGAAATGAGCAATTGCTGAAGTAGCTGTGATCTGGTGAGAAGCTCGAACAGAGAGAGACAAAAGTGATTAAGACCCTTTGCTCCCAGGGAAGAAGACCTATGTTCCTAGAGATGAAGATGCTCCCAGAGATAGGTGAAGAGAACCTTTGTTTCTGAACAGCTCATCCTTAAAATGGTACCCCATTAGGTCAAGATTGAACCCTTGAAAGCAGTTGTGGGAGAAGCTGTAAGTCAAGGACGGAACTTTCACATGTGAGCAGAGAAGCAACCCAGCTGGCTGTCTTGCCATGAAGCCATGGCAAGACATTCAAGACATTGAAGCCATGAGAGAACTGTTTCTTGTCTCCATAGAGGGACATATGGAGATGTCTCCATAGCATGAGCAAGAGAGACTCCTCTCCCTAAGTGAACTGAAAAAGAGATTATTATAGAGGTGGTAAACTGACTGAAAATCTCAAGGGTTGTCTTTTATGTTGTCAGTGGGAGAAGGGAGAAAGGTGGGGGGAAGAGAAGTGTTCTGAAGGTTTAGTCTGATTTTTTTTTCTTTCTTTTAGGTCTGTTAATAAACTTCTTTATATTCTTTTAAGTTTTGTGCCTGCTTTGCTTTTTCCTAATTCTTATCTCACAGAAGGAAAATAAGTAAGTAATGAATATTTTGAACCAAGCCACTACAGTCCGTTCAGCTGAGAAATGAAAAAAGCCTTCTGAACCTGCAGCAAAGAAGCTAAATTCAGGAAATCTTCCCAAAATCTGTCCTTTATGGCATGACTGTAGAAATATACATTTTCTCCTCTGAGGCATTAAATTGTCCTCTGAAGAATACTGTTCACAGAAGGAAATCATCTGTTAAATGCCTTGTAACAAAGCAGTATTTGGCTTGTGCAGTATTCTCAAAGACATGTAGACTTTTTATTGTAGTCAGAATATTAATATATGAAATTGTAATAATGATTTATTAATTAACTCAGACTGTCATCACAATTTTCTGTAGCTAATTTAAATAGCAACCACACTGGAGTCTGTTTTGTCTCATGTTATCCCTTTCAGTAAAATCAAGCAGAGACACTTTGTTGGCCATCTGAGATACTTTTATCTTTGCCTTCAAGGGCCCTGGGGGAATGGAAGCAGGGAAAGAATATGGAAAGAGGATTTGTACCTCATGACTTTGAGACTTTCCTTCAAGCCCTGCATTTTTTCCCCCTCCCTTTTCCTGTTCAATAAGACATCAAGAGAGAAAGTGAGCAAGAGGGTGGAAGGGAGAGAGAGAGAGCATTGATTTAGACATTTTCCAGTATCCAAAGACTCAAAATAATTATCTTCTAAGAGTTTCTGAGCCAGAATTAGAGATGGATTTTTCAAACTATAAAATTAAGAAAGTGACTCAGGTTTTCATGCATTTATATCAATCATCTCCAATCAGTAATTAAAGTAAAACAGGGGGAGAAAGAAACTTCAGTACACAGGGAAGCAGTGTCCTTAAAAACATCCAACTGTATAGCAAAAAGTATTTGCAGAAACAGATGCTAAGTCAATTAATTCAATTTCCTTCAAAATACTTATCGTGCTTGCCAAGGCAGAAAACAAGGAGAGAACTTACAATGTCACAGTTCATACCTAAAATATATTCTTAAAATTTTCAAAGTTTTCCTTGGAGACCCAATAGTGACTCTTGCTCTTTAAAAGTTACTGAAGATATATAGAGGCAATGAATGTTGAATTATCAAATAGGATCTACTGGTCTTTATAGTCTTCATTTAAGTCCAAGTTCTTCTTTAATTTAACTCTGATAAGGTTTAGCAGAGACCTGGAGAATGAAGCAGGTAGATGAGAGTAGATGAGTGGGCTGAGCAGGGAAAACACACATACACTCATGAGTTGCACCCATAGGCTCCTGCCTGCAAAGAAAGCAGCAGCTGGGCTACTGGAGCTTGTTTTCAGTGCTTCATCTAACCAAGGAGCAGAAAAGTCAAATATTCATTTTGGAAGAAGGTACCCAGTGTATTTTTCCCCACAACATTCAAAGATATGTTTACTTAGGATTAAAATGAGAAACTCCACACAGTAAATGAGCTAACCAAAAGCATTCTTAAATATGTGTATAGTTACTTTGCATTAATGAAATATCCTGAAGTGTCAGGGAATTAATGGCACTGCACCATTCCATCTTTCCCCTTTAGGAGCTATGGTGCTCAAGATTGTCTCTTTTCTATTACATGGTCTAACAAACAAAATCATAGATGGTTAAAGCATCCCATAGATTTGTACTTTGTCCATAACCTCTTCCCACATTGTAACAATTTGTTACTCGAGTGTAAATCTGATACTTTTGGCTTGAAAACAAAGTGTTAGGCAATCTGCAAACATGAGCTCATTACTTTGGGCAAGGTGAAAAGGGTCTCTGATGTGGTATACTCATTGTTGGCCCCCAGATATTAGTCAAAACTCTGAGAGGAAACCAGTGTTTAACATGGTTTCTATTTTCCTTTTTGTTAGCCTTTTTTCTATCTCTGACTCTTTCACACTTTGGTATGTGCCACTTTTTTTTTTTTTTTTTTTTTTGTGTGTGTGTGTGTGTCTTATGATTCAGACTTCTAGCAAATTTGAGTGAGGAGGGGTTCTATTTCACCATTTCCCATACTCTACCCTTGCCTTCCCCTATCTTGAGTAGTCTCCTCTAGGAGCAAACATTTACAGACACAATTCAAAAACCCAAAAACAACCAATGGGTAGAAGTGGGAAGAAGGTGGGCTGTACTGAATATCCTACACCTGTATGGAGGCAGGCTGAGAGCGCAGGGCACTCCTAGTCCTTGTGGCTGTCAAGTGCAGCTCTGGAGGCGATAGGAAGACAACCCACAGTCCTTTTGTTTTTCAGGCTTTCCCTTTGGCAGGCACAAAATCTTAGCTCTTCATTATCCGTGTAGTCTGTGCAGCTCCTGCTCTCCGTATGGCTCCCATCAGTTAGCACAGAGCTCGCTGCCACTGGCAGGAGGGAGGGAGCTGCTATTTCAGTGCTTTGCTTTTGCTCTGCACGTTTTAACTCTGAAACAGTGGTGTTACTCACCAACAAACTTTTTCCTGAAAAAGGATGAAAAACTCACCAAAGCTAAAATTCATACCAGCTGCGAGAAAAATAACATTTCCTGAACACAAAAGTATTGGTGAAGCCTGTTCAAATTCTCCTCAGGTCACCTACTAGCACTCAAGGGGTTTTTTACATATCAGACAATGCAAAGCACAATATATTTTGAGGCACAGGCAGAGGTTGCCCAGAGAATTTGTGGATACCCCATCCCTGGCAGTGTTCAAGGCCAGTCTGGATGGGGCATTGAGAAACCTGGTCTAGTGGAAGGTGTCCCTGCCCATGGCACGGGGTTGGAACCAGATGATCTTGAAAGTGTCTTTCAATACAAAGCATTCTATGATTCATTCTATGATTCTATATTCCACCTCCAAATATAAATAGCACAAACTTTCTTAAATCCTCCCAAGGATACACACAGAGACACAAAATTCATGCATCCAGATTTAGCTTGAGGATATTGATCAAACTCCTGGAGCAAAGAAGTCTCTTCTTTATTCATGGTTTCACTTGGCTCTCAGTTCTGGTTTGGAGGTTTTTTGTTTGTGTTGTTGTTGTTTTAAGAAACAAGCATGCAAACTAATGAAACCTTGACATGAACGTTGAGTTTATTTTTTTGAAGTTTAACTCATCTATTTAATTTTTCCCCTCCCTTGTAACTTTTTGCAACCAAGTCTAAAAACTAAGACACCTGAGGATATTCTTTTTTCCTCACAATATAAATGGGAGAACAAAGTCTAAACTCATTACTGGAATCCTGCTAAGCAGGACTACTGCCTCTGCAGACTTGTTACACACAGGTTCTTTCTCACGGGATCCCAGGGTTATCAGATAGTGAGGACAGCTGGCCAGCCTTAGGTAAGCCAGTTAGCAAGACATCTTTTTGACTGACCTCCAAGTTCTTCAAGCTCAGAATGAAGTCATCATTCTGGCAAACTGGGAGAGAGAGGACCCCAGTGTCAAAATCGCTCAACTCTTACTATGATTGGAAAAGTCTGAGATGAACTGAAAGTCAGCAAAGCCTCAGATGTCTTCCATGGAGACCGCTCAGTGAGGGAGATTTCTGAGACAGAACTACTGCATGAGACATGACTTTTCCTAAACGGTTAACTGAGAGTCAGTGAACTTGGATCAGATGCTGGCAGTAGACACCCTCATACATTAATCATTTTCCAGCACCTTGAAGTACAAAAGCATGTCACTAATAGCACACATGCCCAATGTTTAGAATATTAAAAATAGGAAACACCTGTGGTAACTCTGTGGGACTTGGCTCCTGGATGTGGACTGCTGCAACCAAGAGCGTTGCAAGAGTATAGGGGCTCTTTTTGAAGCCTGTGGGTTCCAGAGGCCTGCCATCTCTCCTCTGACTATCTCCTGCTTAAAAGTGTATAGTCCTGGCGAGGATGGAAGGGTAAGATAAAAGAGGTAGGAGGACAGGAGCTTGAACTCTACAGCCCCCTATTAGAGGAGTATTAAATAAATGGCCTTTGCTCTGGTAAAGGAGTGTCTGAGATACAGTGCAGACTATGACGAGTGGGAGTATTTCAAATCCAAGAACAGCTTCAAGAAGAGTGTGGAGACTCTGTGGCTATACAGGTAGGAAATGGCCCAAGAGTTCAGGCTAGAAAGAGATTTGGAGAGAGGTCATTTCTGTCAGTCTCGGGTTCCAGATTGGGAATAGTTTGGACTCCTAAATACTGGGGAAACAAAGAGAAAAACAGAGTTTAAATGAAGGTCTAGACACAGGGAAAATACGGCAAATTATAGAAAGGAATAATCAAAGAAAGGGTATTTTTTTTTTCTCCCAGTGAGACCTTTATGAAAGCACATTGTTTTACAGCTGCTGAATCTGCAGAGGAGCTGAGGGATGGTCGCAGTGCAGCACCACACCACAAGATGGCAAGAATCAGAAGCTGACCTCAAAACGGAATTCAGATAGAAAAATGCAATTACATTTAAACTTGAGGATCCAAGCTACCAAAAATGTAATGTTAATGAAACTTGGGGTTGCTACAGAAGTTGAGTGTTTCAGGTTTTTCTTTGCTCTTTGGCCTGTGGTTCTTCAGATGAAATCTCACCCTTATGACACCTCATACACAGAAGTGACAAATACCTCCTGCAGTACAATCCCCTCTGTCCTCCTAATCATCTCTTCTTGTTTGAAGAAACATGAGGAAAATCGTTTTTCTGTCACTACTTGCCATCTTAGTTTCTTTCACTTACGATTTTCCTCTTTCTTTGTTTGTTTGTTTTCTTGTCATACCTTTTCTAGCACTCACCAGAAATACAAATTTAATAAATTCTCATCTTTTTTAACAGCCTTCTCAAGTCCCTGAACTTATTTACTTGCTCTGTCCCAACACCTTCCTTTTTCTCTCCAAACCCAAGTGAAAGACTCCTCCTTTGGTCTTTAGGGGGATGCTGAGTCCAAGCTAAGAGCAATCACTTGTCAGATTGATACCTGAGCTATGAAAGTTCCAGGGGATTTTATAAACATCCACAGCACATGGTTTCAGTTTAGGTCTTTGGGGACAAATGCCTACACTGCAAACACAGCAAGCCCACACAGCATTGAGATTCTTCGTCCTGCCTCCATACAGCAGTTGCATTAGATCATCTCTTGCAGTCTTCTTCCAGTGGTACAGTCGGTCCTCTGGTGATTAGCAACTGTGCTGACAGAGTCCACACAGAGCCCAAACCACAGGGGAGCTGCTCTCCTCCCCAAGGGTTGGACTAGGGCTGAAATGAATTGACAGGTCCGTGTTAAACAGTTTGCACAGTTGTATGCGTTCTACAGTAAACAAAGACAGGAGATACTATGCAGCCAGCAGGTTTTGCCAGCCCCACATTTACATGCAAAATACTTTTCTTAATGAGGTTGGACTATATGGCCTTCCCAGGTGTTTTCCAGCCCCATTTATTCTATAAGTCTATGACAATTACATTAAAATTACATTAATAAAAACAAGGATTCCATAGACAGTTTTCATTTCATCCACACTACTTGATTTCTTCTTAATTACCTCACTGGGGAATTTCTGAAAACATTGGGAGCGAAACTTTCCCCACCTCTGCTTCCACAGGTGTCAACAACCCTCGAGTAGGACCAGGCTCCAGCAGTCCCTGAGCCTGACTTTGCAACCCTGAGCTCACGCTGGGCAGCGCAGGCTCCGCGGAGGCGTCCCGTGGGATGCAGCGCCAGTCCAAGGAACACTGCCCACGCTGCGGGTCGGGGCTGCGCGCTGTGTGTAAGGGCTGAGGAATCCGGCGCTCGGCGCACTCCGGCCGCCCCACGGCCGGTCCCCAGCCCAAAACAAATACAATTGGTGCACTTCAAACACCTCGCCCCCTTTGTCAGCATCGAGCGACTGCAGGCTTTATTTGTGTGCCAGCCTTTTCACATCGCCTGAAAGTTTCAAACAACTTCACAGCCGTGGGAGTGCTAATTAAAACATTCAGCAGTTTTACTGTCTGAGCAGTGTAAATATGATGTAAAAAGAAAATTAAAGAGCATTTACACAGATGCATACTTGTTCATTGTAGCTATAAAATCTAGCTGCAGGGACCTGGCAAGAGCAGGAGTTTCTTATTCTTCAAAACAAGTTATTCAGCAAAAAATTAGACACCAGGCTTTAGCTTGGAAGAGTTATTCTTTGTTAGCTTCATTTTTTATTCATTCCACCAAAGCCACACTTCCCTACTTTTTTCTTGGTTTATAATACTGGTCACCCAATTTGCTGCTGAAATGGGTTAAGGAATGATTGGAAACAAAATATTTGTTTCACACTCCTGAGGTCACAATCCACACACAAAACTTTTTTCCCTTCTACTCATGCAACAGCCACTTTTAGACAGTGAATCCCAGTCAAAGGGAATAAAATCCCCTGAAACATCAGCCACAGGTTATGCCTAGGATAGGGAAGGCATTCTGGGGAATCTTATTTTCCAGCTTTGGTTGATGTTTCAGTCTGGGATTTCAAAAACACCGACTACAGTTGTTTACACTGCAAAGAAAGGAGCTTTTTGATCAGGGGAAGCTGAGTCACAACTCCCTGTTAGTTTTATCATTTTGCAGAGAGCGAGAGCTGATGCCTGATCTTTCTCTGACCTTTTATTCAAACTTTCTTTTCTACATTCCCAGGCTGTTATATTCTGTTTAATCATGTCTCTTTGATTTTCAGAAGAATCAGATACTTTTTCGTTTGGTGTTACATGATGTCATAGACAAAAGCAGCATTAATCCCATGAGGTTACCCTCCGGTCAGAAGGGTTCACTGAGAGGATGAAACTCAGTCCTAGAGCTTTTTTCTGGGTCCTGAGCTATTTTCAGGACTGGGGAGAGGGAAGGAGGGAGCAACTGGTTTTTGTTTTGTTTTGTTTTGTTTTCCCACAGACATCATAAGACAAACAGACCATGGGTCAGGTAATGTAAGCAACAGACTGCAAAACCATTGCCAAAAATTGTAACCACCCAATCATCTCTGAAGGAAAAAAATGCATTTAAGTGACACATGTTAATAGTATTGCATTCAAAACACTTGCTCTGACATCCAGATGTTGTAAAGTGCCATATCCTGATTAACAAAAATATTTTCTGGTCTTTCAGATCTTCCTTCCTTATTTTGATCACAAATCAAGTTTTGGAGAAAATTTTTCCCACTACTGTCCACTGATCACATCACTGAAGTATTTCAAAATTTTAGCTTGCTTCCTATAAGGAAAAAATGGGAAGCTTAACCACAAATATTTATGTTAGTGTCAGTGCTTATTATTGGAAGCCTAGTCCAGTCTTCTGCAGTGCCACTGTGAGAACATACCATCAGATATGGCATCCAGCTCCGCCAGGCGCTTCAGAACAACATCAGCACACACAATCTTTATAACCTGGAAAAGGCAGAGTATCCCAAAAGGGAAGGTGTGGGCGACATGCAGAAATGTCCCCACTTGCAATTGCTTCTGATGTGAAAGCCTTGGAAAGGCATGGCAGTATTAGCAACAGGCATGAGCTGGCTCTGGAGCACCTTGCTCATGGAAAAAATGAGAGCCCCAGATTTTGGTGTTAATTCCTTTGGAGCAGGCACTGCCACCACTGATGCTGTGCAGCATCTAGGTGTTTGCTTAACTGTCTGCTGTCTGATACTGTACCAGGACCCAGAATTTTCCTGTAAGATGGTGGGGAGGGAGAGGGCAATTTCAGGGAGAAGGGATTTAGGCCACCATACCATAAAGCCTGTTTGGCTTCCACTACTTTCTAAGGATAGAAGGGGCAGGTGGTGAAATTACCAAGTGTATAAAATTTTATTAACTGATAAGATGAGGGCTCTCTTTTTGGGGGGAAGGAGTCCACAGTAATCATGATACCAGTGCAGAGCTCCCTTTCCATTGCAGGCAACCTGTGTTTCCCTAGCTGAGTTCTGTGTGCTCTTCTTGTGGTTGTCCTTCCCTGTGGGGCTCACATTTCTCATAATAGTGATAAGAAATGAAAGGGTGCAACACTACTAAGTTCTACTAATAGATAGTAGATAATAATAATAGTTAGTACTAATGGGAAATGAAATTATCTAAGAGAAATAGGTTTGGGATAGAAGGCTCAGTAATGTTTCCACTAGCCTGCCCACTTTTTTCCTTTAAATATGTCAGCCTAGATCCTGATGCTATTTCTGTGACAAAAGATCCTCATTATAACTTTACTGCTGTCATTGTAGTCCCACTGCTAACTGTATTTAATAAATAAAGCCTTACAACAATAGCGAGGGTTTATTCACTGTCACAGGCTGCTTTATAACAAAGACACCCAGTATACAGGAAAGCCTCCCATTTCTCCTGCCCAGGTGGATAACCTCTTCTCAGCAGGGAAAATAAAAGCCCTTCTATTGTAAAAGTTCTTGAATTTAACAACAAAGGGAGCTAACTACCACAAAATTATTGAAATATACGGGCAATAACAACAACAAAGACAGACAGCGTCACAGCCTAATCAAAAAGCCAAGTGAGTCTGAGGTGTGGTCAAGAAGAGAATTCAAGCCCTCCCCATTCCCAGATGAGAGCTGTAACCACAACTATATTCAAATTCCTTGTTTATTGTATTTTGCTACATTTTCACCTATCAATGAAGCAGCTTCATTTTCTGGAATTTTAAGGTTTATGACGCATTTCAGTTTCTTCCTTTATGGGAAAGACACATTGCAAACATTGGGCAACGTCTTGCAAAGTCTTGTCCTAACCTAACACGACTGAGCAGTGTGGGAGGAGGAAGTAATGACTTCCCCCTGACCTGAGTAGCTGACATGAAGTCTGCCAAGAATCACAGCCTCTTTGCTCCAGGGAACACAGGAGCAACTCTTCAGAGAGGAGGCAGGGAAGGGGGGGGGACAAAAAGGGGGCTCAGAATGATATCTCTGCCCCCTCCTGTGCTCCATGTGGCAGAAGAGAGTGGCTACAACACTTAAAAAGAAGTAATAAATTCCTCCCCACCTTTTTCCCCCACCAGGAGTTTGCTTGAGAAGGGTTGGGCAGTGCAGCCTTCTCGGGTTAGTACCTTTTTGCAGTGCCCACAATGTGGGGTAGCATATAAAATGCAGAGTCCAGCCCATTTGGAAAAGAAAATGGGTTTCCTGTGTGGACAGAAAGACAGAGCTGTAAGGATGGAATTTCACAACAGAACAAAAATAAAGCATAGCACTGTTCCAGAATTTCTCGATTCTTATTCTAAACAGCAATAAACCCACCTCCCAAACCCCAGTCCGGACAAAATATTAGCATTCCCTCCACTCTGGTTACAGCTCACATCCCTCTTAATACCTCTTGCTCTGCCATGAACTATTTGTATAAGAAAGGCTTATGTTTGAACTGGAATTGGCACAAATAATTACCCATTGGATATTCCTTTTCTGCAGAAATCTGATCTCTTTCAGTGCTTCACAAATCACAGAATCCACCGAGGACAGAAGCCTGTGTTTTCTTCTTCTCCAAAGAGAATAAAAAATCGGCAGCAACCCTGACAGCTTCCTGTAGTGTGGCTCTCATAGCTTATTCCAGATGAGTTGAACATTAAACTTGCCATAAAAATGTTATGATGGGAGGATGTGTCTCCCACAGCACTCAGAAATTATGTAGTGAGTTTTACCATCATCACCCCCAGGTTGTAACCATTTCCCAGCTCTTCTGAAATGTGAAAACACTAAGAACAAACTTAAAAAACCCAGACCATAACGACGACAAGTAATAGCAATAATTATCATAGGCAGCCTAAATGACCTAAGCAGAGGCCAGAAACGGGCACTGCTTCTGTGTGCTTGGTGAACGACTTGACCTCAGGCACTGGGGCGCGGGGCAGCCGCGGCCAGCGGGTTGCAGGCACTCCGCGGAGCCCGTGCGCCGGCCGGCAGGACGGAGCGGCGGCGGGGAGGCTGGCCCTGGGCTGCCCGCAGGAGGGAGGATGTGTGTGTGTTATCCCTGCCTGCACCACACGCTGCCTGTGCTGTGGGATCCCGGTGAGTCAGCTGGCCCCGAGCTCCTCTCCGCGTAAGGGGAGGTGCGCTCCCTCTGCCCGCTCCCGGTTCGCTTTGCAGCGGCGGGGACACAATGCCCAGCAGAAAAACCAGCCTTCACAGCCTTTATTGATCGCTGGGAACACTCAGCTGCTGACATCTGTCAGGCTGCCTCTAATTTCGCCAGCCATTGCCAGCAGAGGATCTGCCCCCTACGGTTTTCTTCTCACTGAGCAGCTGCTGCTCCTTTATAGTCGATTTGGTTATGTCATCATTAGCTTTTTAAATACGGGTAAGGAACCTTAAAAATGCTTTATGCTCTCAAGAGATCTGGAATTTCTCAAAAAAAGAAAAAAAAGATCTGATGTTTCTCAAGCCTCCCTCCCTTTCCCCTTCTGAAAAGGCTTAAAAATGTGGAATGTTGTGGGAAATTACTCAGAATGTAATAAAAAATGTACATGTAAAAAAAAAAAAAAAATCTAACTCACAGCTTCCTTGGCTGGAATGATGTCCCAGGGCTGGATCCAGCTCAGCAATGCTCTTTGGCCTTTCCCTAGTTTTCTCTTTCCAGGACCACATCCCTCATTTAGTTTCTGCTTCCAGGACCCTCTCTCTCACCCACACACACCACATAAATACACAGACACATACAGCTCTGACACACATTTCTTCCTATGGCACAGGATACCCCCAAAGCTTCTTTTCCCTTTTACAAAGTTCAAGCAGTCCCTGTGCAGAGCACCTCCCTTCTCTGCTCTTTGGTCTCCAGCGAGATACAAACAGTCCAAAACAGGGTTTATTTACTGGGTCTGCTTTTTTAGCCATTTGGACACTGCAACACTAATTTTTCCTCCAAGCATATCTTACAAAAAGTAACAAAAACACTTCTGGAAAGTACCTGCTGTTCAGGTTGTTTTGTATTTTACGATGTTATTTTATTACTGCTCATTTTGAGTACACATGCTTATAGCTCACCACAATTTTTCTGACAGACAACAATTGAAAATAACTTTACAAAAGGTCTTGCTGAGGATTTAAAAACATTAAAATATATAAAAGGGAGTTACTTCAAAGGTTTTCAATATAACACCGGCCCTGAATTTTATTGTTTTGGTAACAATTTTAACTTTCCTATCCAGAAGTCACTTTGAAAATTATGGTGCTCAGAGCTATACATACATGAGTCATTCCCTCCATCTCTTTTATACCCCTAAATATTTCTGCTGTTAATATTCACCAAACTGCATGCTGTTTACACCTTTCCATTAAAAAAGCAGAATATTTTTATAATTGAAAGGTCTATAGAAGATGATAATCACTATTCATATGAATATTACAGACTTAAGCTTGCTGACTTGAGGCTCGGGCTGTATTGAATGACTCACATGCGATTCAGCGGTGCAGAGATGGGCTTTTCAAAGCCAGTTAAAAGCATGAATTGAGGAATGCATTTGATTACGAGACTCAATGCTGGCCATGTAATAGGAAGTTGATTAGAGTGCTTGCATGCTTAAATACAGGCTTTAGTACCTTGCTTGATCATGCCATAAACGAGTATAGCTTAGATACATAAACAGTTTAGAAAACACTCTGTGCTTAAAATAACGTTTTACCCTTTAAGCGTTCTTGTCCATTTTCAAATTTTCCATCTCAGATGGTATTGCCATTGAAGGACACAGAGCTGAGAACATTCTGTCCCTGGGCTGCCCAGCTGGGTCACTTCAGCTCCCGCAGTAACTCACCTCAAACCGGCCACTGTGCCCCTTCCCACCACGGCACATGGCCTGGGCTCGCTCTTGATGAGCCAGACTTTCACGCTGCTAAATTTCCACTCATCTGTGCTCTGGGTGATTTCAGGGCTGGTGAAGAGGGACCTCTGCAAAGATGGTTTGACCCACCATGTGCTTCTATTCTGCCATGGCTGCTGCAAAGGCCATCTTACTGTCCCACATGGCCTGAAGCCTGGGAAAGGGGCCACAGCCGAACACAGCAGGAAAGGCAGAAGTCTTGTAACTCTTATTTTTGCATCGTTTATCCAAATTTTGAAGGTACTTCTTTAGATAACACACACACTTCTGGATGCCCCCATAAGGCTTCACAAGCTGATAGGAATCCTGAAAAAGGATTGCAGTTTCTCTGTACTGAACTGTCTTTTCTGCGTCAATATCCTGGCACCATCCTGTTTTCCTGCATAGATGTTCAGATAAACATCTCCCCAGCAATGCTATGAAAAGAGTGGCAAGGAGAAAAAGCTACAGTATATCTCTGCTGTTCTATCTCTTTTTGCAATGGTATCTTTACAAAAGTATGGTGCTAGACACAAGCCCAAACTGCTATAGACATGCTACCAGCTTGGAATGAATTATCTGCACACAAAAGGGAGCCAGCACCTCCATGGCATGGTTTTGGCAGAAACCCTCTCCTTGACACATGGGAGCTGTGTGCAGTCCAGAGCCAGGGACAGCTTGGGGATGAGGTGATCCAGGGTGTCACGCTGTCAGTTCTGCATACAGAAGTACATGCCAGAGTTTAAAAGAGAGGGATGTAAATGGTATTTTCCAGTCCCCACTTCTTGAACCACCCTTCACAAACCTTGATCTGGGTAACTGCTGCAGCAGTAGAGGTCACCAAGGTAATTAGAAACCCTCTATTTTTGCACTTTCTTTCAAAAAATTCCTCCAGGAGAGGTGATCTTCCCAGAACCAGAGCCATATAGGCTATAGTAGAGGTAGAAAAAGCAAGAGAAAATCACAAAACCAGGTGTCCCAATATCAGAGGAGTCATTTCAGATCTACCCATACATCTGATAACAGAGTTTCACCCATGGCTTCCTGACTAAAAATACTTCCATCATCTCCTGGAAAGCTGCAGTTCCCTTAAAAGTTCCAGCCACAAAAGTCCTTTGCTCATTCTTGCTGCCAGAGCATTTGCAAAACACGTTTTAGGCACCCAGCTCCTACTGGCCTCTAGGGACCCTTGGAAGCCAAACTCCCTGAGATATTTCTTCTCTAAGACACCGAAGAGTTTCAATATTGAGTAGGAGTGGATCAAACTCCGACATCTCTGCTTGTTGTTGCAAGAGCCCCCTCCTGAGTGCTGATGGGCACTCTGACTTCTGGAGTACCAAACTACCAGTGTCATCTTCTAGGAAGGTGTCTTTTCTAAGAACTCTCCCTGAAGCTCCTTGCAGGCTGAGAATATTCACTAGGGCCTCATCTGCACCAGAAGCAGTTGGCTGGTTATGCATATTAAAAATATAGGCTATTTCTGCCCCAAAACAGTTATGGTCTGAGTTGCTTACAAAACCTGTTTGCACTGATCAGCTTTTGTATTTGTGCAGCAAAATGATTCTCCAGGAAATTGTGTCAGGTTTGACTGCACCTGATGGTTTAAATTTAATTTAAATAATATTTGCAGATGAGAACACATGAAAGTATGCAAAGAGGTACCAACAGTCTGCTACAGAGAGTTCTCAGAGCAGTGGCCCAAACCTATCTTGGTATGCTGGCAACACCAAGCACAGTTTTGTACTGCAAGTCTAAAAAGGATATTGATGGGCATTATTCATCTGCCACAGCTTGTCACAACCATGATACACTTAAATCAAAACAACAGCTCTGTATTAGCATCCAAAAATCTCAGTGCTTTCTACAAATACCAGCTACATCTCAGCTATATAAAATCCTCAAGGTCTCCCTGAGAAGAGCCAGGAGTGGAGGGCAGCTGTGCTTGCCTTTTTCAACATTCCAAGTTTGGGTTTTGGAGTTCATCTGAAGGAATGACAGTAAGCAATCAAAGAAAAAGATGGGTAATTCTATAGCTGATTGTACTGGAATGTCTTGGAAAAAGAGACTCGTGGAATCCCTGAAATGTCATTTTAGCGCCAGTGCGAAAATTACATCCAGATTACTCCGCTTCAACATTAATGACACTGGAGAGACAGGCAACATTAATTGCAGTTTGTGCTGTAACCTAAGAAATTAGTGATTGCACCTGCCTTTCATAAATGGCAGCACTCTGCCTGCTATGAAATTGCCGCTAAAACAAACACAGACAAAATTTACTGAGGCTGCTTGCATGTCAGAGAGAGCTGCTCCACATGGAGCAGAGAATTGAGCAGCACAGGGTGGCTAAATACTGCAGCATTTGAACTTTATAGTGGATGGCAGACAATCTAATGGGTAATTAAGCAAAGGGCTGTTCTACTACTCAGCTTTAACGAGAACCGTATTTCCAAAGTATGGAAAAGTATTTAGGTACGATTTGCTGAAAGAATTACAAGGAATCTCAGTGCACACATGAGGACTGTGCTGAGATGGAAGAATAGCTGACCATTCCGTCTGAGTAAACTATTACATAACAGCTAAGCTATAATAAAACCCCGATTCCAAATCAAATAAGTCTCCCAGACTGCTTAAAATGAGTCACCAACAGCTTTATAAACATACAAAATACTTGACAAGGAAGTCTCTGATAATTTTTTAGTAATTATGTCTGTGAATTGTTCTCTGTTGACATCACTATTAGAAATGGTTTCCCATAAGCTTGCACTGCCTGTTAACATCTGCTCATTAATCACTGAAGCTTTGAATATTTCTTTCATTACAATTTTATTAGAGGGTTTACACCATTTGTTCAAAGAGATGTTTAATTAGCACACAAACAATAGCTGAAGACAATACAGTTTTGTTTTGTATGGAATTTCATGGTTTCAAAACACTCTTAACAAGACATGATTTCACAAGATGATCACAGATGAAGAAATACCTGTGCATCTCAGAAATTTGCAAGGAATAGAAAATCATTTTTCAAGGGCCAAAAGGACACTTTCAAACCCTGTCTGTCATCTGAAGAAAACACTGAAGTATGATTTGGAAGCAAATGCAGAGCCAAGCAATATTTAAGACAGTACTGCAGGGCTGATACAGTGAACAGACAAAATTGGCCCAAAAATGACCATGAAAAAGGAAGGATATAATCAGGTCCCAAGGAAAGAAAATCATCCCCAGGAATATGATTTTTGATGAGAGAGGAGAGTCTGACAGTTACAATACAGTGTTTTGGAGGCAGGAAGGTCCTAAGTTCAGTGGCAGCTAAAGTATCACCACAGGCAGTTCTCTTGACCTCTGTGGTACCTCAGTCAGCTAAGCTGTAAGACTGGCTTCCATGGAAATCCAGATGTTGCCTCTGAATTAAACTGTCCTGAGTAAATAAGTTACCAGAAGAACTGCATATCTGAAAAATGCCTCAGCCAGAGGTTACTAAAGGGTATTACTAATGACAGACAAATGAGGAACATCAGAGAATGCCGTATTTGTAGATACTTTAGCCAGGGGTGTTTTCTATGTAACACTTTGAGGAAAATAAATAATGAGTTTTTTACACTTTTAAGAATGAAAAAAAAAGTCACAGTACAAATACAGATGCTACTGTTTAATGAAAGCTAAAATGCTTTCAGGAGGAGCAAACCTACAGCAACAACTCTCAGTCATTTTAATAGGTTACTAAAGTACAAATGAAATCCCATGCAGTCTATCCTGCAAGACACAAACCTAGGGACACTCATGGGCAATGTTTATGGAAAAAAAAAAAATTCAGATGGCCAGTAAAATCTTGTTCTGCCCGGGGTGGGTGCCAGACTGCTCTCACACAGACAGAGAAAAGGAATCAGTGGAAGAGCCTGTGAGGGGCAGACTGGATACGGTGGTGGCTGTCCAAGGCCCTGACCCCAGCCTAGTGCAGCCAGGACAGGCTGTGTGGAGATCACCCCATTCAGTTTGCCTTTCATAGCCCACCTAGCATTTCAGCCTAGAAATTATTGGATGGCAGCAGCTATCTTTTGTCCAGTCCTGCAGAAAAACACATAGAAGGTTTCAAGCAAGCAGGAAATTGATGCTCTGTTTTCCTTC
The DNA here is from genome assembly GCF_000738735.6 of Corvus cornix cornix. Lineage (NCBI taxonomy): Eukaryota > Metazoa > Chordata > Aves > Passeriformes > Corvidae > Corvus > Corvus cornix. Next base: position 19,559,715 of record NC_047056.1, read on the forward strand.
CTTACCTGTAACCTGCTGGGCGGAACCAAACATAGATTATGGCACAGGGGATGCACTGCTCTCCTCATTAGCACAAATACCAAGCTGAAATAGATTCCTAAATAAACATAAGAAACACAAGCTGCAGGACAGCAATGAGGGCTGTCAGCAGGAAATGTTCCTAGTGGTGAGTTCTTTGTCCTGATGTGGACAAACTTGTTTGTGGCTCTGGTAATGGAATGGGGAAGGGGGCTACCTGCTGATTTGCTTCCTCTGAAGAACAGTTTTGGGGGAAAGAGTGGCAGTAGAGGGGAAGAGGTGATGCAAGGAATAACTGCTATGACAGTCACATTTATCCGCAGCTGAGCACTCTATGTAATGTCATAGCACGGCCATATATGAGACCTGCATCCTGGACCAAACCACAGAAGGAAGAAACACAGTTCATGGTGATCATAATCTTTGGTTTCAAAGATCACTATGTTTTTCAAGTCCTCCTTCTTGCACAATTTTTATTCTCATTTTTACATTTTTTTTCTTCTTGTATCTCCTTCCTTCAAAAATCAGAGCGGCAAGAGCTTCACCTAGGATGGGTTGCTATACTGAAGTGGGATGGACTTTGGTCTTTACTCTTTTCTTTGATACAAGCAGCTTTGGTTTGAAAATAGTGTCTAGAAATGAACAGGGATTTTGCCATTTTTTTATTATGTGCAAAATGCTTGGAATGTTTAAAAGTAACAGTAACCAAAGTAACAGGGAATAGGAAATAGGAGAGACATTTATCCCCTTAGAAACAGCTTTATTCCCCTTGCATTTCTACAGGAGCATAGACGTTTTCTGTCTGCTTTGGCACCAAAAGCAACTTTTTCAAACATCAGGAATTTTTCTGTCTTTTACAAGGGCTGCATATACTGGATGTGAGAGTAAGAAAATGGACTTCAATTTTAAAACACTTTATCACTGCTACCAGCAGGACAGTGTAACAAATACAACGTTCTCCTGAACAAGACAGGCTGTTGAAGAAACCTATGATTTCACAGCAGTACAAAGTGATTTTTTAATTTTGTTTTGCAACTAGTTCCTGCTTGGTCAATCCACTCATAAAAGCAGCCGAAAAATGTGGAGTAAGTTAAGATGAATATATGTGTCACTTGTACTCCCCTGGCTGGAAGATAAGTACAGTTCAGCATGAGAAAAGAGGCCTTTTTATTGCAACAGCGATCCAGCAAAATCAGTCACAAAGGACCTGATCTAAAGTCCATTAACATCCAGTTTTTCCACTGATTTAATAGGCTTTTAATCCGACCTACTGCCTCTTCTACAATATCCATCTCCTCTGATCTTAGAGAAGATTAGTACAAAGCAAAAGATACGCACGCTGCCATGAAGGTCATGCGCACTGATCAGCTAAAGCATATGCCATAGGCAGGATTTCATGTACCTCGAGCTGACATCAGGAGCAATTTAGAGTTAGAGAAGAGTATTGAATAACAGCCTTTTAAATACAGTAATTATAAGGTCTTTGAAACAAATACTGGCGTTGTGATTTGGGGAGCCTGAGGAATTTAATCAGCCATTCTTGATCTAATTGCCAGTGTGATTTTCACTCTATCAGATGTGAGTTGTAATTGGTTTTGAAAAGTTTGACATATGATAGGCTTCTGTGTTCTCCTTACTTAAATGCTTTATTTATTTTATCAAACAACTTTCTAAGCAGAATATGTACCCTGGTCTGAAACTCTCACCCTTTTTTCTAGGACACAGAGAAGTAGATGCTGAAATGCCTGGAAGAATAGCTCTGGAAAGCTATCACAGCTAGTAAGGTCTGAGGTTTTGATGTTTAAAAAGAGCCAGAAACCACTTTCTGCTAGCATCCAGTATTTTAATTTTAATGGAAAGAAAAATGAATCTTTGTCTTAAATCCCACAGTAGAAAGACAACTTCAGGAAAATGAAAGGAAATGCTTCTTCCCAGAGTGGAATTCATTGCTGCAGGAAACACTGGAGTCAAATACTATGTCTGGATTTCTGCAGAACTGCAGTGGCACTACTAATAACAACTGTAATTTCACTTTATGAGCTCAATCCTGTACCAGTCGAGTCCTTGCAGGATCTGGGCTTAGGTCTGCAGATTTGCTGAAGCAGGAACCTGTGTTCAGAATTATGTGCAGACAGTGAAAAGAGAAAAGGAGGGCTGAGCTGCCACAGGTGTTGTGGGAGGCTCCAGCAAAAGCTGGTGCCCTCCATTGAAATATCAATGGGTTTTGATACCTGTCTCATGTAAAAGTACTCCTTTTTGAGGTTCAGAAATTGCAAACAAAATTTTGATTCAGGGGTAATGCATCTTACGGTCTTCCTCCTAAATTCAGCATGCTGCAGGGACTCTGGAAAGAGCAGCAAGCTGGTCCCATTATTTAGGTCTTATTATGGGGCTGAGCCTCTTCCTATATGGCAGAAAAAGGGCAAGTGCTTTCTGTCAACAGAGGAGTGCAGAGAGGGGAACGTAAGGAGGCTGTAAAGAAATGTGATGCAACACGACCTGGGCCTGATCCAGAGCTCAGCAGAGCCAATGGAAAGACTCGTAATGAGTCCTGGATCCCGCTCCAGAGGGATTGTAACAGTGCTCTGCCGAGAGCCCAGGACCCACCTTCACCAGCTGCACAGCAGGCCCTTGTCTTCACGCCAGGCAGAGCCGAACCCTGTCGAAAGGTTGTTTGTTATTGTTATTGTTATTGTTGTTGTTATTATTGAAAGAAGTATTTTCACAGCAGTGAAGGTCAGCTACAAATGATGACTCACTTGCACCGCAGATCTACACAAATAGCATGTGCTAAGATTACCATCTGGTATAACAATCTACATCACAAGACACCACATTTCCTGTTACCCAGGGTAAGTAAATTTCAAGCATGAGGGAAAATTTTAGCAAGTTTCCCCAAGTACCTTTGCAGAAAGAATAATGTGGCTTATACAGAGGGGGAAGAGAAAAGGAAATTATGAGGTAAATGCTATTCCCCTCCCTCCTGCCCCCTCATCTCCCAAGAAGAAAAACATATTAAGTTTGCAGTTCTCATTTCTATCGTATTTAAAAAGTCAAATCTATGTAATGAATACCTGTCTGGAGGGAGTCCAGCGGGATGCTGACAGCCAGGCTTTCTGGACACTGTGTGAAATGGAGGGTATACGTTTCACTCTCTCTCGCTCCCTGTCTCTCTTTTTTTACTATTTATTTAATGTCAGGACAGTGCTGTGTGTGCAGCCGCAATGAAGGGCTTTGGGTCTCGGCGGTTCTGACGATGCCCTTCCCCTCACCCTGAGGCTCTGAGCCTGTGATGGGAGCACAGCTGGGCCTGAGCCGCCCCAGAAAGGGAGGAAGGGTCAGCTCCTTCCCCAGTGCAGTCTGACTGCCGGGCGTGTGCCAGCCATCAGCCCCTTTCCTTGGAGATGCCAGTTGGGCCCTTCCCAAGCAAGTCACAGGTGAAAATACAAAGATGAACCAAACTGGTGTGTTTCCATGGGTGACAGTGGCCTGGCTGTGACTGGCCTGGCCTGGCCTTGCCCGCTGGGAAGGGCGAAAGAGGCTTTCTGTGGCAGTGCTAAGCCTACACAGCCCAGGTGCTAAGGGCCATATTCATAGCTTGGCAAACTTTGCCGGTGCCACTGAGCATCGCTTTTCCTCCTCTCTCCACCCTATTTGCCTTTCCCTGTGTGAGAGGGGGCTGTGTCCCTATTGGAAGCCCAGCCCAGGGCTAAAGCCAATCCCAGGGTGGTACTTCAGCCCCACAGCCTTTGCAGGTTGCCAAACACCACATCTCCTACCTGACACCTCTCCCTCCTGTTGTGGCACCACATCCCTCTCCTCGCAGGTCCTGGTCACCTCCCAGGAGCTGGCTGCTGGCCAGCCTAATAAGGGACGAGGGATGGCGCCTCCTCCAAAGAGGCTTGCAAAACACGTGGCCCTTGGATTTGGCAGGAGCTGAAAGAAAGACCTGAGCCACGGGAAGAGAAACAGATTAGTCTTTTCCAGACAAAACAGAAGTGAATAAAACAAATAAATAAATAAATCTGGGCAAGCCACTGGATGCCAGAGGCGCTGCACATGAGTGAGGTGGCTGGGAATCCCCTTTGTGATGCTGGCAAGTGTTTCTTTGGCTTCAGGGAGTTCAGGATGTCTTTTGCTGTGACTCAGTGCTGTTCAAAATCAGCTGCAGAGACAGGCCTCAGCAAGGATGAGGGAGATTTCATCTCCTGCACCTCCTGCTCACATTTCAGACAAAATCCAGGCACTTGGGAGGAGGCATCTTTCTTTCTGACTGTTTGTTTGCATGCTAAGGGCTGCAGCCTGTGCTGTGGTGGAAATACCAGGAGACAGGCAGACAACAGAGAAAAAAACCACAGAGATAAAGTGCCCATAAGTGCCCTTTTCTCCCAGCCATGGGCACCCTTCCTGCCTGCCCTGCCCTTCCCTTCCCTGCCCTACCCCAGCACATCCTTTCCAAATTTCCCATCCAAAACTCTTCTTTCTGTGACTCACACGTGTTTTAAGCCATCTCTGGGGTAGAGCTGATGCTTAGCCATGAGCACACCTCCAGACAGCAGAAACTGGTGCTGCTCTGTCAAAGAAGCCTGAGACCATAGTCATTTGGGAAGAAAATCCTTTAGAGTGATAAGATTTGTCTTGGTTTTCTCCACAGCTTTAGCTATCTATCCTCCAGTGAAAGGGCAAAGGTCAGGTCTTCCTCTTGCTCCGTGTAGGTCTAGGCCTGCTATCAATGCTGGCAATACAACTGCTGCTGTCTGAAATAAAAAAGCGGTAAGTAATGCAAAGATCGTAAGCTGAGACCTGCACATCCAGCTAGCTCACCATTTTAATCATCAGCATAACTCTGACAAAATTGGGATCTATATATATGATGTAAACTGGCAGACCTTTGTGTAGTATACCACCTTCCGAATCTCCATGAAAACTGCTGCCCAGTGGTTCCAAAAGGAGAGATCTTCCATTCTGCACTGGCCACGTCATCTAAACAGCCTGAAAATGGAGGGACTGCACCTCAAACCATGTAAGAAATCAGCCAGCAAACCTGAGAAAAGATTCAACTGTTATAGCTGGATTAGAACAGGCCATGTTTTTTCCACCCTGTGATCTAAGGAACTTTTAGAGAAATTTCAGACCAAAATACTCTCATGAGCTGATAGAATACATAAAGCACAGTAGTGTTCCCTGTGATATGCAGCATCTATTGAATACACAATGAAATACTCTGGTGCCCCAAACCTACAACCAGCCAAAGTCAGGCCAACAGCACTTTTGCTTCTCTTTCTGTTTTATCAAGGCATGTGCTGACATAAATCAGACCTCCCTTGAAATCACTGGACTGAACTAATGCAGCAAATGGAGACCCAGCATGAAAGCTCAGTGTGCATCAGGACAGCTTGAGATGTGACACAGTTGTGTGCAATTTCACATCTTAGTGAAACAAAAGCTCTACAACCCCAATTAGTTTTGTAATGTCTCTTTAAAGGATGTTGCACTGGACACCACAAATGGGGAAAATTTTAAATCAGGACAACTGCAGGTTACATTTGCCATGAGGCCAAAAACTGGGGGTGGAGGCTGCATTTTTAAAGGTATTTTCTTAGTTTGTAAAAACTTTGCTTGAACCCATCTCTAATACCTCAGCACCAAGAGTACAGATTCCATTAGTAACCCTGCAAGGATAAAACTGTGACTTCAGCATTTCTGAGTTATCCTTAACATATGAGCCATTTTCTGGAGAATCCAAACCTTTGATCAACTTTATGAGAAATACCTGTGACAGAAAGAAAACATTTAATGAGCCAGAGATGTCAATTATAAGCTTTCAAGCAATTTTATACCCTATATAATGCATATAAACCAATACAGTTTAAAGTGTATTTATCATTCTATAAATGTCCTAAACTATCCCTTTTAATGTTTCAACTTTTTTTTTTCATTTATTTGTTTCAAAGCATGAAAGATAAACCCTTTTCACATGTTCACAGTCTTTCATGGGATAAGGCAAAACAAACTGGGAACAAACCAGCAGAACAGCACAGAGATTGTAAATTTCAAACAAATGAAACACTTCTGCATTTTTTGTTTTAATCAAAATTTGTTCAGATGGATAAGTGGCTGATGTTGATTTTCTGGTTTTTATGATTTGCTTCTTTTTTAATACTCTCCTTTACTGACCATTATGTTCCAGGACCTGACCCTGAATCACCAATATTAAGGAGGAACTTACCTCTGACTTTAGAAAAAACATGTTTCTTTGCCAACATCTTTGAGAGATTTTAGACATCTTTATTGATTGTTGCTATCTGTTTTTAGGTGTCTTACAGTGCCTTGGTTTTTTTAAAGAACGCTGAATTTCAGTCTCCTGAACTGCACAACCATTATGTGACTCGAAGACAGACTTTCCAAATATCTGTTTGCTTTGGTAAATCTTGATCCTTAGACCTTGAGTTTTGCAAAACTGTTCCATCAGAATGCTAAGAATCTCTGATTATCAGTATAATAAGGAGTGGTAAAATAATGCTACTTTAGCCATTCAAAGCTCATGTAGACCAAATTCTACTTTTTATCATTATCAGTACACTTTGACTGAGAAAGAACAGGATGTTTCCCTTATGCAACTAGACAAATGTCCTGGACAGACAAAATGTTACAACTTCCAATTTAACTTAGGTACTCAAGCAGCAGACAGGCTAAATCCAGCTGCTTTAAAAGGGCTTTCATTCCTTTGCAGTCTCTGGGCCTATCTGTAATACCTTATGCTTCCATTTTGTGAGGTTTCTTGCAAAACATATTAGCCTCAGTAAGAAATCTTCAATTCCCACGGAGAATTACATTTCAAAATGATGCTCCGTGCTAGTAAGTAATATTTTTCCTGGGCTTCCACATATGGCAATATTTATCTTCAAAGTTTTCCTCTTTGGCTCGTAGGCTGGTTTGCAAACCAGATGGTCTTGTGTGGCCTAATTGTAAGATGATTTGTTGTGTGATTCAGTAGCATTGTTTATTTGTACAGTGGTTTGATGGAATTTGTAAACTGCATAATATTGTTTTACTGTGTTTTCTTTTATGACAGAGCCACATCTTGCTCTGGCATTTGTGGCAGTGATTATAATTAAATGTAGTTCTCAAGATACTTTGATCTCTGCTTGCTTGCTGCATTAAACCAGTAACATAAAAACACAGTATTTCTCATTTAAGCAGTTAAATAATGCTGGATTTGAAGGCTGAGTGAATGCACCAAATTTCATCTTGAACCCCCCAAAAATACACTAATCAAACAAATAAAATGTTAATTGAATGCTGGAAATCCAGAGGCTATTCAGCAGTGTCAGCTTCATGATTTACTGGGAGCTAATCATAGAATCACAAAATGGCTTGGCTTGGCAGGAACCTTAAAGATTGTTGAACTCCAACCTCCCCACCATGGGCAGGGATGCCACCCACTAGATCAAGTTGCCTTGGGCCCATCGAGCCTGGCCTTGAACACCTCTAGGGACATCCCCATTTTAACCAGCCCTTTTCACTATGGGTTCTGCAGAGAAGTCTCCTTTGCTTTTTTGAGACAAGAAGAATTTGGCTGTACTTGATCATTGCATATGGTTAGTTGTACTCATGTAACTATTCCTTATTTAGGAATATATTTAGAATTCCAAGCCTACAAACAGATTTAAAGAGCTTTCTGGCCTTCCTGTTCTGTTTCGATCATGAAAGGTACCTTCAGTGGTCTGTTTAGTTTCTGGAAGCAGACTTGCAGAGGGATGACTGTGATCCCAAAAAACACTTCGGAGTACTGGCTCCAAGATTAGAAATTTGGGAGGTTTCTTTCTCTTTTCACTTCAAGCCAACCCATTTTACTCAGTCCCATGTGTGTCTCCTAGCTATCAATGGTCTGTGTGGCAAACTGATGGACAAACTTCAATATCATACACTTTTTCAAGAGATGTCAACATCAGATACAAGAAAATCAACACCATGAGCTCATGGCATAGATACAGAGAAACTTCAGGACTCAGGCTGCAGAATGAAGAGACAGAAGAAACAGATTTGTCCTTTAGCCTCTGGAAGCAGTTGCCTTAAAGCAAATTGAAAATTTTTGGTATGGATTAAGAATTATTTTAGTACAAAGATGCTCAGCATGTAATCTCTAGTCAGTAATTTACAACAGATTTGGAATAAATCAAAAGAAGCACAGTGTTCTAAACAAATCTCCTAATTATTCCAGCAGGAAGTATGGGTGTAATGATGATTCACATAAAGAGTGTCTGATTGACCTTTATTTTTCATGTGAATATTTGCTACTTTCATCCCTTTATACAAACACATTCTGTGGCAGATTACCCTTGAAAGGATTTCAAAGGAATAAATCAAGATTCAGAGACAGACACATACCACCAAACAACCCAAGTGCATGAGGAAGCTGAAACTAGACTGTGATGAAGCTACTCCCACGCAGTGCCTGGCCAGCCTAGGGATGTGTCATCATTTTTTGCAGTGCCTTGAGAGAAGGAGTCACTGCTCTCCCACTTTCCTAAGCAGGTCTTTGGTATAAAACCTTCTCCTTCTGCCTGTTTGTCTCCGGAGATGCAGCGTGTGATTCTGGTTCTTTGTGGTCATTTTTTGCTAAATGAGATTCCTTCACGCTTACATTTTCTCTTAGGTCAGACAGTGGTTGAACATCAAGACGTGTCTGAACACAGTTTGTCTTCTCTGCATCTACCTTATTTCAAAGGGCCATCACAGCTTTATTCTCTTGTCAATTGCCACTACTCAGCAGTGAATCAAGGCCCAACTGCAAGAGAGAAGTGCAACTAAAAGCAGTTTTAAGAGGGATCTGTCATCCCTTTCCATTAGCTGGTGGAGAGTATTGGCACTGAGGTGTTTGCCCTCTTCATACAGATAGGAATGGGCAGGGCTCTTTCTGGAGAGGCTTCTCATTAGGACACTTACACAGGTGGACCAATTCATGCTGCAAATTCTTTTATTTTTTTTTCTGGAAAGAATATTGTCAAAGCTGAAAACAGTTTAGATGATTAGCTATTTCTTTTGCCTCATTTTTTTTTTCTCAACAAGAACCTGAAAGACATTTTCATTCTTGAATTCCAAAGAAAAAAGATGACAACTGTTTCACTTGTGAGATGTTGTTCCTGTATGCCAGAGGCATGGGGGAAAGAGTATTACTCTGAAAAGAGCATATTCTCCATTGAAAAGCTACAAAGAGCAAAACTTCACTCCGTGGTCTGCTTTGGTTATTCTGCAGACTCAAGTAGATGTTGCTGTCTTAATTCAACACAGCTCGTGGTTTCATGTATTTCTTTACAGTCAGGAACACTGGAAACCTGCTTTCATGTTTGAAATGAAGGCTGATATACTAATCTGACTGTGACCCCAACAAACTACAGTTCAAATGGCTGAATTCTGCTCTCAAGCTGAGCTGTGTGTTCATAGCCTTTCTGATCGAAAAGAGTAAGGCAAATATACTTACCTGTTCTCTCAGAAGTCAAAGATATCTCAGCAAAGTCTGATAAAACTGTGTAGACAAATTTATCTCTGGGCTGGATTCCAATATCAAAAGGTCAGCCTGAAAACTATTTGAGAGCACTATAAGCCACTGAAAAGGATAGTTTTCCCCAGGCTATAGTTATATATTACACCCATGCAATAAATACAGCCCAAGAATTGATTCCAGCATTAGAGAATGTTATTTTCAATACTGTTGGATGAGATAAAAACCTTGCAACACCTTGCAAAATATACCAATTAAAATGATAATAAGATCAATTTCCTTCTCTAGGATAGTGCCACGTTCATCATCTTTCTAGATTTCAAATATAAGCTCAAATGTGCAATAGAAATGCCTTCTTGCAGGCTACTGTGGCAATCGTTGTTCAAACACTTCACAAACACACGTGTTTTGTGAGAAGGCTCTAGTAAAGTAGCAAACTGAGCTTGACATTCTTAGAAAAATTATTTTAAGCCTGTTTTGTCCCCTGTTGAAATAGTTGTGCTGTAGTAAAGTTGGAGTAAGAGAGCTGGGAATAAGACCAGTCAGTTCAACTCTGTTGCCTCCAAAAGTAATTTCCTGAATCCAGCAATGCAAGTTACAAACCCAAACTGCTATCATGGAGTAACCCAGAAGAGAATCAGTCTCTGAAATTTCCTTTTTTTCCTCCCTGGGGCCATACAGTAAGACTGCTGAGAATACATGTAGTGAAACTGTCCAGAAAGTGCAAAGTTACTTAGCAAATAGAGGGAGAGGCTTATGAATACAGGAAAAAAAAATATAAACATTGCAACCCAATGTAAATTTTAAAGAGGTCTTTAAATTTATATTCACCACTTTAAACTATGTATCCACAGAAATGGATCAAGCATGACTTGATTCTTTCCTTTTTCTCTGTGTACATTCTTGCTAGCAAGTGTGTGGATGGGTGTTGTGGGTGTAAACCCAGCTGGAGATGAGGGACCACACGACTGCTCGCTCAACCCCCCTCGCCCTGGTGGAATGGGGAGGAGAATCCAAGTGACACTTGTATGTTGAGATGAGAACAGTTTAATGATTGAAAATAGAGTAAAATACAGTAATAATGGCAAATAATAATGCTGGCAATAAAAAGGGGAAAAAAGTGATGCATGATGCAATTGCTCATGACCTGCTGACCGGTGCCAGAACCCCTTCCCAAACCCAGACTGGCAACTCCTCCCAGTTTATATACTGGGAATTATGTTCTGTGGTGTGGAATATCCCTTTGGTCAGTTCAGGTTACCCGTCGCAGCTGTGCTCCCTCCTAGTTTCTTTCCTCACCTCCTCACTGGCAGAGCATGAGACAAGGGGGGAAAAGTCCTTGCCCTAGGATAAACACGACTTGTCAAAAAGCCCAAAGCATCAGTGAGTTATTAACACCATTCTCATTCTGAATCCAAAACACAGCACTGTAACAGCTACTGAGAAGAAATTTACTGTAGCTAAAACCCACGACAAGGGGGTTTTCCTCTCTGAAATCCATGACACATATTTTTGCATACACATATTAATCATCTCCTGAGGATAAATTTCCCCTGGCATGGGTGAGACTCACCAATTCCTCCTACACTGCTTACAGGGGGGGAGGAGGTCTGATCAGTGAGAGAGCAGTTTGAATGAGTCTGTGTGTATCTTGTGGAGATCAAAACAGAGTATTTTTGCATTTACATGGATAGCCTAGTGTTGAGAGAGCATTTGAGGTCCTGCTTTATGCACAGCCTGCAGATCATCTGGTGTGCTACAGCACTGCTTCAAGGGACCAGGAGCTAGAGAAACCCAGGAGTTTAATGCTTGAGATCTCCTCCTCACTCCTTGGGATACTTGCTGAGATTTCAACTATTTGATAGACACCATCTGTTACCACAAAGCTATGGAGGAACTTTAACACTAAAATAAGAGATAGGGGCCAGGAGAACAGCTAGGGGTGCTTAGCTACAGGAAAAGTTAACTAGGTCTTGTTAACAGTTCATTTAAATTATTTCTCCTGACTGATAATGATCTCAAAATTTATCTTTCTGTTATTCCTAGGTAAATTCCTACCTCCCTAAAGACGCCCCTTTTCTTAAAGCATGAGAAATGGGAATGGCCTGTTGTGCTGTGGAAGCAGTCCAAAGCAAAAAGTACAACAAAAACTAGTCCAGTTTTCCTGTGGAGTTATGTAGGGCCTATACTTATGCTGACAAAAACCTTCTGTTGCGTTCATCTTTCCTGCTCCTCTTTCTGTGACCCAACTTTGTGTACATCAGTTGGCTGTATCTGACACTCGGGATCTGCAGTGATTCACCTTCTGTGTTATACATCATAGCTGGGTAGCACAGTGAAAATGTCAGTTCATTTGCTTATTTGCAGTCTTCTGGCTTTTTTTTGCTCCTTTTTTTTTTTTTTTTTCTTTGTAATTGAGGGTTTCGTAGAAGAAGAAGAGGAAACAATATATTTCAGAGTATCTCCAAATGCAGCTTTCCCTCCCAAATGTTCACAAATTGATCCAGACCACCTCTTTGAGAACAGGTTACACACTGCAGAGGAATGCATAACTTGCCCATGAACTGCTGCATATTTTGTCTTGTATTTACATTTTTCCAAAGGGGGAAAAAAAAAAAAAGACCTTTTTTTCCAGATAAAGATATTTTCTGCTTTTGATGGATGAAATTAGTCTGCATATCCTTGGAGACTGCCAACAAGTTTACACTAGGAACTGGAATGAAGCCATCAATTCATTTCATGTGGGTTCCATCAGATGGCAAAAAACCATCACACAGTCCCATCATGTTGGTCCTTAAATCCCTGAAGAATGAGGTGACCCATAACACTCTGGGCTCTCTGGGAAACACCTTGATGCACAGGGACATTCTGACTGTTTCCAACTGTCATTCTTATGAGTGGCAATTATATTTATGTGCCTTTGTGCTCGGGAGAAAAAACAGAAGACTTGGCTGTGAGAATTGCATCTGGCACGCTCAGAGCAGCTCAGGTGCAAGAACTTTGGACATATTAAACTCAAAGCCTTACAAGCCCCAGCAACAGCTTGGGTGATTAAGGTTTGGTTACAAACCAGTTGCAGAGATTGAACCTAACTGAATTTCATAAATTGGTTCAGGTTTGAACACTACTTCAGAGTCCCAACCACTTGATTTTTGACTTTAGTAAAATGTGTACTCTCATGTTAACATTTTGGTTGCATCCATCTCTAATTAGCTGGATCAAATGGTATGTGAGAGCTCCTGGTGCACTTCACTGAACACAAAGAGACTCTGGTCCCCATTTGCCATTTTTGTCTTCCTTGTTCCCTTTCTTGTAGCAAATATTTCTGGAATGAGTTTGTGAATCAAAACCTGCCTATAGTATGCAAATATATGTGCATATATATAGTATGCCTATAGTATGTGCAAACAAGTGCTGAGACCCAAAGATCAATGATCACTGACCCTTCCTCCTGCCATCATCTTGGTTTGGCACTAAAACACACCATTTATAGGAAATATTTGTTTCTTGGACCACCATATGGTTGGAGAAAGGTTTATACCCCAGGGGTTGTGTATTAGATTCCAGCAAGTTACTTCATTAAATGAGCATATCAAATTTGATTGGAAGTTCTCATCAGCTTTCTGTTCCATTTAATTTTATTTTTATACAGATGAAGAAATTACTGTTACACCCATACCCACTGACAAGCCAACTACATTACTTCACATCTACTTTATAACCACATATAATTACATAACCTCTTGGTTTATTTTCTTCCAGAACTCATGGCTCCTCATAGAATCTGTTCTGTCTGAACTAAGAGGCAGATTTTGGCCTAAAAAATGGTTTTCAAGACATTTACATGGTTTGGGTTTTTTCCTATATTGAATATTCCACATTTATTAACCACAGTTTGATTCAAGCAGAGCAAGGGCTTCACTGATACAGTCTGGAGAGGCTGTGTTAACAAAAGGAAGACAAGACCAGCAGCAAAATACTCTGCATAAATCTCATTATCATGGGAGATCTTCCATCTTTTCAGCCCCATGCTATAAAATGTCTTTTAGCACACTGTGTTCCCTCCACTTTGTTCCTCTTTAGTTACAGACACCATGACCACTTTCTCATCTAGAATGTCCAATCAGCATTCCCCCTCAAACCCTCCTGTTCTTCAGTGATTTCATGAATACAGCAGACAGGGCTGCAAAGTATTCTCACCTCAAGGCAGTGTGAGGTCTTCTTTGGGTAAGAAGGAGGCTGGCAGATTACATTCATGTCAAAGAACATAGCTGGGTAGCTAAAAATAGATAGAATAAAAATTGGCATCTGGAAAATTTTGAAGGGCCATAGTTTTAAGCCTGTATAAGCTCACTGAAATCAATTAAGGCTGGAGCATAACTGTGGTGAAATCGCCCCTAAGACTGTTTTTAATGCTCATCCCAACTTACATTCTTAAACATATTGACAGACCACAGAGTCCATTTGTTATTATTTATCACAATAACCCTAAACAATCTGGCATAAACATGCTCTTTCATTCATGCCAAGAAATGCTATGCACTCCTTAGATGCCAGAGAAGGCACCAGGAAGAGCAGTCCCCAGTCTCCTCATCAGTCCCTGGTCTGGAAGCATTTTCATATATAATTTTATCAACTTTAAAAGGAATGATTCAATCCTGTAGTCCTTTCTCCCATCAGTTTTATTTATTTAAGAGCCTGATAAAGAAAAGCTGCAATTCCAAGCTCCTTAATTCTTATTTGCTTAGATAATGCAATTGCATATTGCAGAGTGCATAGAAATAGACAACAAACTAGGGAATCCTATTTTCTGTCGAAAAAAACGTTTCCATGTACCACATGGCTGCTCCTGGTAAACTGATACAACTGAGGCAGTTGAGCACCAGTGCTTCTTGAGCTCCTTTAGCCCATGACAAAAACAGTGGTTGTGTTGGACCACAACTGTTTGTAGATACATGGGGGTGGGCAGGGGTCTATGAGGTCTCCAGCCCAACCTCCTGCTCAGAGCAGGCACAGTCGGAGGAGCAGGCTGCAACCTTGCCCAGTTTCAAGCATCTCCAAGGATAGAGATGTCATGGCCTCTCTGGACAACCCATTCCATGGCTTAGCCACCTCTACTGCAAAAATATTTTCCTTTTATGAAGCCAGAATTTGCCATGTTCCAACTTGTGTTCATTGCCTCTCACCCATCTCATCTCATTGCGGGCTGCTTTGTACAACACACAGACCCAACAGTCTCACTGTGCTCTCCTGGGATGAGGTGGTGTGGGATCACAGTGTACAGGCATCAGAAAACACATCACACAGAACACCTTCTCACCTCCCACAGCACTACAGAAATGAGGAAGAAACTAATTTGAGATCCTCGACCAGAGAGGAAAGCCCCAAAAACTGGTGCCAGCAGTAACCAGCCTGACAGGATGGTTCTAGTGAAGGACAGAGCTCCTGCCCGGGGCAGTCCCTGTCCTGCACACACAGGGGACAGCGCTGCTGCCCAGAGCAGGTAACCAGAAGCTCCTTCTTGTCTACAGACCAAGACATCCACTACAGTGGCTGAGGAGAGAGCAATTCCCACAACAGATGTGATCCACCCTCACCCTGGATGGATGTTCTTCACCTCAGCCTGTGCTGGACCACATCAAGGTCACACATGCCAAAATCCCACACCAAATCAGGCTTCACAGGAATTAAACTGCAAAGACTTTAACATTCCAGAGCTGAGGAATTGCCTGTGCCAGAACAACACTGTCATATGAAAGCAACACCAGCATATAATTGAAATAATTTATTTACCACTAGAGCACCACAAAAACAGACATACAATGTGTTAAAATACAGAGTAATCAATCACCAAAGTACAACACAGCTGTCCTTTAAGTTCTTTTTTTTTCTCCTTTAAACCATGCCAACCATACAGTTGTATTAATGCTAAACACATAAGAAGTGCTGTCCTACCCCACCCAGCTAAGTGCTGTGATTCCCCCTCAGCCCCAGTCAGCCCCTTGGGTCTGATCTTTCAAGATGCTGAACATTTCCCATCAGTTCTCAGGTACTTTGCTCAGACAGTGGCAATCACCTCGCCAAAGTAAGGCCCTGTAGCACAAAGCACTTGACCTGTTGCAGACCCATCTAAAGATCATTTGAGGGGTTCTTACATCAGACCTGAGCGGTGCTTAGGACTCACTTTACCCCACTCTGTAGAGGGGAATTTCACCCATGAGTTCTGCATATTGTAGGATCTGGCCTAATACCCTTGGTAGTTGAAGGGAAATACATGCCTAATGAACAAGAAAAAAAAAATTGTAGGAGCGTTATAATAGAGAATTTAAAATATTATCAGTGCATTTTGAGGAACACTAGAAGTTTGCAAAAAAAAAATCAATCTTGGGGCATGATTTACAGAAGTAGTGTTTTATGCTTAGAGAAAAACTCCAAATCCAAGTCCAAATTTTCAGCTGCATCCAGGGCACAGTGAGTATAGTTGGACAACTATGCTGTCTCCTATTCCACTTTTTCAAAACTGGTTTTGAGCTGCATTCCTATATCAGAGAACTGCAAAAACATTTTTAAGTTTTGTAAAATGTGCTCACCCTTGTCTTCTCTCCCATCCAACAAAAATACAGCTCTCATACTGAGCCTGATAAAACTAATTTCGCTGTCATTATACAGCAAAATCCAGAGTATGTATTACCCTGAGGAGTTTCGCTGAGTTCAGTGCATCTTCTCACTGGAGTTAAGTCTGGCTCAAGCAAGTGTTAGCAGGACAGATTTTTCACCTGGTCCCCTCAGCTCACTAAATACATCAGAAGTCTAACATACCTCCTCCTCTGAGCTGAGCCAGTGGGTGGGATTAGATCATCTCTAGGGCTATGCTCCCATCTAGGCAGTAAGCACAGGCTCCACAGAAGCCCTGAGAAGCTGCAGGTGCGAGCCACCACGGCACCTCAGTTTTGCGTCAGCGTTCTGCTGAAGCCAAAGAAACTGCACTTCTTAAAACTGGAGCTGACAACACCAAGCTCAGGAGTGTTCTCCCAACACCGCTCAGGACAATGGCAGAAAATGTCCTTCTCATCCAAGCAGAATGCTTGTATTGCAGGTTTCCAGCTTTGCTCTGCAGAAGCATCCATCATGTGAAAAGAAATGATTGTTGCTTCTTCATGATTTTTTTTTTTTTAATTTAGGTTGGGGCTTTTTTTTAAATGAAGTATGTGATGTGATTTTTTTCTTTTTACTCCCTCTATAATATGAAAACGTATAACAACAGCAACAAAACTTTAGGACCCCCATGTTCCTTGTTTTTTTAAAAGAAGCTTTAACATGAACTCAATTGAGAAAAGAATTGGTAAACTTGCAAAAACTCAAGGGTCTGATCCTGCCAATCCTTACACACACCCCAACAGCCTAAAGGGGCCTGCTGAGCCACTGCAGAAGTCAAAGGCAAACCTCTGTGAGCTGCAGCAGGAGCAGCCCCACAGAGGAGCTGCAGGACCGGGTTCCCGCGTGCCAGGCCGACACATCCGAGTGCGCTCCGATCCCGCTCCTGCCCCGTGCGGGGCATGGCGCGGCAGACGCTCCCTACAGCCTCCTGCACAGTGGTGAATGTCATTCTCTTCAAGGGTTTGCCTTGCCTCAGCCAGGCTGGGACATCTCTTCACTCAACACCTTGCTCCCTGCCCATCTGTTTGAATGTCTACAGCCGAAAAGAAAATCGGAAGGCCCAGAAATCCGAACCGCATCGCGATCCAAGTGATATAAATGGGGACAACTGGAGAAGGAGGGGATGGGGGGGGGAGGGAGAGATTGCTTTAATCCATCCCTTTTTATAAAACAGAAAAACAAATGGAGTCAGGTAGCTTATGTCATAATGATGAACAATATACAAAGCACATGTATAGCAATTATTATAAAACATGTATTTGTAGTGCAAGTCAAAATATAGGGACTCTACTCATACTGGCCAGCTAGAGGGAAACACATGATTCTGAGTGATCAAAAAGAGCCCCAAATTCAAATTCAAAGTCATGAGAGCTGACAGTATTACAGAGTACAAAAATATGGTGAAAATTTACACATTACACATAAAGTACGTAATTTTTTAATAGTTTACAAATAGAGATCTACAGATATGTTTCCAATTAAGCTGGCTTCTACTACCCACCTATTGTAATGCTCTAGGTATGGTTACATATACCAAAAGAACAAAAAAATCCCATAGCATAGCTATACAGCAACATATTAAGGTCTGAAGATTAGACCAGTACATGTTAAATATTTCACTGGTTTACTAAACTGAAATTTTAAATCATTTACAGTAAAAAAAAAAAAAATCTTATAGACTTGTCTTTGAGACTGAAACAGAGTGTCCTTTATTAGTAAATTATTCAGTATTTAAAACAAGGGTTTGAGACCTTACAAGAAGTCTCTCTAGGCAGCTGGCATGAAAAATAAGGTATTTTAAAGGCAGAGTTTGTCAATAATGTAATAACTGATTTCTATTTTAATCGAACTAAACTAACCATTACTTTTCTGATTCTTTTGAGCTTGTGTTCCTTTAGGCTTTATATGTATTTCTGGCAGCTTATTTGGTCTCCACTTTGTCCACATTGGCTTTCGTTTTCGTTTTTCCAATGGCGATACAGAAATGTTCATTTGATAGTTTTTACACACAAATAAATAACGCACTGTTAACTCTACAGCTAAGAGGAATGGGTAGGATGCTTATTGCGTAACAATACAGAGAGATCAAGTAAGGCATGGGACACATACAGCAACTCCACTTCATGGGATTTTCCTGTTTTTTTCCTTTCACATAGTAACACTAACAAATTTCTTCCAGTGTTTATTTTTTAAAAGGTTTCTTTTTTCTTTAACTTTGCTTCTTGTCTATCTCACACTATGTGTAGGTGAAATGTAGGAAAAAGCCTTCAATGTTTTGCTTCAGATGCCAGTTTAAAAAGAAAAAACAAAACAAACTTTCAAACAGTTCAGACTAGTACCGCTTTTTTTTTCTTCTTTTTTTTTTCTTTTAACACTGATGAACCTGGGTTTTTATTTTTCTTTCTTTCCTTCCCGCTCTCTCTTTCTTTTTTTCCTTGGTTATTTTTGTTTTTTTTAATAAACACACGTCATGCTGTTTCAGGGATATCCTCTAGCTGCACTTGCAAGACTTTACAATCATGTTGGACAGCTGTTCGATTTTGGGTGTTTTTCCAATGTAATAGAGGATGGTGAGGGGTTCCAAATCCTGGGACACACAGCATGGAGAGGCAGAAGCTTCTGGATTTATGGTGTTATACAAGCTGAGTACCTAGGAGGAGAAACAAAAATAGACAGATTAAAGCAGCTACCTCTAACAAACAAACTGCTTTCTGCATCACTTCCTCCCACAGCACCTGAGAGAATGCCCATTGAAAGCAGTATGAAGATTCCTGGATTTTAGGGGTTTTTTATGCTTTTCCTCTTCAGTCTGGCATTCACAATATGCCTGAATTTCCTAAGGTTTTGTCTATACAGTCTTAAACCTCAAAGCTGGTACATACCTGGAATCTGCCTCTAAACTGTTGCCATTTGAATCAACAGGCACATTTTATTTATGAATACAGAGCAAATGGAAAGCTTTTTATCTGTTTCTTCAGGTTGTCATTTCCTGTTTACAGGATTTTGGATTTACAAGGGACCAAAGAGAAAAGGGACCTCTTCAGAATAGGCACTCCCCTTCTTTTACGCTCTGGCTATGTTAATTAAGTCCATTAATGCCACCCTGCGAGCACCAGGACTCAAGGTGCAGGTACTCCTGGTGAGAACCAGCTGCAGAGAAGTTATCACCAATGCCACCTTGGATTCCTATGCATGGTTCCCTGCAAGGGAAGCATGTAGGGTTAGCCACTGATGATGCATAGGTGCTCCTGCGGATGCCATTAATGCCTTAGCCAAACACCAAGTGACCTTTTCCTAGAACTTCCACACAACATTTGCAGCTTAGAGAGACAGAAGATCTGTTCAGGACAGCAACACTAACTACTTTATTAGGCAACTTCTGGCTCCTTGGGCATTTATCCAAACCACATATTTGTGACCATGACAGTTACTCTTCCTCTTTCCTTTAAAAACAAGTGCTGTTCCAAAACGCGTACACTGTTACTCCACACCAGCACAGAAACATACTCACCTTATTTATACCTCTGCCTGCTGACATTGCTAACAGTACAATGTCACAGCCAGTGACAGCTACAAAGGGGTCTGTAAGCTCAGGAAGAACATGGTATCATGGTTTCACCAACCAAAAGGAACTCAAGCTGTCCCTTGGACACAGAAGAGTTTTCCCTGCTGGCTGACATTGATCTGGTATTTTAAGGGAGGCTTGAAAAAGGGGAGACATCATTCTTAATATGGACCTGAGGGTGAAATTCTTACTTTATGACAACTATGATGCAAATGTCTGTCTCTTGCATTTACTGTCTAGACATCCTTATTGATAGTTGAGAGGAAATTAGCACTTCACAGCAGAATACTACTCATCCTAAGGCAGTTGGCTAAAATACCACATGTAATCCCTAAAATAAGAAGTCCCATCTCAGACAACTATGACTTGGTTCTTCAACGTCCCAGACACAAAGTCCCTCCTTCACATATAAATTTTCAAAGTGTAAGAATATATCTTTTGAAGTAAAAAAAGGACATCTATCAGTATATTTCCATGAAGTTCAGCATGGCAGGTGCTAACCTTGAAATGGCAGGTCATAAAAGTAGGTGATGACCAGGTGGTACCACACAGCCCTTTTGTTACTCTGAAAGTGCCTCCCTCAGTGCCTTTGCTGACCAAACTCATTGTGCCATCTTCCCCTCATGCTCTACAATGAAAGCCTTTTCCAGGCCACTTCCAAAAGCTACATGCTCACAAAAAGAATTCAATCCAACCATGTGTTCATATCAATGAACACACAAAAAAAAGGGAAATCTCTGGGGTCAGTACATTTCTCCTGCTTCAATACTAGCCTGAGGCCATGTGTGACTTCCTCTATAGGCCCACATTTCATCCTTAAGAGTTTGAGACTGACTTTGGGCATTGGTGCTGATATCAGTCCCAGAAACATAGCTCAACCTGCAGTTGCTGAAAATGAGTGAATCCATTACTTACTCTGCTGTGCTGAGTATCTGAGCTCCATAAATAGGGGCAGGCTCCTGCACAGAAATTAGCATGGTATCCTTTAGGTTCATGAATCCATTTCCAGCCAAGATCCCTCTTGAAGTCAATATAAAGTGGACGCAGACAGCAATTATCCTGCACATTCCTGGGAAACAAAATACAAACACATCGGTCATAACAAAGACAACATAGGGAATAAAGATAATCCAGTTGCTTGCTCCCTGAATGATCCTTTACAGGCAGGCAAGTCTGAGTCACAAAAGTTCTCAACTAAATCCAATAAATTGTAGCTTGTGCTGTAACTGAAACTGGATGCTTAGACATGGCAGGACTTGCTCATACAAAGCTAACGGCTTCCCTGGAGGATTAGTCAAGTGTTTTTCTCCAGGTCCTACAGAGGAGACTCTGAGTAGGTGAGCAAAGTGAAGGTGTTAATTTGGCTCTAACTATGGGGCTAATGCATCTGGGAATCATCCCAGATGGAACTGAGCTTCTGCTGTCGAAGGTCACAGCAATCTGTCCCTGTCTCTGTGGGATTGGAGACCGCCAGGCAGAGACCTGCTGCACACAGACCCCCTGGGTCTGAGAATGAGGGTCTGTGTTCTGTATAAATGCCAACTGTAAAGAAACATGATAAACAACTGCATGACACCTCAGGCTGGCAGGACTGTGTAAGAGTATTGGATGTGGAGGCATAGTTACCTAAAACAATAGGCAGCATCTAGAGCACGCTTCTTCCGCCGACTGGGCTGTTGCGACTCAAGTCTGTAGGAGGGTAACAACATTAGCAGAAGATGTGGGGTCTTCCCACTGTATTTTTTCCTATTGGACTTTAAAGCTTTCACATCACCACTGGAATATGTGTAGTCATCAATACCTTCAAAAAATACATTTTGGTGATAAACATTGTGTTGCTTTTTCTTCACAAATTAAATAAACCATCTCTTAAAAAAAATCTCTCAGAAACTGGGCCATGATGGTATCAGCTGGGCATGTTTACTGGGGAAGTGGGGGCAAATTTCAACCCAACATGCCTAAGACATTCACAGTTCTCATGTTATCTATTCTATCAGCCCTCCCACATTCACAGCTGTTTAATGGCATTTCAGCACATTCACTAGAAACGTTTAAATTAGTAACAGAAAGGTAATTTCAGTCACTGCATCTGCACTGCTTAGTTTCCAATGCCCTAAGCAGTGATTCTTTTGCTGCTTCAGTTAGAGCAGTTTTCCCAACTTTTAACAGCTACCTACCGTTTAAAACCTCTTAACACACTTAAAGCTGCTCTGGATACTTCATCTTCATCTCCCACTCTTATTTCTATCCCATTAGTTTTCTCCATCATAGTCACTCTTTTCTAACACTTGTAAATTCTCTTTCATTGCCAGTTTATTTAAATCTCCTAATTTTCCCCAGAAAATCAGCTATTCTAGCCTCTTCCTTTATATGGGCATGGCAAAGACACTGATCAAAGTATTTCTTCTTGAAATGTCAATCCATGGCCTCACATTTTGTATTCTCTTTGAACACTAACTGCCTTACTAGCTTCTTATCTTGGCAATAGCACAGGCAAGAAACTCAAGACACTGGCCTTTTATAGGAGTTGTGTTATGCCTTTTGTTAGGACCCTTTAGAAAATCACCCTCCCCAACCTGATACAACTATCTAAACAGTAAAAGATACACTATTCTTTTTTTAACATATGCAATTACAGTGATCAAACATCATACTAACAGTTTTTTTTAAATGCACACAATGGCTTTAATCATATGTACAGTACATGTATTTACTTACAGGAAAAAATTCCAAAGCAGTGAAACAATGGTTAGAAAAACTTAATGCTTGACAAGGAATATAGCCAAATACTCGAACCACAAGTGAACCAAATCATGATACACTTCAATAAATGAGAACTTCATTAGCAGAATTTAGGTTAAAATTGTATATAATACATATAATAATATAGTTATAGATTCATATGTACTGGTGGATGGTAACTATAGTACAGCCAATTAAATATAATTTCCCTTTGTAAAACTGGAAGTTTAATGACTTAAAAACACAAGAGAACTTATATGTCCTTGATATATTTACTCCATATCACCTTGCCTGATGTCCATAAAGAACACATATATCCATAACCCTCACTAGTTTTTTAGTGAGTTAGGTAAAAAACCCTGAATAGTTTTTTATTTTTTAATGCCCACTCATTCCAATCTTTCCTAATAAGTCTGACTCATTACAGTACTATGATGGAGAACAAAGGGTTTATTTTGAAACTACTGAGCTATTGTCTCACTACTATCCAGTAGTGGACGGCAAACTGTGCAACAGTCTTCACTAAATCCAAAATTGTGTGTATATCCTGTGTGCATGCTGCAAACTGTAACAGAGACTCTTAAAGAATCGAAGCTGCATGCGTGGAATGAGACAGCTTATTCATGACATCTGATTATAGAATTGGTCAGGTGATATAGTTCTACCCTTTGTGTCTCTAGTACCATTTCCTATCAGCTGAGAATCATGATTCTCAAATGAGCAAGTTTTCATCAGCTGAACGCCTTTTAGGAGGCAGAAACAGATTTTGTTTCCTTCCTCAATTAGTGGGTGCCACAACGTTTTTAAAAGTTGGGGTTTTTTTCTATTATTACCTGCAAATCTTGCTTCAAGCTCCTCACTTTTATTTGGGATGATATAATTATTGGAAGGCACGAAGGTACAGCACGGACAATGTAAGCTTATCTTAAATCCAAGATTCCTGTCTGCAAAACATAAAAGTGAGTGGAGTTGGTTTTTACATGTGGAATGACTCCGAAATACTCCTGAGTTAATGGAGGAGCAAGTGGGGCAGGAGGGAAGGCAAAGAGCACTTTTTGTCACCTCTGTGATGGAGCCACTCGTGTACAGCCTCAGTGACATCAAAAGACAGCCATTCTCCTTCAGCTCTTGTTTTAACTACTTTGCTGTCAATATAGCGCTGTCCTGGTGATGATAATTCTTTAGATTTTAAAACCTGCAAGAAACAACAAATAAGATTGCCTACAGGTTAATATTTACCTGGTTGCTTTTAAAATGGACCACTAACATTACAAAATAGCACAAAAAACTATTACAGCTGAAACCTCTGTGCAGCAGATGAACATTCATGCACATTTTCAGAAAGAAACTTCTTAAGGTGTGTAAGGAGAAGAACCATATACAAACACCCTAATGAAATCAGCTTGTGCTCCGAGTCAAAACACACCGTCACATATTCCTTCATGAGGGAAACCACACAAAAAGAACTGCCCTGAAAACTTATCCTGTAATACAAGGGGTCAAGACATCACAGTAATCATCAGAAGCAGCTATTTGACCTTCTTCAGTAATACTTACACTGGCTAAAGCATAAGATGCCAAAGTCCAGGCTGTACAGTGTAGTCTGTACACCGAAGATACCACACTGCTCCCCTATAACTAACCTGTATGGTATTGCCTTATTCCCGCTTCCAGCCTTCCCTCTCACTACAGGTGCTAATCACACATTAAACTGATGGCCACACACAGATTTGTACAACAGGTGAGGCTGCTTCCATCCAGACTTTGATGCCAGCTGTATTTGTATTTGTGTTGAACGCTTCAGCAAAGCTTCTACTGACCAAGCAATAAAAAATACCTGTAGAAAAGAAACCCAGGCCCTGCATGACTAGAATTTCAAGTGCCCACAGTCTTCCTCCCAGGCAAACAATTCAGTGAGTGCCATCCCACATACAAGCATAGCCTGCTATTATTTAGCCTAACTCTAGGACAAAAAAAAATTGGGACTTTTGGCTGTTAACAGGTGTCTGGTTTTCTGGTTATTACTCTGCTGATAGTTTTGTGATGCAGGGATCTGGAATGCCATGCAACATTAAGTCAACTCCAATCAAGATACCACACAATAACATCACTTTGTAACTTTTGGCATGCCAGCTGTGCAACTTCATATATTGTTTTGGGTTTTTCCTTTCTTTAAGCATCCAAGTCCATCTCCAAATGAGTAACTGACAACACCTCATTGTTTCCTCCTATTTTCTCAGCCCAGAACAACCTGACATCTAGCAAGCACTGCTGTAATAAAATCATGAAAACGCATAATACATGTAAAGAAAAATATTTCAAAAGAGGTGTGAAACTATGTCATCATGATAAAATCAGGCTTTTTGTAATTAAACAGGCTTGGAAAGCTCAGATTCTGTCCAGCATGTGGAGTCAGCATGTAGATTCTCCCTATTTATTGCAAGGCAATTCTGGATCTCTCAAAGGCCAACACCGTGTCTCCTACAGTAACATTTGTCATATGAAAAGAACAGCAACACGACAAGCTCCTTGTCTTCTTTCTGATCAACACATTTAGCAAAAAGCTGTGAGAAGATGCTGGTTCAAGTCCAGAAGATTACTAAGGGCCCCTAGTAGGCGATGCTGAGTTCCCCAGTAGAAACTAAGGGCACTCAAACAGTGAACATTGGGACTCCTTTTTATGAGGTAACCTTCAAACAAAGTGTCTGAACAACTGTTTACAGAGAGTCTGGCAGCAGCAAGGGGACTACCATTGCTCAGAAGTGCCAGAGGGATGAGAGAATCGGTAATCAATGCTGGGAAAGTCCCAGAGAAGTACAAATATAACTTTGCCTTCCCTTTGGTCTTTATCAGGTCAAGTGTTTCTGAGGATGTAATGCAGCTGTCATTCTGCAAAGATGTGTTAGGGCTGGGGGGGGGGGATGTGTGAGGCAAATGGGACACAAGAACTTGGCTCATTTGTCTTCCTTTCTGCACAGTCATATCTTTCCAAAGACTCCAGAAACTGCATACCTCAGTTTTGGCAGTGATGTAAGGACTAAAAGTAAGTGATGTGCCAAAAGCAATCTCCTGATGTTAACTATAATTGGTCTTAGACATATTCTGAATTCACAGCAGCGCCTTGGTATCAAAAATAACATGTATTTATCCCAGTCTTTACCCCATTTGCTACCAAAAGACACAGTCAAGGGCTGGCAGCATGTACCTGGAATGAAAGGCATTTGTAAAAGTACCAGAAATCATCACTGCACATATCCAACGGTACAAGGAAAATCCATCCTCACTGTTGAGCTGAACGACAAGGAAAGTGTTGGCAGGTTTCAGAACTGTATGGCACTATGGGACAGGATGGATGCTGTGGATTGAAAGAGCTGGATATCATCCATCCTGTGGTACCTACAATATCTGAAAGTAAAGTTTCTCTCTATGTTGTTTATGCAGCATGTTCAGGAAGAAAATTATGAATAATGAGGTAAAAAGTCACAAACTAAGTATGAGAGAATTTCCACAATTGACATCATGGGTTAAACAGGCACTGGCAGTTCTTAAGCAAAAGGCTGTTAAGTGAGATGAGTGTCACATTTAGTGAAATTAACTTCAATCTCCTTCTCTTGGGTTAAGTATCTTTATAGTGTGAGGGTGATGAATGATCTCAACAACCTGAGTACTTGTAAGCAAGAATGATCTTCTAGCCTCACCATTTCCATCTTCCCTGCTTTTTCTCTTACATTGTTGCAAGTGTGGAAAGCTAATGGAAGAGAAAATCTTAGGCTGGATCCTCAGAGTCCATTTTCTTCCACAAAATAATCTGATTTTTTTTCCTACACTGCATTCTATTTCCATCCACACTGAAGCAATTGCACTCTATACAGTGGTAAACAAAGCGGCCTTTTTGTAGGAATCTCTCAGAAATTTTTACAGCTACAATATATTCTTCAAATGAGTCTTCCAGAAATTACTACATGAAATAAGCATTTTAGGTTCTCTCTGCCATTTCCCCCCTTTGGTTTGCTTCTTTTTACTTTGCCCTACATTTCTGGTTTTAACCTTTCCCATCAGCAACAAACCTTTTACTTCCAATACACCCTCAAGCCTGTATCCTCAATGCAAAGCTTCTCTTTCAGTGTTTCCAGTCCTTTCTTCCTACTAGATCAACTAATTTAGTTTCAAAAAAGAATAAAAGCCTTTTCTGTGCCTTGCAGCTTTTGTGCTTGAGCTTGTCTACTTCTTCCAACCACACTGATTGGTCTTAGAAGAGGTACTACCTTCACCTATAAACATTGCCTTGCCTTACCTATAAACACCACCTCACCTTCATGCTTGGCCCATCACAACCACATCAAACACTGCTATCAGAACTGCTGCTGCACAGCTTGTACCTGCAGGAGCTAAAAGAAAGCCTTTGTGCACAAGTTTTCAGTGCACTAAAAATATTAACAGAAGGCAAGGGGGGGAAAAGAAAATCCACAGAAGAGAAAGTCAACTGAGTTAAACTTCCCCTTTAATCCTTTCTTATTTCCTTCTGGCAGCTTACCCAAACACTCCCTCATAAAGAGGTAGAAGGAGTTTGGTCTGACTACAGGCCATGACGTGGAAGGCTAGGGTTTTCCGGTGGGGGAATCCTGTGCATCACCCACTGCATGCAGAGACACACATCCCATCATTTGCATGAGCAGGAGACAGAGTTTCCACACAGGCAGCCCCACCTCCCTCACTGAGGAGCGACACATCCCAACACCTGCACGCACAAGCAGCTGCTGATGCACGACGGCTGCGCTCGTGCGGGTGTGAGCATGCACACCTTCACATGTGCCCCAGAGAGAGCTCAAAGCCAACAAACCCAGGTTCTGGATGTGGGGATGCCTGCCCAGGGATAGCTGCTTACTTGGTCTTGCTTCCCTCAGAGTGATAATGTAGCGCTGCTGTTTCAGTAAGTGATTACACAGGGAACAAATGCATATGACCACATGCCATCGGGATGAGCTGAACAGGGAGAAGTGTTACCAAAAGGTGATCCACCAAACTTCTAGACCAGTATGCAGAGTCATTTTCATTCAGTAGCAATGCTCTAAATTCTAAGAACAATTTCAGGTTTTTTCTACCCCGTTTTTGTACCTGATTCCTCCCTTCCACAGGAAAACAAACAACCAAAAATCTTGTTAATCTTCCCTCGACCAAGTGTCTCGCACACTGCCTTCTACCTACCATTTTCTATGCCTACTCCTAACCTACCCCTCATATACCTTTTTTCAATTCTGAAGCTTCTTGAAAACACCTGGGGAAAAAAAGTATCTTACAAATACCCATGAAGGGTCTCTAGATATCACATACATGCAGTTACTGCCAGCAGATCAAGGTGAAACAAACACATGAACAAATGAATAATGCAGTTAATTGCAGGAAATGGCTCATGAAGAAGCCAGATGCAAACAAAGCATTGCTCTTGTTTGTACAGCTCCATATGTTTAGGAAGCCCAGCTGGGGATCTTGGTGATGACAGCACTCACATGCCACCCTCATCAGGCCTGCCAGATTTCTGGTATTTTACAAATCCTGTTGAAATCTACTCTTTGTTCTGCTCAGTCTTCTGGGGGAGAACCTCTGCTTGGCCAGCAGGGACTTGTCTCTGCTCCTCTTCATCCATTAGAGGAGGCTGACCCATGATGTTATCTTGAAAGCATATCCCAAATCACCATGACCAGGGCATTCAGCAGTGAAAAATTTTAGTTTTGTCACAAACTGGTTTCAGAAGAATGAGGAGTTTCCAGAAAATACTGATTTCTAAATTACTTCTGTCACTTGCTATGCTTATTTTTCAGACTAACTGGAAAGCATTAACAGATATATTTTTAAAAAATTTAAGTATCAAGTAGCTGAAATCTTCATTAAAATACTGGAGGATGAAACTGTTTATTTATAGGCACAGATGTTTATACCCTCAAGAAACTATCACACAGTTCTGAGTGTAAAAATAAGGATAAGGATTATCCTCGTCTGTATTTTATAAACTGTAAAGCACACTGAGAACACTACATAATTCATGATAACAAACAAAGCACAATGTTTGAAAAATTAGCAGAAACATGACTTCTTTAAGGAATGGGGCATATCAGAAGCTGACATGAGCAGAGCAGCAGCACTCAGCATCAGTGTAACTGAACTGGTTCAAAAATAAAACCAAGAAAACTCCTAACCCCAAGACTCTGTTAAAAGAAACATAATTATTTTGCTCAAAGTTTCCTTCACCTACTCCCCCGCTCATATATTTAGGCAGCTAAAGCAGGGGATAACTGAATCAACACATTAGTGTATGTATTCTAGACAATAACCACTGACACCAGACGCCAGAACAGCCTGTCTTCATGACTCATTACAGGGCTAAAAGGAAAAAATTTGACATGAAGATACACTGGTTCTTTCAAGTAACTACAGCTCCAGAACAGCAACTTGCTTAGTTCATTTAAGATTTGGTGTACCAGCCAATAACTACTTCTAGTCTTCTACTGCCACCACAATCAGATGCAGAAGAATAGGAAAATTACAATTAAGTATAATTTACAGTGGAATAGTTTTGGCTAATAAATTCACCACCTCCTCAGCAAGCAAACAAAAAAAAGCCCTGAATGTGGTTCAGCAGTGATGATACACAGGCTGATGCATCAATGACATACATCTGCTGCAGCCAAGAAAACCCTGGGCACCCATCAGAGGCCAAGCTTCAGCAGCAAGAGGAGCATTTGATAGCTGGGTTTGAGAATTATGGTCACCAGCTCTCTGGAAATATTTTTGGTGACTTACAGTTTCTTTAAACAAGTTGATGAACTTTCCAAACATAGTCATATGGCCGTTTAAAAAATATCTATCCTGTCTCCTGCATTGCCCTGGAACTTGAAATGGGCACTGCTGTCAGTATGGGCTCTGCAGTCACTGAATAGCAGTAAATATGGCATTATCTTGTGAAAACCTGCTATTAATCTGTTTTTCCTCTCCATTCATTCTGGACTGTCTGATCTCCTACCTCCAGATGCTGTTGGCCCCCTGATAACTTCCTTCCTTCCCTTCCCTTCTCTGTCATTTCAGACTCATGTGATGTTCTTCTGTATTACAACATCTTGGCAGGCTCACTGCTCTTTCTCTTACTTATCAGTCATTATCCATGATTTCCACTGGAACTTCAGGGCCCTTTTACAAATAATGGAAATAACCTGACTTGTACTTGTAAGCTCAAAGTAAATAAGCCTGAACAATGAGATCCAGGGGTAAATTATGTGCTTATGCTGGTTAATATGAGAGCAGAGATAAGTTGAGCTATGCACACCATGGCTGAAAACTGTCATTTAGGATAACTTTTTCTGAACTAGAAGGAACTGCAGGGAACTCCAGCCTAACTCTCTACACTGGAATGATCAGATTCCCAAGGTCTGCATAGGCAGCTGCTTGTTGTTTCCAAATTCTTACATACTATTCACCCTACTGAAAGATTCACTCACTGTCTGGCTCCAGATTTCAAAGGTCTCCTCGAACAGCCCTCAGGGACTTCAGCCAGCTCTTTCTGAAACTTAAAAAATGACCATGCTAATTATCAATCCTTTCTCATTCCCTGGTTAAATCTGAGGCCTTTGATCCTATCTTGGACACAGGAAAAGCAAATCCTTGACTCTGTTGCGAACCTCTCCAGTTTCTTACTCATTATATGTGAAAACATATGGTGTAAAGTGCAAAGCTTCCATGTAGTACCTTTTGCCAGATAATTGGGAATCTACTGGCTATCAAAATCCTAGCTCCTTCTAAGTGCAAGAGACCAGCTGTGTATTTTTTAAAAAAATTGTCAGTGTGAGTTTTCAAGCTCTTCTTGTAGCCACTTGTGCAAGGGAGTGATTCAGACTCTGCCTTCAGTGCTATGGAGTTAAAAGGCCTTTACAGTCCCCCTGCATATCAATGAAGTCCTTCCATTACTTGCAGCGGTCTCCGAATCAGGCTCAAACTGAGGGCAGAATCTTCAAGAGACTAGTATATGAGATGCAGAGTTCCTGCCAAAATACAAAGAAAGGTATGGAGTACTTGCCAAAGTTTGTAAAAAACCCATAGCTCTGATCCATCTGCTCAGAACTTGCCAGACACGTTCTTCATGCAAACTTGCAAATAAAAAGAACATATTGCACACATAACCCAACCTCTTTTATATCTGGATGGGCTACAGCTGCAGAAGGATTCTCTTACAGTGTTGGCTGCTGCTCACTTAAAGGTAAAAGAAGGTGAAGTGTGAGGGGGGTAAAGAGATAAGCACTTAAGCAGGTCAGAAAGGGAGGGGAAGTCAAGTATGTCATGGAATCACTGTGACTGACTCATTGCATCACCCTGCGGTAAGGGGATGATCTCTGGGAAGAGAATGGATCCTGGGAAGGGATTTCCTCTTCATTTGTTCCCCAAGCAGGGCCTTCCTCCTGGTACTGAAGATACATGTGCAGTGTAAGTTGGGGACAGGGCCCCGAGGCCATCCAGCCTGATTTATGTTTAAGCAGGCAGGAAGACTGCATTGTATAAGCAATAAACAAGAACGGAGGGTCTGGGGTCCTTCTCCTGGAAGATTCTGAAATATTGAGGGCAATTTCCTGCCATTTGGGAGATTTTAAGATAGCTCCAAAGAAAGATTTTATATAAAATGAAGCAAAACAAAAAAATCCCGTAAACTTATCTAGCATTTAGCTTTAACTTGCCAAAGGCACGTTATGTTTTATTAAAATATCAACAAAGAGGAGCCAAAGTCAACAGAAACAGAGTGGGTTCTCCTGTCCTCTAGCCAAATCTCCTGGATCCTGCAGGGTACTCATGTGTTCATCTCCCCTTAATACACAGGTCTCCTAAGCCCGTTTCTCTTCCTCTGTCCTGTCCCTGACAGTCACATCTCATCTTCACGTGCATTTTACTACAACATTTTGGCATGCAGCTTTCTTGGCTAAATGAATATTTGGACATACTACTTCTTCCAAGATGTTGTCTTCTTCTGCAAGTCCCTCCTCTTTCTTCCCTTCCTCTTGCCTGCATTGCTCCCCATAACTCACAATTCTCATTGTGGTTTTCTCTTCCCACCACCTACAGGCTTCCACCCAAACCACTCCCATCCTCCTCCATTTTCTCCCATCATCTATTCTTCTTCACGTAGGCTTCTCTTCAACAAAGCTTCACATTGTTTCCTACACCTGCCCACAACAGGAACACCACCCTTCCCTCTCCAACAGGCTCCCTAGCACACGGCCATCAAGCCAACCTGATGTTCCTCAGCCCAGTAACTACCACGCTGAGCTGCTTGGTTCAAACTTGCTCGTGTCCCAGCATAACGTAGGCTTGGCTATCCCAACAAACCCTAGCCCAAAGAGCAGGAACCCAACCCTAGCAGTTGTTTTCTAACCCATGGCCTACACTGCCACGCCTCTGACTATGTACATACACCACAAATGGCAATACATCCATCCATGGCCCACATTTCTACATGTGGCAGAGTCCAGCTGGGAAGCACACACTGGCCCTTGCCAGGAGCTGATGGGGATATTATATATTTCTTCAAGTCATCTTCAGTAACTGCTCTGTTCCTGGCAAGAGGTGGCTGCATCCAAGATAGGGTCTCAAATTGCAGTGAAGGTGATGCAGCCATAAATACTTCCCCCTCATGCTCACAGAGTATTTTCTGAAGGTACTCTATACATGGTCTCCAATGTACTGACATCTTTTTGCAGGGCATACAGTATTTGGAACCGGAAAAAGGAATTCTGAAACAAGGAGAAAACAGCAATTCAACTGAAATGTACTGCAAATTAACTTCCTCTGACCCTGAGCAGTTTTCCCCCTTTGCTGAGGGAAAGAGAAGGAGGTTGGTAAAGTAGAAAGTTATTACGTCCACGCTTTATACTGAGTTTGGCACTTCAAAGAACACCGTATATTTGCCATTCAACAAAACCTGGTAACCTTTCAGAATGCAGGAGAATGGTTTCAGGACAGCAATACATAAACTGTGAGATCCAAATGCCCTACTTTAGATGCGGGTCACAGTGATGGCAGGCAATTATAACCAAATGCCCCAGGTGACATCTGTAATACAGACATGCTGCGCCAGCTCACAGCCACAAATCCTGCTTCATGGTATTTTCTTCCATGGCATTAGAGACAGCACTTTTTGGCAAGAAAAGAGAGCAAGGCCCCTCTGCTCCTGATTATACGGAGATCAGCCTGAAGGATCTTTGTTGCAGTCAGTGTAAATTGCCTCAGATTTGCACCACAGAGATTTGGCCCAAATCTATAGTAGCTCACTCTAAACGTATTCCCCAACTGAAAAACAAGACAAAACACTGTCTGAATTGAAAGTATTTGAACAACCGACTGTGGTTTAAATTTAAATCTGACTCATAATGGGGTAATATGTTCCACAGCATCTTCCTCCTCATACCTCCAAGCAGGGAGAGAGGCCCTGGAATAAGCAGGGGTTACCACTGCCTAGACCACAGACAGTTCTTTCTAGACCCCGAGCAAGCTCCACAGGAGCTCTTGACATGAACTGGAATCTCCATAACATGGAATGACCAAAGGTCTGCTCCTGTTTGCTTCAAATTCTTCACTGCAATCTGATGTGTCCCCCCCAGCTTTAACCTGGCACTGTTCATTTGCCCCAACCCTGTGCTCTGATACATCCTGTGGGACATCCCTCCCATCCAGTGTCTCTCAGGTACCCCCACCCAGAGCAGCCTCAGATAACAATGACAATAAAACACAGCACTTCAGCTGCATTTTTTGTGATGCTTTATGATGTGTTAACAAAACATGGCACTGCTTCCATAGGAAGTAATTATTACTTGTTATTGTTTGACTTCCTGTACGTAATAAAAATACCTTAAACCCAATACCACAATACTCTCTGAAGGGTGTCTTTTCACCCTGTAAGGGTGTCCACTAGTTCTGCTTTGCAGTGCTGCCTATTTATTTTTTGGAATGCTTATTCATAAAAGACAAGGGTTTTTTTTGAAGGGTGCAGGGACTTTATTCATAAATACAGAAGCACCTTAATAAAAGAAAGATGTGATGAAGTCTTCAAAGCAGGCAAGAAAACTGATGAACAAAGACATTCCCATAACAACTGAGCTTTATCTGATCAAATTCCAATAAAGCCTGCATTTGGCATAAATCTTTAAAAACATAGCAAGGGCCACCGGAGGATGCTTAAACTTGTTTATTTAATATTATTCCTCCTCCTTTCCCCAAAAGCACTTTATCCTCTTAATATTTTCTGAAGTCTTGGTGCACGTTGGGAAGCACATTGAGCGAGCATGGCGCAGTGGAAGGACGGGAGAAGCGCGGCTTGTCTGAGGTCACGCCGCTTCCTTCCTTCCCTCCGGCTTCCCACTCGCCAACGTGCTGATGATCAGCAGTATAACCATCAGATTAAGCCTCCCTTTCAGGCAGAAGAAACAACAGAAAAGATAGTGCCTTTAAAGAACTTAATTCTCTGCAGCTTCACTTAACCAGAGCCAAGAAGAGACAGGAGCTTTTATACCAGCCTTATAAAAGTAACTTAATTCCTACTTCGGTGAGTTTTATTATTTTCCATCCTAAGACTACTTAGTATGTGCACTGCACTTCCCATCTGTGCAGGAACACACAGATGTGGCTGACTAATCCTTAAATACCAAGAGAAGCATTCTGGGTGAAAACAGACTTTTTCTGCGCACAGGGATTACTACTTGCCCACTGGCTTTGTGGATGCATCCAGAGCACCTCCATGAGAATTAGTCTCTAGGACTCACTGCCTGGAGAAATCCAGATGGCAGAAAACCTGGCAAACAGATTCACAACCACTCACTCCCAGCATAAATACGATGGGGTGCTCTCTGCTCCAGCTCAGCCTGCGAGGTGGAACAGGGTCCTGCTGCTGCTGCTGTGCTAGGGGCCGGGAACAAGGGGCCACAGCCCTGGCTCACCATGCCAAGCAGCCCCAGACTGCCTTCCTGGAGTCAGTGCAAACAAGGGCTGTAGGAAAACACAAAGTCCCTTTCTGATGTGGTTTGGAAAAGGGAGCCAAGTACAGCCTGAGGAAAGCTTAGCTGAAAAGGTGAAGTTTTGCATTTCTTCTTTCATTTTTAAGGGGTAGATCTGTAAGGTCAGAGGACCACACAAAGAAAGAATCAGGCAGAGAAACAAAATATTTATATTCTGCTTGCTTATTTTTTCAATTTACCCTGCACATCTGTCTCTAGCTGTTCCTAAAATAGTCCTTTAGAGTACTGTTGTCCCTTCTGCTCCAGTGGTATATATGCTACTACTAAACTGCTGCTGGACTACATCAGAAAGCTCTCGGAGGGTAGTTAGGAGATGTGCACATGTTCAGGGACAGCTACCACCTCAGTGAACTGCAAGAGAGCTCCAATACTCTCCAGAAGACTTCTTCCCCTCTCCTCCTACTTGACTGAGAAAGACAAGGGGACAAAGGAATAACCATTCCTTGAAACTGCAGGTATGAGAGGAATTTCAAAAACCCGCATTAAGAAGAACTCCACAACAAAGCAAAAGACTAGGCAACCTGAAACTTGGTTGGAGGAGAAAAAAACCCCTAATAATTAAATGTTGCTTATGCAAGATGAAAAACCATACTGTTCCTTCTGGGCACAACAGCCCTGGCAAGCCCAGCATGTATGTCACAAGACAGGAAGCAAAGCTCATGCACAGAGGAGGAGCGGCAGCTGCTCATGCCAACTCCACTAGCAATCTCCTCTGCAAGGCTCACTCTCCGTGCATGGCTTTTCATGCTGGAGTCAGATATCTGTCTAAATCTTCAGTCCTTACAGAACATATTTGCCTCCCTCACTGAAAGGAGGATCTTCCTCTCCCCTTTTACCTCCCCTGTTCGTACCTTCATTCACCGCTAGACAACTCTATCTGCGTTTTCAATACATCAATACACAACTCTGAAGCTCCTCCAGCACCACTGGGGCACCAATGCCTCCCCCTCCCATCCTTCTTCACCTTCATCTGCATAGATTTTCATCTTTCTAATCTCCAGAATTCATATGTTAAGTTTTAGGATGCTTTCTATAGCACTGTTTTACAATACACCATAGAATCACAGAATCTCTCAAGCTGGAAGGGACCCAAAGCCTCTTCGGTCCCTTCTCTCCAGTTTTTCCCTGCTTTTGCTTTTCCTGTTAAACACTGCATCCTAACCTCACGTGCTGTGATGGAGATCAGTTGCAGCAACATCTGGGGACTCTCATGCTCCTGCAGAAGAGCTGCTGCCAAGCAACCCATGCAGTTCAGACTGCCCACCACAGAGCTGTAATACCCCCGTACAAGGTTTTAGGTTCTTGCATACAAGATTGCAAGAAATAAACATGACCAAAGGGAAATGATCCAGAGACAGCTTGCCTCTCTACAAGCAAAGGAGCAAAGTAACATGCCTAAAATATACCTGGCACAAACACACAGGGCATGCTGCCTCTGGCTTGCCTCTTACTTGGTGGAGAAAAGATCTAATCCTACAATAACCTGCACTCACTACTCACCTAACACTTCACTTCGTATGCTCCACCCAGCCTAAAAAAGAAACTGCCTTACTCACCAGCCATATATTTATCCAGGGTCCCAAGTACCTGCCCTGGATGCAGGTGTCAGTCATTTCCATGGGCACAGGCTTGCTGGAGTCAGGCTCTTTCAAGTAAACCCCAAGCTGTTTCTCATCACAAGGCAAAATCCCAGCCAAGCAAAGGCCCTTTCTTCCCTACCTCTGCTGAACCCTTTATGCCCCATGTTCCTCAAACACGGAAAGGCAATGAACTGAGCTCAGGCAATCACAGCCATACTCTTTTCAGGTGGCTGACTAACAGCTCTCAAAAGTAGAACAACAGAAAGCCCAGAGATGCCATCAACTCCTTTTAGGATGTCTGAACAGTGAGGTCAAGCCAGAACATACAATTGTTTCCAGCAGGCTGCTGTGGCAGCATCACTGGGACTCACAGTGTATTTCTCTGGGATGGCTGTTCTATACAGGCAACACCAGTGATTCTCAACAGACATTCCTAGCTTTCCCTTTTAACAAATAACACGTTATTTACTCAACTTTTCTGCCATCCTGTTCTTGGAAAGGAAGGCAGTCAGGTCGCAGCCCCCAGTGACCACCTGTGGACCTGAACCACATTCAAATGGGAATTAAGCTTTCCCTATGTTTAAACAACATCTAAACAGACCAATGCACTTTTCCTGCTATCAGCCTCCATGACTGGCTTTTACTGTCACTTCAGCAAGCACGTGAACCCAAACTGCCCCCTCTCTCTGCAGCACATTTGGCTTCCACTGGGCCAGTCCAGGCAGGAAAATGGTGAACATTCAACGTGAGGGAGAAATTTGCACCCACGCAAATTTGCACCCACTGGATCTGAGCAGGACTCTACAGTGCTGCAAGCCCAGGACAGTGCCCAAGCACAGCTAACACAGGCAGCAAGGACAGAGCTAAAGAGGGGCTCCATACCCTTTTACAAGGTGGTATCCTATCCATCAGGGTTTTCAGCAGAGCATGTCACAGGTTGCTGGAACAACCACGAGTTTTACTCAGTATAAAACCGCTAATAGCTGGGCCCCTTTTAGTTGCTGTGTTTCTCAGTGAACTGAACGATGCTTTAGATGAAATATGCTCTAGACAGTATTTGCACAAATGCACAGACTCTGTGTTAAGTGAGGTTAAAGGCTCTAAAATACTTAAAGATTAAATGATATAAATCTTGTCAACACTCAAGAGTGAAAGAGTCATGGGGCATTTTCTTACTCACTCCACAATCCCTGAATTGTCCACTCCCTTGCCTCAACCCCTGGACTACTATACAGAAGCCAGGTTTGAAACTGCTAAGCTTTAAGTTATAATGTCATTGCTACAAGGAAAGCTACAAAAGCTTCTCCTGAACACGGGCGAGAGAGAGGAATTTGACTTCCATGTAAACTACAGTTCAGATCAGGTGTTGGGAGACAGACATCCTGGGGACAACTTTTTTGATGTCCTGTTCTCTCACAGTTTTTTTATATGCTGAAACATAAAATCACAGAATCACAGAATCACTAAGGTTGGAAAAGACCTCCAAGATCACGGAGTCCAACCCTTGACCAAACACCACCATGTCAACTGATCCAGGGCACCAAGTGCCAGGTCCAGTCATTTCTTGAACTCTTCCAGGGGTGGTGACTCTACCACTTCCCTGGGCAGCCTGTTCCGACACTTGACAATCCTTTCAGTGAAGGAATTCTTCCTGATGTCCAACCTGAACCTCCCATGGTGCAGCTTGAGACCATTTCCTCTTGTCCTGTTGCTGGTTGCACAGGAGGAGAGGCCAATCCCCACCCAGCTGCACCCTTCTTTCAGGCAGTTGTAGAGAGCGAAAGGTCTGCCCTGAGCCTCCTTTTCTCCAGGTTAAACATCCCCAGCTCCCCCAGCTGCCCCTCATAGGACTCTCTCTCTAAACCCTTGCCCAGCTTTGCTGCCCTTCTCTGGACATGCTCCAGCACCTCAACTTTTTCCTTGCAGTGAGGGACTGGAATGGACTGAAAAACTGGACACAGGATTTGAGATGTGACCTCACCAGGGCTGAGTAGAGAGGGAAAATTACTGCCCTGGTCCTGCTGGCCACACTATTGCTGATACAAGCCAGCATGCCAGTGGCCCTCTTGGCCACCTGGGCACCGTACTGGCTCAAAACCCTGGAGTCCTGAGGCTCAACTGCAAGAGAAAGTTTGCACATTTCAGCTTCGTATGACTTTGAGTGAAGTCCTTTCTAGGGAAAGGCTGCTTTGGAGAGAGGGGACTCAGCTGCTTCTCCCCACCGTTTGTGCTGCCTGCTGGATGGGTTGGCAGCAGACAGGTGGGCAGCTGACAGGTCTGAGGTGCCGCCGTACCTGGTACAGCTCTATCCGCTGCTCC
Source organism: Corvus cornix cornix (assembly GCF_000738735.6). Classification (NCBI taxonomy): domain Eukaryota; kingdom Metazoa; phylum Chordata; class Aves; order Passeriformes; family Corvidae; genus Corvus; species Corvus cornix. The sequence continues at coordinate 19,598,145 of NC_047056.1, forward strand.
GAGACGCGCGCCTTGGAGTTCTGCAGGCGGAAGACCCTGAACTCAGCCTTCACCAAGTTGGAGGCGTTCTTCTCCATCGCTGAGACGTCAAATCTGACGATCCGGAAGTAAAGGCTGTAATAGCTCGGCGGGATGGCGTCTGCAAGAAATCAGGGTGGTTTTATCACTTGTTTTGATGATAAAATGATGTTGTTCCTTCAAACATTTTAATACAAGGCAGCCTCAATCAGGAAAATATCTGAACCATGATTCAGTTTCCAGTGGTCAATTTAGTACTATTAACAATTTAATAAAAATTCAAAAAAATCAACCCCATGTGTTTTTTGTAAGACTGCCATATTAATAGAGATTAACAACTACTTTCAACTCTATTTCAGGTCATGCATTTAAACCTCCCCTCTTTTAGCCAACTGGTAGAAAATCATGAATATTTATGAACTGAGAGAAAAATATAGCAGTTGGTATAAGGTAAATGCCTTCAGGCTTGCAGAGAGTTCACAGGGATCTGCTAAGACAACACATAACAGCAGCTCATCTGATCTATATGTTCTCTGAAACCCACTTCCCCCAGAATATGGAGCATGAATTAGCCAGCTTCAGATTTTGTTCCATACCTAGTTATTAAAGGATATTTTTGGAACAAAATAGGCATTCTGATTATAGTGATGAGGGCTGGAAGAGAAGAGGAAGGAAAAACAAAGGGAAAAGGCAAGCAGACAGTAGACATTATAAACAGGATTATATGAATTTTGACCATTTGGAAGCAGTAAAAGCCATAAACATAACCACCCCTTACTATATATTGGGGAAAAGCAGAAAAAAACCAGAAAAATGCACTCAAGTCTTCAATAGCAGTGTTAGATATCTCAGTTTAGGTTTCAAAACAATGTTTCTCCTTCTCGGCGGTAAACCCTGACTAAGCGTAAGCAGCAAGGCACTTTTACACAACCCAGGCAACCCTAAGGGCTTCAGTCATCACCTAAGGCCCTTCCACACTGTCCAGAGCAGCAGCACCAGGAGAAATTTGCCTGCAGCACCCCTGCCTGACACCCAAACTCCTCGGAGAGGAGATGAAATTACTTTAAGGCCTCATAAAAATCTTTGTTCAAACCAAGGGAATGGTTTCTTCTCTTACCATGTGAAAACTGAAGTGGATAAATTAAAAAAAAAAAAAGAGGAAAATTGTATTTGGGGGTTTGGGGAGGCATTTTCAGCTGAGGAAGCACAGGGGTTCTCACATTTACATATTTAATAACCCACCTGTAGCTCTTTGAGTAAGTTAAAACTGACTACTTAATAAAAATGAGAAAATCTTTGATGATAAAGAAATAATATCGGCCTCAACTGCAGAGGCATTGTAAGTGAGAGATGACAAGTTCTCAAAACACTTCAAAAAATCCTCTGAAAGAGTACTTCCCAAAGCAGACCCTCAGTATGATCAAACAGGTACAACTATGAACAGGAAGCCCCAGACTTCCTTATGATTCCTTTTAATTAAGAAAACGAAAAAAAAGGTTCTCAGATTTTCACATCTGCAGCGCTTGAAAATAACCCCCCAGGCATCATCATCACCATTCTTGGCTAACATGCTTATTGACAGGAAACAGCTACAATCTCACAGTGAGAACTCAAAGGCAAACAGATGCAAATTACTCCTACACCAAAGCTCCTCCTCTCTCCCATCAGCAACACATCAGTGCTAGAGTCTCTCAAAATACCAAATGAAGGGCTTCTGAGAGACGCTTTACTGTATAGCAACTATGAGCTTGATACATTCTGCAAATTCTTATAAAAGCTACTTGGTTCAGAGATTATATCCTCCTCTAAGAGAGAAACAGTATCTTCAATTTATTTTTCCTGCTGTAGGAAACTCCGAGACTACTACTTGTTCTGCAGCCAAACCTAATCCTACTAGGAATATAATTTGGCATCATAATATGTATATATAAGATTGATGCTTCCAGGATGAGTTGTAAGTTGTCCTTCCCTGTCATTTGTTTGAGGCATCAACCTACCATTTTGTTCACTGTGGACAAGCCAAACCAGCAGCATTCACTTGCCCTGGCACAAACAAACCCTGTCCATCCTGACTTTATTTTAGATTGAAAAGTCCTATTTAACTGTCAGTTTGTTTTATATTTAGCTTCTTATTCCTAGAACTTTCTTGTGCTATATTTGTAGGCCTTCTCTCCAGTTTCTTTATTTTAGATACTGTATATTACAAATCTCTGCTTATGTATCTGAGTGGATATTCCCAAGCCATTCCTGCATTTACATTTTTTCTCTCTTTCATATATAAGGAAGACAGAGAATGAATACTCTTTCAGTGTGCCCATTTTTGTCTTTGCATATGTGTATTTGCACACACTGTAAACAAGTATTAGTTTTCTACTGGAAGGCAGGGATGGGACACCCTCTATCTATGAGTAAGAAGAAATTCTTGTCTTACAGAAGCTTCGTCTCTCTTGTAAGATAGTTTTACATCTTTATATGCAAAAACCCACATAAGAAATTTGATTTCTTTACTCTATCATTCATGACAGTATCCACAGGAAGTCAACTGAGGAAAAGGCATTATTCATGGACAGATGAAAAAAAGAAGGAATGGCTGACTGCAGAATTGGGGTTTATGTGAAAATTAATCAACATTAAGACTGAGAAATGAGACTTGCAAGTCTCTTTAAAGGAATGGTAAGAACCCTATGGAGTCTACAAGGTTTTGGATCAGCCTTTAAGTGATCTCAGATGCTGCAATTCATCTTTCTTTGTGACTCCACCTTAACCTGACAGTTGTATCAATTCAGACTCAGCTGGATACCTCTGCACTTCCCTCTGGTTTTGGCCCCATGACTCCAGCAGACGCCAGGATGACTCTGACCAAGCTAGTCTGCAAACACAGTTACCCTGCTGCAGACTAGACTCCTGAAGTATTCTTTGAACTATTATCATTAATGAGTGGAATTAAATCAGTATGTTTCCTGGAGCTAGGAAAACACAGGTTTCTTTTGTTTTGGTGGGAGAGAGAATAGTAAATGCAATGAAAGGTTCCATTTTTATCATTTTTAAATTACTCATTAAATCAACCCTCCAAAAAAACCTGAAGACTTCCAGCTGTAATAATCACAATCACAATCATCACAGCTGAGACAAGAGTTACACAACACAGTTGGAGAAGGTGAAGGCAGCATCCATCCTCCTCCTCCCTTAAGGCTGCTAAACACTGAGCATCACAAGTTTACCCTTTTTTTTTTTTTTCTGCCTTGAACAAGCTGAAACTTCATCAGCTGCTTACACGGGGCAGTCTGAGCTGCCAGGTTCAAATGTACTCTGGTATGTGAGTGATTAAGTGCATAAGGACACTGTGGTTTCTGTGCCTCCTACTGACTTTGTTCGATGTCCAGCATCCTCCAGGCTTCTGTGCCAGCAATCTGGACAGAAAGCAGCCCTGCTCTGACAAACCAGAAAAGCACCAATGGGAGTGGTGCAGGAGACCTATCCCACCACAGTCTTCAGCATTGCTCCAGGCTGGAACACTGTCAACGGGAGAGACTGAACATATTCTCTGACCAAGCATCCAAAACAGCACGCAGGCCCCTAGGAGCATCGGGGAGGAGAGCAAGATGTAGTCAAGCACCCTGAAACTGAAAGGGGGATAGAAAGTTTGTTTCATGCTGAAGATATTCCCCAAATTGGGAACAACCTGCATAGAAGGATGACACTTCTGCCTTGTGCAGTTGTGTTTGATGAACTAAGCCCTGCATTTCCACAGCTTTCCTCCCAAGTACTGCATGTACTGACATTTCAGAAGAAACAAAACACTCTGTTTGACACAGCTCTTCTGAGAGTTGTGCTTTCGTTCTGGCGAGGAAAAAGACTTAAATTCAATTGTATCCAAATGAGGCTTTTTTTCTCCTCTGAATTTTCATTTCTGCTATTGAAACAAAAAGAAATCAATTACATGCACAGCCCAAGTTAGGAAATGTAAACAACTTTTCTTTTCTCATTGGAAGAGGCCAGACAGGCCGCCTTCACACATACACCCACACTGGAAAGGCTGAGAGCTTCAATCTAATCCTTCCATCAAGGGCTTGTAATAAATGCTCCAAAGATTTATTTTTATTCCCTTTTGTGTTTATTAAACTTTGGAGGGTTTCTTTTCCTTTTTCTTTTCTTTCTGGTGCTTTGCCCATTCTTTATTATGGCAGCTACAAAACACGGAGTGCCCTTTTCTTCTCGCTCTCTTTTATTTTTTCCCTCCTCATCTTTCTAACTGCAGTACATGAATGACCGTGTAGTAGGCTTTGAAGCAGCACATGCAAATATTTATAAGAGTAGCTTGATTGTTATTAAATGCAGTTGTTATGATTTCCACGCTCTGGCAAGCTTCCCTAACCTCTCTAACTATTAGGACCATTTAGGCTGTTTAGATTTCAGCTCACTGATAGCAAATTCTATGGGTTTTTTTCTAACAAGCAGCATAATGTGACATCGTTTCTCCCTCTGTGTGAATTTCTCTCCCTGCTCGGCTTTGGGGTCCCTGCCAGGAGCTGGGTCAGGCTGCCTCCAAGGACATGCAGACACGGTAAGTGAAGCAGCATGCGCTGGAAGGATGAACAGCTTGTCAGCTGTGACAGCACATCTTTCCAGCAGGATCCCATCCTTCCTGTCAGGCGCACTTGGGCCACAAATCCTCTCCTCTTTTCCAGGGAAAGTCTCTCCAATAAATTAAAAGCTTGTTTAATGCATCTGGGCTCCCAAAGCCCATAATAATCACTCTGCTCACCCCTCCTGACCCTGATGTGACTGCAAAATCCTGCTGGAAACAGCCTCTCTGCAATCAAAGGAGACCAAATAATGGAAGCCACAGGTCATATCCAGGAATTGGGACTGCCCCCTCAAGGATAAATCAGTCATACATCAGCTTGCCATTAGCTCTGAAACTCTGTCCACTATGACACTAAGCTATGAGCACAACCACTAGCTGCTCAGTGCTCTTGGACACAACACTTGTGCCGTTCTTCCCTCAGGCATCGCTTCCAGGCTCTTGCAGCAAGGCTTCAAAGTCAGACAGTGCAAAATTAGTGTAAGGGACTATACTCCAGTTTTTATCTACAAAGCTGCCTCTGAGGTATTACCTTTTATCTGTCATCAACCATTTGTTACTGAGGAGGGACAGTGCACTGAAAGCCAGAAAAAACCCAGTGGGAACACAGTGGGTTTAGAAAACAGTAACTACCTAATTAACAGATTTTGTGACATGTTTTCCACTGTGGAACGACTTGCTATTCCTCTTCTGAAACACACTTAAGATGTATGACAATATATGAAAAGTAAACAACCCCAGGACACTCCAGATTGAAAAGACAGGCACAGTGAGGCAAAGAGGGAATTTTCAGAAGCCACGTTTGTGAAAGTATGTGTTCCTTACTTAAAATCTGACAAGAGCGTTCTGGTTCTGCTGCTACTTCCTCACTGCTTCACCAAGCCTGAATCAAAAGATGACTAGCCAAAGCAATGACCTCAACAGCAAAGTGATGTGGTAGTCTGGTTTCCAGTTACCCAAATAATTCATTCCCTCAAGGTATTCCTATTGCTCTGGAGTTTGAAGGACTCTGACAACACTCTTACATAATTGTCTTTTGTACTTTCAAATTCTGTAATGGTGAAAAACATCCTGCAGTCATCTTTGGGTCAAAATGCAGCTGGCACAGTAAGGATTCTGAGACACTGTAATTATCCCCTGGAGAATCACAGGATTAAGTTTAAATTTAAGTTTAGGTTTAAAGTTCTCAAAGACAAGTAGTAAAATAAAACTCAAGTAATTGTTAGCAGGGTAGCAAAGCTGCTGCATAGGACTCTTGTACAAAACAGGTTTAAGTCCTGGCTTTGTGGGTCACCACAGAGATGCAAAGAGAAGGGCATCTTACTACATGCCCCTAATTAGTGTCACTTCATCCCTATTGGCACATTGGAGCACATTGGAGCTGGATGTGAGTCTTACAGAGGGCAACAAACCTTGCCTAGAAGAGGTACCATTGCTGTTTTCAGGCTGTAACAATACAACTCATTTTAATCTCTTTTTTTTTTTTTTTTTTTTTTTTTTTTTGTAGTTGTCCTCCCTGGGCTGGGTGAAATCATGTTGCAAGTTTAATCTCAAGTGTGTTTAAACGCTGCAGCTGAAACTGACTGCTTTAGATGTTAATTTGGTATGCAGACCATTGTAAGAAGGGCTGTAATTTTCCTGTATCACTGAATTGTCTGATTTAAGTGTTTCTTATCAGCCAGAAAGGCCTTATTGAGATCCTTTATTCCACTGGACTTTCTCTCTCTACCACCCTTTCACGATTATTTTCAAGCTACTAGTTTTTGTACACTCAGTCCAAAACAACATTTAGCATGAAAAAATCCATACTACTCACAGCAACCAGAAAGAAAGAAGAGAAAATATCTATCCTGAACAATCAGTGATGGCTTCTTCTCTCCTCCCTCTCTTACACGAAAATAAAAACCAGGCCAACATCACGTATGTTTGTTCACCTCCTATGAGGTGCAACACCAAGAGTCTGAGCAGATGCCCAAAATGAACCCCTTTTGAAAAAGGTTCCCAGCTATTCCATCACCCAAAAGGCAAATGAGAGTCAAATTTATTACCAAAGAGAAAAGCTGCAGGAGCATTCTGCTTTATCTGAGAAGATGACCAAAAGCATCGAAGTCCCCAGGATCATTCTCCTGCGAATGACAGGGAGGCACTGCTGCCTCACACACTCCTGCTGCAAGGGGATGGAGATGTATGGTGAGGTAAATCAGCACAGAGACTGCAAAAACTTTTAACTACTTTACCACCACAGGGCAGACATGAGGCAACTCTGAGACACAATCCTGGTCCTTTACAAATTCCCCTGTTCTGAGAGTGTGTTCTGTTGAGTGAAAGTGCACTTTAGGAAAGTGCACTTTTCTTCTGCAACTCTGAAGAAAGCAAAGGCTGCCCAGAAGACCACTTCTGCTATAAAACAAACTGAACATTAATGTATAGAAGAACCTGGCTAAACACTGAGCCTCAAATAAACTGCCTGAATCCAAACTTCTGAAGCTGGAGGAGAATCACAAGCCTGTTGAAATCACTGAAACCTCTGGCTAAGACGAAAGGGGAAACTGCCCAGCCCCTTTCAAGAACACAAGACCAGACCTCCAACCCAGGCATACTTGGTGTCACCACTGCCAAATACTGTTTCTTTAAAAGGAGCACAGCGTCCCTGCCCTGGACAGACCCTCTAGAGACAAAGTAGCACACACAGTACTGCCCCACACCTGGTATTTCCTTTCCCTATTTGCAAAAGCTGGAGTAGATGGAAACAGGGGTAAACCTCACATGACAATGCCTGCTCAACAGACACTTTCTGCCCCCGCCTTTATGACTGCTTGAATGTGAACTTCCTGAGGAAAAGTTCCACCATGTGAACTCACCAGACCCTCCTCCCTCTGCCTGCCTTCAAAGCTTTCCAGGCTGTTGGCTTGCTTTCCCGCGTCCACGCTGAAACACGGGCTGGGTAATGCGAACAGCACTGACGCATCACATGAGAGCTGGTCTCAGGTCTAAATTTTGAGCCATTTGAGCAATGCTTAATTGGGGTAACTTAATTATTTGGGATTATTCTGGAGAACAGCAAATGATGAATTTTCCCTTCCAGACCATCTTTCACATACACAAATCTCCGGGCATTTTAGGAAGTCTGAAAGGTCTGACCTCAATTCTCCTCTTCTCAAAGTCCTCTTTGAACATCACCTGTCATGCAGGGGAGCCAGAGAGGGAATGTAAACACAAACCCTATTGCTATCTTTGTTTCTCAACAAAGAAGTCTTAATCTTGTGGCAAGTTAAAACATATGGGGTAAAGGAACAGCACAACTGCTTGCTCTCTCACACATAAACCCCCTCTAATCTCACTGCCACATATACAACACTGCAATTTTAATAGTGAGAGAGAAAAACACATCTTCAGATGTGTCCCTCACTTCTGCACTGGATGCCATCACAGCAAGCCCATGACCGTGCATTCCCAAGAGAAGCTGACTGATCCTTTTCTGCAAGGAAGGTGTACGACAAGCTAACAGGAAAGCTGCTGTGTCTGTCAACAGGCATTAGAACAAGTTACAAAGATATCAAAGCCTCTCCAAAACCTGAGTAAAGTTTTGGTCCCACTGAAGCCACCGACCAAACATTCCCAACATTTTCAAAAGGGCCAGGAATTTACCCCCACAATTGCAAGCACAGAGGGGATTTTCAGCACAGGGAAACTGTCTCCAGCCTCTCTGTGAATTTATCTGCCAACAAAAGGCCCTTCAGCTTTCAGCAGTTATTTTGTGAACATTCAGGGAAGAAGAACTCCTTTCAAATCCCCATCAGGATCCTTTGAATGAAATCCCAGGTTATCATGTATCACCACTGAAATCAAATATGTAAATAGATGTGTGTTGTGTTTGGAAACGTCTCAGGTATGTACTTCGCTATTCTACTTACACTGGAATGTAAGAAAAATACTCCTAGTGTCTTTCATCTCTCTCCATGAAAGGCTGCTCCTCTTTCGGCTAGCAATCATAAGGAAGAATTGCAAGTACAATTGCCTATCTCATCATAAAAAAAAAAAAAAAAAGGCAAAAAGAAAAAGAAAGGTGGGGCAAAAGAAAAAGCTCACCAGGGAACACAAACCTTTCTCACAGGCAAAGTAAGACTTGACTTGCTGGCACAGTTCAGCTGAGGTTTTATGGCTGCAATGACCTCAGCGAGTGAACACAGAGCAAACCAACCTTCTGCCGTTCACAGGACTGACCAACAGTCTTCCCTGTAACAAAGACCTTTTTTCTCTCCCATTTCCCAATCTCCTTCTGCTTGGATGCCACTGAAGTGATACCTCCAGAAGCAACCTGTACCAAGAGACTTCTCTGCTGGCAGGCTGAAGAGACAGACGCGATCACAAGCCCAGCTGCACTGCTGTGCATCCCCCTGCTTTACACAGACACGGGGATGCTGACTGCAGTGCCCGAAACCCCCTACACAGCTATCAATACTCCACCCTTCCCCCAAACCCAAGTCACCTTGAATAATTTTTATCTAAGAAAAACATTTTATCTTCTCAACAGCAGATTAGGTGTAAGGTTAGATTTATGTATGTGTTTGAGACAGTCTATATATGTTTATTATTTTTTTTAAATCCTTCCTCTTCCTGGCACCTTTCTGATGAATTTCACTTGCACTCACGGCCCAGCCAGCGGGATTAAAGCTGGCTTCACAGTGTTATCACAGTGCCATTTTACTAATGAACTATATTTAAAAAATATGTTTTGTTTAGACATACTTTTATTGAATCCCTCAGATTCACACGAAAAATTACTTCTGTTATAAATCTATCTTCCCCGTCAGTCTACAAGAGGAGCTTGGCATGCCTGCACGCAGCTCTGCATGCTCTGCATCTCTCCCTCCTCCCAGCTCCAGGGTTTCCACAGGCACGAGGCCAAGGCAGCAGCATCCTGCTGCCCTGGGGGGACCTGCCATCCATGGTAAGGTAAGAAAGCTGCACTCCCACAGCAGTGCCCAAGGCAGAGAGGTCAACCAGCCCACAGGGTCAGGCTGCTGGCAAGAGCCACAGGACACTGGTCCTGCATGGCCAGCCCAGTCAGGCCCCCAGACCTGGGGACCAGGGTGGTCTTTTGGGGACCCCTGAAAGCAGCTCCAGTGAGGAGGGTTGTGGTTAAGCCTGATGCTTGGACAGAAGCACAGGCATATACTCTCAGTGCTAGAAACCAGGGTTTCCCAGACTAACCTCTCCAAGGAGATGGATTCAGTACTTCCTTTAAGGAGAGCTGTGGTTACCCAGTGTCTGTCTCTGTCTGTAAAATCAGGCTGCTGCACTCTGACAGCAAACACGCTCCTCACAGGCTCTGACCTGTGCCTTTAGTGCTGGATGACTTGAGCTGCCTTTTAAGCCTGTGAATGCCATCTCCATTTTAATCTTCAGTGTAGAAGGGCTTCTAATCAAACAAGCATTGTTACGAAATCCATGAGGATGGCTGGAAATCCCTTGGATATGTCCTAAGGATTATATTATGCCAGGGCAATGCAGCTATACAAAAATCTACTTTACAAAAAATGTACTGCTGCAGAACAAAGCTGCACTGGAGAGAAAAAAAACAGAACTGGAAAATATTCTGAATTATTTAAAGAACTAAGAAAACTTTCCCCAAATCCAATTTTCTCCAACAGTGTCACAACAACCACAAAGCCGTCATACATGACAAACTCAGTGGTGTTGAAATCAAGGAAATGGCAGCAAAAAGATATTCTCAGGCTATTTCACAATTCAGTTTAAGCTGCTGTGTTTATGTGCCTCTCTACCTTAGCACAGAATAATCCAAATATTGCTTCTCTTGTTCTCAAGTCCAGTGTTTTATTTGTCCTCATACATCTGTAGGGTGATTCAATCAGCTGGAATTGAATGTATGTGATAGAAGTGGTAAAACCAGTCTGAGTATTTAGCAGAGTAACAGGGCAAGAAGCCTACCACTCTGCTTCAGAGAAAGTACATAGGCATTGGCTTCCCTTTAAACACAGTCCTGTCAAAGTCATCCTATGAATTTTTCACGCAGCCATGTGCTTAAAGGATTTCCTGCCTCAGAGCCCATAGCAGTGAGGGAGCACAGGGTGAACCCAATCCTCGTGATGTTCTTCAGACTGAGGAGAGCCTACAGGACCAAATCCTCCATGCTGCTCACACCTGGAATGTGACTTTTGTTACTGCTTTCCCAACGTACCCAACCTGCATTTTGGAAAGGCCTTCCCTCAGCAGGAGCAGGACCAGGAGTAGGTGATAGCTTTCCTGCCTATGCTGTGGGTGGCCTTGCATTTCACACTCCTGGTGAGAGAGATGAAAATGAGTGTCAACCTTCTGCAGAGATTGCTCATTCCACTCTTCTCAAGATGGCCTGTGGACAGTCACCTCCTGCTAACACTCTCCAGGCCTCTCTAGCCTGGGTTACATTCCAGGCTAGATAGTCATCCAGTCTCCCCACATTTTTTTTTGTTTTCTCATGGGAAGAGAGTACAGTTTCAACTGACAGAAGTTGGTCAAGGCAGAGATTGAATTGCACGGAGATTAAGTTAAACAGTGCATCCCACAGAACCCAGCAGGGCAGCAGTCTTTGCTCCATCATGGATGACTACTGAGTAAGAATACACCATAAACCAAGCTGTCCTAAGCTGCTTTTCCTTTTAAGATGGACCTTGGAAGAGCAGTGTCCTACTGCCAAAGGTCTGGAGCACCCAGTCCTGCCTGCTACCTATGGCTGCAGGTTACTGCACGTAACGCAATGTACGTGCATTTGAACTTTGAACTGCTGTCTCCTGAACAAACTGTGAACTCTCCTTTTCCTCCTTCTATCCATGTATTTATGCAGCCCCACAACCACAGTTTTTAGGTGCACATCTGTCATTCATCACAACTGGTGGTAGTTTTTACTTCTGCTGCCTCATCTCACTTGGAGCTCTCCCACCATTTCATTCCTTTAAACCACTCAAGCATTTGCCCTCTTCAATTAGTCCCTTAAAACTTTCCTTCCTCTTTAATCTTCTGATTATTCTCTCATTAGTGCATTTTGGGGTGCTCTCAAAGGAGAGCAAAATGAAATAAACCTCTTTCTCTCCACAATTACACTGTCATGTTCTGGACAACTTGTAAGAAACCAAGCCAAGGCACAGACTCATAATGAAGGTAACACCATCAGGTTTCACCCTCTTCTAAAAGGGGAAGAGAGTAAAACTGAATATACAGCCATAAACCATAGGAAATTAAATAGGTCTCTGCAAATGAAAGTTGTCTGTGAAAAATAGTTTCCAGGTTTATGGTTTTAATTACTACATAAATGAATGGAAAACAGGATTAAGGAATTTGCACAATTGTTACACATCATATTTGGAATCACAGCCTTTTACTTCAGCTACAATACCATGAAGGCATAATCCAATAAAGTCCAAGTGAACTAGATCCAAGTTCTCCTTGATACTTAATTTGGTAGACAAAAATCTGAACTCATTCTCCAGCAGCACTCCCATGGGACTGAAACATGCAATATCAGGGTGATTTTGCAAAGCTTCCTCGCTTAGGCTTTGGATTTTATGATTTGCAGCCATTAAAAAAGTCTATGACTTTCAGTTTTTAAGCTTTGCTCATTCACTAACTCTGTTTGTAAACAAGATTTCAGGCACCAAGTGAACCATGGACCATGATCTCCTCTACAGGAGAAGTGCTCTGAGTTGATAAAGCCATCTAAGAATCAATCAAAGCGTGCAGAGGAGCAGAAGTGTTGGGACCACTCTTGTGCCCTTTCAAGAATCCATTCATGCTTGCAAACACAAAAGCTTGGTGCTTTTCATTCACAGCTAGAGTAAGCCTTTCTTTTTTCCCCTCCTTCTTTTTCTCGTTTTCCTCTTACTGCAATGCATGTTGATTTTAGCCTCAGCAAACTGCCCATGAGTGACTGTTCTTTACATGCCTTCATGTAAGTCAATTATGCAGGTAGAATTTAGCCTGCTGTACCAGCTCAGTCAAGCTCTTCTTCTGCAAGCTTAAAATTCCCCTGACTCCCTTCTCCTTCACAGGCTTGCTCTTCATCTCCAGCTGAAATGATATTCAGTAAATATTACACTTGCAAGGTAACAGGGCTGGAATGTGAAGCATCTAGAGCTCACTAGAGTCTCTTCTTGGCATCTCCTATGTACCCTGTTGCCTAGTGCCAAACAGTATTTGACTGGCTTTATTCAATTCAAATAAAGATACTGAATCCCAGGACTGTACAAACCTCTTAAAAATCAAAACCATAGTTAAGAGAAATGCATTCTAAAAAAATGCCTTCTAAGAAGTGCCACTAAGAGAAGATACAAGTGCTACACTCCCTTTTAGAGTCCCCAAAAAGAGCAGCATCTCAAATAGACCTTTCAGTCCGGACTACACACTTACATTTTTGTTATCATCCTTCACAAATTAAAGCCAAGAGAAAGAATATAATGGATGGTTTCTCATGCTTTGTCCTGTTATAGGATCCTTGCCTGTCACATTAGGAACTGCACGACAGCAAGGACCAACACGGGCAAACTTCTGTTCATCTATGCTCAGAATAGCACTGAGAGCCAGCTGATATTGAAGAATAAGAACAGTCATAAAGCAACAACTAAGTTCAAATTCTCTTTATAATCAAGCATTATTGATTGGCACCATGCAGCATAGCTTGGCAAGGATAAACTCCAAGCATTTCTCACCTTCTAACCTAGGGCTGTGTCCATACAGGCTCAGTCTTGACTAATGCTAACTTCCAAGTGCTCTGTTCAGAACTGCAAGAAGCCCTAAGGCTGGACAAGCTCTTCTGAATTTAACATTTGCTTCTACTAATTAACTGTATGGATTAGATGCTTTGTGTCAGCACAACAAGTCAGAAAGAGCATTCCCAGCTTCTCTCCCATGGGGATGCAATGGCTGGCCAACCCAAGAGGTACAAGCTCTGAAAGGTGTAACTTCACTGATTTACATGCAGGCTACAGGTCTGTTTGACCTTGGGACAGAAAGTTATGCCTTGACAACCTAATCCTCAGAAGCCTTGGACCAAAATGCAGATTCTACCTGTCAAAATTCAAAGTAGAAGCAAGCAAAATGCCTTTGAATCTGAAAAGGCACCAATACTCATCACAGACCTTTATCCAAGAACCTCTTGCTAGTAGCAAGGTGTGGGAAGACCATGGATTCTCAGACCCTGTTGCTCCAACTTGAACTTTTCTTTTAATCCAGTGCTGGAAATGTTCTAGATACTTATGACTAAAAATGTTTTATTTCAACAGTCTACTTTTTACTCAAAACCACCTTTTTCCAGTCTGATCTAAACTGTGGCCTCCAGTCTTTACTGGTCCAAGCACAGTAAGAGTGAGTAAACACTGGCCATTCTGAGCAAGCGAGAGCCTCCCCAGATCACACCAGAACAGTGATACAATTTAAAAAATTCTAAAAAATTAAGAATAATTATTGCCATAAAAACCTAGTCAAGAGTTTGAGCCTTTTGAGTTGTTGTATTTCTTGCTGCTATTACAAAAATTTGCTATTTCCAATGCACTTAAAAAAAAAAGAGAAAGAAAGGAGAAGGAAGAAAGAAGGAAGAAGAAGCAGAAAGAAGAAGCGAAAGAAGAAAACAAAGAGAAAAAAAGAAAAAAAGAAGGAAAAACAAGAAAAGAAATAAAAAAGAAGGAAAAATAAGGAGAAAAAAAAGAGATTGATTTTCTGAATAATTTCAAGTTAACATAGTAAGATGTCCTAGATGGTTTTCTGAGTCTTAAAACCATCCCATTTCAAATGTTGGTTTATGTAAATCTGGAAAGTTGCCTTGTCTGGAGTAAAATCATATACAGACTGAAAAAGGATTACGTTTTTTTTGTTACAATATATGCACTTTTTGTATTTTAACCTTCTAGTGTCTCAGGCAGAAGAGAATTGGGAGAGTTGGGAATAAGGAGAATGGGGAAGGCTCCGGTTCACTGCAAGGGCTGCTGCAGGTACGGACTCTCTTTTTGCATTGCACAAGGCAACTCGGGGCACTAGAGACACGAAAACGTCATTTTATAGCGCGGCCCCTCCTTGTGACAGGTTAACACATGAGGACATGGCAGAAGTTCGTATCATAGTGGGCACTCAGTTCTCCTCTGTGCTATTCATAGCTGAGTGTTCAGGTTTACAAGGCTAGACTAGCTTTCCTGTGTCCAAATAAAATAGCTGGATTGACCCAGTTGGATTTTCCAAGGGGAAGATCAACATCTTTCCCCAAAATACTACAAATATCAATCACTCTGCGTGCTGCCACCTGCCTGAGATTCATCTGCAGGGAACTGGCTTTTAGACAGACATCACCAAGACTGAGTTCCTGATTCCTTTTTCCTTGGTGAGCTTTATCACACTGCCGAGGAGACACCGTGATAACAGAACTGTGGTGCAGGACAGTTGTGCACCAGAGGTACCTGAGTGACAGGTGTGTGCACACACACCTCGAGCAGGTCCGTGGTATCACCAGGACAATGGAACTACACCCCAGCTCAACAAGAGATTGCTTATTGCCTCCTATTTTAATGGCAGGTTTTGCTCAGTTCATTTCAACTCTTTGCCTCCACCTGAAGTTTCACCTATTTTGCTTTAAATTTTACAGTAATACCCCCCAAAATTGGTTTTATATTGGCAAGCAACTTTACTTTCTGCTTTTTTAGGCACGCATAAATGTTTGAGACAAAATTCTCTAGGAAAAGAAGCGTGCATACAAACAGACGCACTTATATGCACATGAAGAAACAAAAAATATAAAAGAATATGTTTCAGACTAACAAAATGACATCCAACTAAATATTAGAAAAAGATGTTCTGACCATTTATGATTCAGAAGAATCCAAAACTAACGCAGACTCCAGACAGAGATCACATTCAGTGAAAGAGCTCCACAAATTGCATCATACAACACCATGACTCCGATAATGAATATGGATAGCAATTACAGGGTCAATGTCTGCATTTCTTAAAGATCAAAACAGACTAGGAATGCCTCAGCAGCTTCTTGGAATAAGCTAAAGAATGATTTGAAAACATGTTAGTTCAAAGGAGCATGAAAACCACGGTGGCTCTTCACGGCAAGTTTTAAGTTTTCTGCTCTACATGCATTATTAGTCATACTTCCTACTGGTGCGGCTCTGCAGGTATTCAGCTGTCCTGTGCCTGCAGAAGCAGGGCTCCAGGAACATCTTCACTGCTCCAGTCATATGACACTGACACGAATTACACAGGATACTTAAGCTTAAGGACCATTTTCAGAGGAAACATGGTGGTGGAAAGCGGCTGTGAAACAGGGAACTGTGCAAAAAGTTTGTTGCTGAGTTGGGTGTTTTGTTTGAAGTACTGGTTGCATACCCTGGAGGCAGAGTCCTCCTCCACAGTGATACAACAGAACAGGTGACAGTGAAATATCACACCTATTTATACAAAGCATAGAATGCTTCAGGACTATTCAAGCTCTCCTCAACCCAAGGCTGACCCTCCACCAAAAGGAAAAGCTCCACATTTCAGAGGTGAAACTTCAGAACGAATTTGTCTTCAAAATGCACACGTGAATTACATCAGTAATGAGGGGACATCTTTGTCCTGGCTCTGTATCCCTGACACACAGGTACTACCAGCACCTCAGGATCACAGACACAAATGATAAGTATGGGACATCAGCTAACCACCCTACAGTCATACCAAATAACAAAGAACAGTTTTTTGCCATTTTCAAATTTACACAACAATAGGTTATTTTATATACACAAAAGTATTACTAGAAGGCACAAAACCATAGGAAGAAGTATTCATAAATATTAAAATTACTGTGAAAAATAATTTTAAGAAATGATTCAACTGCAAGGACACAGCAAGACAAGGGTTGATGGTATATAGCAGATAAATGAATTTGAGCCACTGAGACTTGAAGCAAAAAAGAAAACAGGAAACGTAAAAAAAGGATAAGCTCATGGGCAAAGTAACATAATCCATGGCATCAAATACAGGCCACTGGAAAAAAATAACGCTTGGAAGTCTCTAACAATCAGAGGAGATGAAACACCACTGTCCTGGAGACCTGGGCAGGGTACTGTGCTAGCATGAAACTTGAGCAGTCCCCATCCAAAGAACAAAAGCCCAAAGAATGTAGAAAATTATGTTTCTCATAAAGATTAATTGTATGCTCTGGGATAGCAAACCTAGCCAACATTGTACACTCAGTCAGAAAGATGATACAGCTTTATTTTGATTTCTTGAAAAGAGTATGGAAAAGTTAGTTCTTAATTCATTCAGATATTTCAAAAGAGGCCTGAGAGAAAATGCTTAGAAGTTATTTTCTCCATTCTTTTCATAGCTTCCATTTTTTTGAAAGGGCATCAAATCTGAATTCCATCTGAAAAAGGAACCAAAATAATAATGAGAGAGTCACAGCTGAGCTTTGTTCTTCTCAACTGATAGCCTGCTGTAGGGAGTTGAGTAAAAGATACTACAGAGTACTACTGTACATACTACAGGTACTACTCATCATTCCTCAGATTGATTTTGAAAACAAAAAAAGGTATGATCATGACACTGCTTAAATTTGACAAGTGACTTTAAGATACAACCAGCAACTCAGTTGGCTGTTTGCAATATATTTCAGTAGGATTCCCAAACTTTGTCCCACTTCTCCGAGTACAGAGCAAGCTACAAACCAATTAAAAAATCCAGCTGGTGAACCAGGGCCACAGCACAGTGTGTAAAAACCCCAGACACAGACCACGATCAGAGGCAGAGATCCAGGCACAGTCTCTCTGATGCAGACCTTCAATCCCTCCTTCTTCTACCTTTCTTATACAAGCAGTGCAGCTCTCGTGCACGGCCTTGCGTGCAAGGGACTATGGACACCTGCACATTTTTCTACAGTTACCTAACCTTCTGAAAATACCTGCCACAAATTAATGCACTACTCTTACAATTAAGAAAAGATAATTTTAATTACAGTGTCAAGCACTAGAAGATTGGAATGAAGCAATCTATGCTATCTATTAAAAAAATAAAATAAAAGGGGAGGTGAGGGAAATAAGGGGTAGCGAGAGATAAAAAGACGGAACGAGAGTGGAAAAATATTCAAACAAACAATTTTTTAGCACCTGGAAGAAAACAAGGAGTTGAGTAACTGCTCACATGGCCTTGTCAGCAGCAATTAGTGTCCAAACAACCTGAAGTGCCTTCAGGACTGGATAACAAACTTTACAAATAGAGGAGAAACCACAGATGACATTTATCTTGACTTCAGTAAGTTTGGACACCGACAAGCCCGTTAGCAAATGAGAGAAATGGGATCTAGACAAAAACAGACAGTGGGTAGGCTGCAAGACTGGAAATTGCCCTGAGCCAGCAAGTATCAGTGGTTCCTAGTTAAAACAGAAGCTCTACCCACCTAGGTGCTGCAGGGGAATGAGATTACTACTGAGCTATCGAACACAGACTAATAAATTGGGTTGCTCAGCCAAAAAGAGACTACTGAGGGTGTTATGTAAAAACAACCCCCAGGTATCTAAACAGCTGCCACAGAAAGCAGGGGAATGATCCATTTTCCACATCCATGAGGGATAAATCCTGAGTAGCTCTGAGCTGCGGCAAGAAAGGTTTATTCTAGGCATCATCAAAACCTTTAGACAACATGATGCATAAGGCTGCACAGGGAAGCTGTGGTGGCAACTGGAAGCCTTTGAGGGAAAGGTTACACAAATACCTATCTGGAGTATCATGGCTACAGTCTACATCCTCTAGTAATGCAGGACCAGTGGAGCAGCCTCTTCAAGTCCCTCCAGCTCTTTGTTTCTCCTGTGATAACTGTTGGCTGAGATAAGAGCTGGCAAACAGCTCACGTTCTGGAACAAGCTTTAGGAATACACCTGCTGATACCTCCATGTGTCAGACATACTTATGCAAAGTAATTCCAGAATGTATGTCATCAGATCAGGCCCCAGAGGGTGCAAATCAACACAGGAACTCTACTGACCAACACACTCCTCTCCAGCTGTGCCCAGTATGCTACAAGGTAAGAACAGCTGGGAGCACCGGGCTGCAGCCACCATGCACAGAAAGCTCCCACTGCAGTCAGAGTGAGTGCCAGGTTTCTAAGACCCTTCCTGCGGGAATGATTTTTACAAGATACTAATTACACACATACAGACCAGATAAGTTAAAAATTTAACAATGTTTCTTCGAAGCATTCTGTTTCCTGGGTAATGCACTTGGAAGTCTACTGCAACTATCCTGGAAATAACCGATAAATCATAACAGCTCCTTAAGTTAAAGAGATAAGCCTTGTGCTAAAGGAATTTATACCAGGATACTTGACATGTATAATAAAGCAAGTATAATGAGTAAATTCTCTGTGGTATTAAAACCGAGTTAGTGCTTAAAACAATGCAGTAAATAATTATAACTGATACTCCGATCCCTGGTTGCGAATTCCCCAAACTAGGACACTGTGCTGTATGACACTTTCCTCCACTAGTGATTCATTGTCTTGGGATTGCTTGTTATATTGCTTGAAAAGTTATATTCAGTGTGAAGAGTGATGGCAAATTTTTGTAAAATTACTATGATATGCTTTTTTTTCCCCTTAGTCTTTGGCATTATTTCATGCTAAACTTTGAACTTGCTCCTTTCATTGATGTGCATTTGAAGTTTAAGGCAAAACAGTCCAATAGCTGAAGCCAAAAGTTTGACCTCCATTATAACTGCTGTAATCTTCTGGGAAAATATCCTCTTGACTCTAATTTCTCTTTTCAGACTCACCATGCTGCTGATGAGAAATAATAGTTATTGGGGCTGTAAGGCCAAGATTAATGTCTGGCCCTGAATAAAAAAACCAACCCCAAACCAAAACAAAAAACCGACCAGTAGCACTGAATGAACACATGAAGTTTCTCCATTTCTCATGTACGATCACTTCCTAGATAAGCAATCTGGATGAGATGATGAACACTCTCACATGAAGAAATATTTAAGATCACATGAAAATCTCTGGTTTCAAGCACACATGCCTTTTGCAGTGTAACTGATAATACCACAGAGCATCATTATCTGACTTGTCAGCTTAAATGGGAAGGTCTGTAGGTCTGGGAAAAGTACTATGAGATCAACAGTGCCTCACGCACCAGGGCCCTGATCTCTCACTGGGACTTCAGCAACTACTGTAATACAAGTATTACAGCATTCTCCGCTTTGCCTCAGTTGGATAGTGTTGTTAGATGGATGCAGCATGTTTCTATCAAGAAATACTTGGCTGCGCTTCTAGAGGAGTGAAATGATCCCTGTAAATACATGGACAAATTGTGGTTGGCCCTTGGCTCCACACATCAGAAAACCTCTCTGTCAGCAGCTGCAATATGGGGTGAAAGTTGGCTGATGCACTAGAAGGACCAGAATGGGAGCAAAGAAAAGGATCTCTGTTACAGGAGCTGTGGAGAGCCCTGACTCACTAAACATGGGCAGTTACAGCCTCCCCAGCTGGACTGTTCCTACCCATAGATGTTTTACTTAGCACCTCTCAATAACACGAAAGGGGGAAAAAAAAGTAATATCCATAGCGAACTTCTTTCTCTATTTTTCACTTTTTCCGGCATAGAAGAACAAGACTGCTTTCACACAGATTTTTTTCATTTGGTGGCTTCAATAAAAGTTTAAAGCTCCTTGTCAAAAGCAATGAAAAGGTTACAAACAACATAGAATAGATGCTAATGCCCTTGAACTAAGAGTGCTCATGCCCACCTGCTTAGCTGTCAGTACCCAAAAACACTACCACTGCTTCATAATGCTGAAAGTAAGATGGGTATTTTTGTATGTACTTGAGGTTAACAAAATCTCTAAGGCAGAAGGATCCCAGGCTCTCATTGCATTTCCAAATTCCAGTCAGGGACAGAAATTTTTACCAGAAAGATTTTGGCAGAGCAAATGCCATTTGCGCAGCACACAAGATGTATTTGCTCTTGATGGCATTGGCTGCTTTTTGTCAAGTCAGCCATCAGCAGTTTCTGCATCCAACTGCAGGATCATGAACTGCAACAATCCAAACTAGAAGTTTGTAAAGCTCATCTCACCACACCTAGACTTTCACAAAAGTGGATAAAACAAAGCCTCAGACAAATTGTTTCTTCCACCTTTGAAAACAGGTGGGAGCATGAGCAAAGTTTCCTCATGACACTGGGGCTTTGTACAGATTTGAGATTTCCCATCACTGTTGGTGCAAGTGCAGGAATCAGCTCCTCAGGTGAGGAGCTTTGTCACCAGTGGTAAGTCAGTCA
Organism: Corvus cornix cornix; assembly: GCF_000738735.6. Classification (NCBI taxonomy): domain Eukaryota; kingdom Metazoa; phylum Chordata; class Aves; order Passeriformes; family Corvidae; genus Corvus; species Corvus cornix. The sequence continues at coordinate 19,619,049 of NC_047056.1, forward strand.
TGACTTCAAGCCGAGCCATGAACCTCTTACCATTTGCTGACTTCACTTAAGGATCATAGTAACCAGTACAGATACAGAGGAATGTATCACTTAAAAAGGTGGCATGAGAACCCCATGGCATCTCCAGGTATCACTGAAGTGCCTTAGGAAGAAGGCAAGCAACAGTTACAGATTTAGGCAAGTCAGACTTGGAGGCAAATAAAAGAAAGGCTTCTCCACAGGAGTAATTTTCACACTGGGACCTCTTCTGAAACATGTCAGTGATGAAACCATAAAAGGGGATAGATACTTCCAAACTTTTTCCCAGAGGTTGAAAAGAGAAGCCTTCTCTCTTGTATATTTCTGATAAAGGCCCCAGCAATGAAGACCAAGGAATTAAGTTTAATTAGATTTTACCAAGAAACTTGCAACATTTCACTTCAGAGAATACTCCAAGAAGTAAAGCATTTGCAGTGTTGCTGACAGCAACTTGTCTGCAGGAGCCCAAAGCCAGAATGCAATGCACTCCTCCTGCCCAATACTTAATCTCTGCAACAGGGCTCAGGTGCTGTGCAACACTCCAAACATACCAAGAAAGTTGGGGGGGAAAAAAAAAAGGAATCAGAACATTCCAGCACATCCAAACCTAAATATGCTAAATAAAATGGAATAGGATAAACCATAGACTTAGACCCTATTTTTAACAGAAGAAACATATGTGGATGATTATACAAAAAGGACACTCACACCAGGTGAATAGTGATGGTGACCAGACACATGGGAGCACCCATCTTGCCTTACTGGGTATTCAAAATTGCACACAGAAACTTGTGCTGGGGTGCCCAGCACAGATTAGTATTTTTAACCTATTGCTGTTTATAAGAGCAAGCTGCATTTTCTGCCTTTATAGCTTTTTTTCTATACAAGTGGGCCTCACTAGTTAGCTATTCTAACTGGAAGACCTAGCAGTGGTCAGGAAATTTCAGGACTGCCTTGCAGAGAGTGGAGGAGATGAAAGCAAGTCCCACGGCACAGGCTCCATTCCTCTCGCCCCACCTCTGCCAGGAAGCGCTCCTGTTCCCCTGGCAAGCAGCACAGCTGGCTGCCTGCTCCTGCTCAGCCAAGGGTCCAGGGAACAGCCTTTCCAAACTATTCCCTGGCTGAAGGAGGAAATGAAAGCAAGTTATTTTCAAGAAAAGCGGATTGGATTGTCCAACCCTTTCACTCTGGGGAGAAAAAATAAAGAAGAAAAAAGAATTATACAAGAAGTAAAAGTGTAATGAAGAAGGAAAAGCAGAAGAAAACTACATTGCTTTTTCAAGATTCACAGACTCAAAGCACAGGCAACACCATCTTTAAATGATTAAGATAAAGACAGCGGACAACAGATGAATGCAAGAGAGAGAGGGAAGTGAAAGTTTTAAACCACATTAAAATTGTTCAATCTTTCTTGTTTTGTAGCAGTAATTACAATTAAAATGATTTACACCCTGGTGCAGTGCAAATCAGGAACAGAGAAGCACAGAGATTTTAAGCCTCTCTTAGAAAATCTCTGCAGCCATTAGAAGTGCCACTAGCTGCCTGCATGCAGGGAACACACACCTGCCTAGGCGCCCATGTAAAGGTGCTCAGCTTTCAACTCCTGCCTCTACTTTTCACTGCAGCTAGCCCAGGAAGCTCCCAGGCCACTTCTGAAGATCCCTAAAATGCTTTGTGTACTCCTTGGGAAACATGTCTGCTAGCTGAGCCCAGAAACTACTATAGAGATGGACGTGGAAGGATTAGAAGGTGCAGCACAGACAGGACAGGACAGTACAACAAAACCTGGAGAAGCTCATCTGCATGTCTTCATGTACAGGTAGCCACAAATCCTCCTATCATGGAATCATGAGAGCATAGAGAGGATTAATGCAGAGTATCTGGTCATTCTCTTTTAGACGTTAACTTGTCAAAAAAAAAAACCCAGATTGCTCCATGAAGACACTTGCTAGAGTTAGCTCCAATTTAGTGCTAAGAAGATGGATTCAATGAGAGTATCAACTCTTGTTATTTAAGTACAGATAACCCTAATGCCCACGTCCTTTTACCGAGTCACAATTACTAGGATGACTTACGATCATTGTGTCCTCTACACTACTTTTAGCACAGGTGAAATTTCTTAAGGGCTAGTGAAATTTCTTAAGGTTAAGGGCTCAGACCTCTGGGTGGGGTAGAAGAACACATCCACTAACTACTTTGCACATGGAGTCACCAACTGAGTCAGTGACTTGGAGGTCTCCCATGTCTTGTGCTATTGAACATGGAAAAGAAACCCAAAAATATTATTTGCCTTCCAAAATTATGGTTTCTGGCAAGAGAACTAACTTCACAGCTGGAGTGTCTGGCCCTTTGCTTCTCCGAGGGAAGAGATGCCAATGGTGCAAGGCCCAGATAACCCATCACCACCCACTCTGCAGTCTGGAGCAGTGGGTGGCACTGCTTTTGCCAGCACGAGGGCCACCACACTCTGCCAGGCCACATCTTTACATCTGGTTCCTGAGGAGATATGGTGACTCTCTGATGAGCTGGTTTCTACAGAACCCTGGTTTTAGGTTGCTGGCACTTCAACAGCTAGGCAACTTCAAAGGGCCAGATATAAGTACTGATTTATTTTTAAGACAGAAGTGAGGTGCTTGACACGCAAGATCCAAAGCTTAGGTAGAAGTGATCACCTCGTGGTGATCACTTCAGGAATCAGGAAGTCCCAAAGAACTGAATACATATGGGTTTAGTATTATGCAGGAGACACTCATACAAAGACGATACAATGATGAGCTGAATCAACTGAACAGAAGTGTTCACAGAGAAAAATGGACAGGATAATGGACTGACACTTAGCTTGCTGGACAAGTAGAAAGATACACAATCAACAGATGAGACCACGCAGGTTAGAAAACTGCCTGTGAACCATAATGAAACCATAAGAATGCCCTAACGTAAAAAAATGCAACTATATATTACCAAAAAAAAGTAAAACTAAAACTAACAGCTGCTGAGAACTACTATAACATCAGAAAATAAAAACTGCAGATAACAGATGAGAAAAAACAAACAGGCGCACCAGTTACATGGCCAAGATACTTAGAGATGAGATTTACTTAAGTGTCTGCAAGGAAGCTTAACAGTGATATTCCTCCATTACATAAAAACTGTTGAAATAGTAGTACAGAAATATGAAACATATTTCTGTAGATAAAAAGCCAGGCAAGTACAAGATGAACAGATTTTTTCTTTTTTTTTATTCCAGCAGCAACTCATAAGGTCTTAAAATAACATTGTAAAATAAGTAAGACTGGATAACTTGCATAAGAACTTTTTAAAGAGCTGTCCAAGGAAGAATGTAAATTATTAAAACTAGCTTTCAATAAATCCTAAACAGTGAAAAATACCATAAAGATTTGAAGCAGAATATAACTGTTCATACACAAACCTAAACAGGCAATCTGTGATATTGTACTTACAGAGTCACCCTTGTACTGATCTCAGAAAAAATATGTGAAGTGTGGGAATGAGAATGAGCTCAGAGGAACTAAGGGAGTATAACCCACACCCACTCCAGGAAAACAGATCCCACTGGTCTGTACCTTAGTGAGTGACATGGGTAGGTAAGAAAACTGTTTTAATATCATGTACTTGGGTAGCTGCAAGACACTTAAGCTGGTGCTACATTATGGCTTCATTAGGAAACAGAACAACAGGATAACAACGGGGCCAGGCAGTAAATGAATCAAAGCCTTACATTTTCATGAGACTTAAAATACAATGGTAGACAGCAAACCATTATTGAGAGGAAAGCATCCACAAAGGTCCCATTTTACTGTACTCTACTATCTAATATTTTTATCCATTATCTGGAAAGAAACTAAATCATTACTAACCAAGTGCAGATTTAATAATGATATGGATGTGCCAAATAATGAAGAAGATGCACCAAAAATACAGTGACTTGAATCCTGCATTACCAAGATGTAAATGTTTTTCAGTATGGAAATGCAGCCGTAGGACAGAGGAACTGGACTATACTTACAAAGTAAGTGGCTCCATCCTGATAGTCAACACCTCTGAAAAGAACTTGGGAGACACCCTGGTGGATAATTACCCAAGCATGAATTTTAACTTCTCCTTGTAGAGCTCCTGGCAAAGTTACTGCCCAAGTTAGCTGCATAAACTGTGTAGTATTGAATTAAAGGAGAGTTTGCAACATGCATGGAGCTTGATAATGACACAGCCACTCTTGAAATACTGTGTCCAATACTGTTGTCCACAGTCTCAGCAGAACATGAATAAAGCAGAGGAGTTTCAGAGGAGAACCATGAGAATAACTGAAAAGGCTAGGAAGTTATCTCGTGGAGCACAGCACACTTAACTTTAAAGAGATGTGGCTTGATCACAGTCTACAGATCTGAAAGACACTTGAGATTGGATAAAGCAGACCATGCAAAGCTCCTGGCTGCTAATTGCAGGGTCTTCCAGCAGCCACACCAGCTTACTCTTAGTCAGATCAGCTCCCCTCTCCAAAACTTCCATTTCCTGTAGGTACCTACAGAAAGCCCACAGATCTGACACTGGGTCTTCAAAATAGCAAGTGAAAGTTTAATAAACAAGATTCAAATCCTAGAACTTGAATCTAAACAACTTAAACCACAAAGATACCCATTTCTCGTCCGTGTAATTAATCACTGGAATAATTTACCAAGCCTGCTGTGAACTCCCTTTCAAAAAGCAATTAATTCAAAACACAATGGCCTGGAATATGCAGGTAGAGAGACCAGAAGACCATAATGAGGGCTTCCATCTTTTTTAACCTGTCCATTCTACCACAACTCAAAGCTTCCTAGAGCAAAATCAGTCTCATCCTTTCTAAAGCATGACATCAACTATTGATTAGCCATGAGTGTGAACAAACCGGGAACGTTATACCCTGAGAAGAACACCTCGCCCTTGCTGAGATGAGCACCTCCTCCAGTTGCCAGGCAACATACAAGCTCAATAAGAAAGCTGCCTGCAGGTTTGGCTGTCCTTACATTAAGGCACTTTATATCCTGTGACATTAAAATATTGCCTTATATTAAACAAGAACCAAACCGTTTGGTTTCATACCCTGAATCAAATGAAATCTCACCCCACCAGGACACAGGAAGTACCACATAGATAGAATACAAACCAAGCTTTTTTCTTTGCTTTAAAAACAAACACACAAAATTCCAACAACGTGTGGTGGATGTTGAGTCCTTTCAGGCTTTGAGAAGTATACGATAGTAGTACAAACATGATACAAAACAGCATTCAGGACATTTCTTATCAGCAAAGCAGATTTAACTGGCTCAGTCTTCATCTGAACAAAAGGCTGGGATTCTCAAAGGCTACAAAGGAACCACTCCTTTAGGTGCTGCTTAAAATCCTGGCCACAATGACTCTTCTGCTTGCCTAAACAATGGCTGCACAGAATCCAGGTTCAACACCGCAGGAAAAAATCTGGAGTGACTTTACTGACTCAAATTCAATTGCCCCAGCTCTTCATCCATGCAAAAAAAAAAGTATCTCAAAAGTTAACTCATTATTTTGTGAGCCACTTAGAGACACATCAAGTCAGAGAGGCTTTATGTAAAACCACATGCACCTTCATGCTATAAGCACGGCTCCTGTTCCCAAAATACTTGGCTTTCCAGCTTGTAAACTCAGCATATATCATGTAGCAAACTGACTTTCAGAATGGTCCTCTCCTGGCTCCAGCTCTATGCAGAACTGACTTTTAAGATTTTATTGATAACATAAAAACACCTTGTTGGCTTAGCCCTGATGTTTCTTTACAGTCCACTGCACAGAGATTTGCCACATTCTTATTCAAAGCCTTTAGATTCTTCCCTGCTCTGGGCGCTGAGGTCTGATTTTGCACATGTTTGTAAGAAGCCTCTGGATGAGGAGCGATGAACTTCTAGACAAAAACTTGCTGTAGGGATGATAAAGATATATTATGGCATGTTTATTTGCCAAGACCTTTGCAGTCAGATGGTCATTTATTTTAGACAGGGGAAGATGTGGAATACCTAAGAATTACAGGACTTTAACTCATTCCTCCTTCTCTGCATTCTGCAGTTCTTGCCATATTGCCACCATATGCTGATCCCAGATGACATCTGCCAACAAACGATTCCATCAATAAAGCAAACTAAGGTGTTTATTTTCAAACGTGGTCTTTGTTTTTCAGGGCCTTATGCAGAAGAATGTCTCCAGTGGCAACTCAATAAAGGGGAAAGCACCACATTATGGTAATACACCCCAATATGTCTTGGAGATGTGGCCATTCCCTGAACCAAAGGAATGACACTTAATACCTGACCAAGACTTCTGCAGCCAGTGGAAAGACTTCCAGCATTTTCAGCAGGTTTTGGACCAGGGCCATTAATCTGGGGAACGTACTCTCAAAAGGCAGAAAAATGGAAAGGTTTGACTGTATCACATGTATAGCTGGCCCAGTGGCAAGTGTGCATGAGGCAGATTCCTTTCCAGACTCTACCTCAACAAATACACTTCCAGCCAGAGAAAATTAGGTCTCCCAATAAAGTGGGTAAATAATGGGACTGCAGCTTGGAAGGCGGCAAGTTCCTTCAGACACATGATATTGTTGTAACTCAGACTATGGCCACCTTCATAAAGATCTCTTTTTCTAGATTCTTTTGGGGCTCTTTTCTTCCCTGATTAGCAATGGGAATGTGAAACTTCCAAATACATGGCTCCTAGCACCAGGGAGAAATGCAAGCTGGAATGGGGGAATCCAGATTCAAAGAGGGAGAGAAAGGTCCGGCCCCCAACAATCTGTTCTGAGTCCATCCAAACCGGGCCAAAGCTGCTCACTTAGCTCCCTTGCTCTGCAAACTGTGTATCCTGGCAGGGAGCCTCTCAGTTCCTATCACACCACCAGATCAGAACAGCAGATTGATTTTCAAGAAAGCTGGAACTTGTTCCCCACTCACAGACCTAGAGATGTGTGTCTGCCATTGTAGGCTGGATAAACACGCAACGAGCACAACAAGCGAGACATACAGACATCTTTCAGCAAACCTCAATGTTGAAATGGGGCTACTTCACTTCCAAAGCCTGCATCAAGAAAAATCTGAGCATAAAGCAGTGATTGGCACAATACATACACAGCCCTTACTCTGCCAGGGAGGCCTGGAGCCAGCTGCAACAGCCAAGAAAACTGGGTTGGATCTCTTGGAGATTGGGCGCGAATGAGAACATCAAGGACCTGCATAGATCCAACATTATCTCCAGACAGTTTACAATGTCCTATCATGTTGGAAAATGCAATGTATCATTTATCCTTCCCTGAAGGCAAATATCCCTCATACCCCCTGCAGGCATTTGAAGGAAGAAATGAACTGCACGTGTCAGTGGACCTGAACCTTGGCATCCATAAATCTTGCTTACTAGGCATTCATTAAGTGCTCTGTTTAACTTTCTCCAGTCAGCTGGATCAATTCCTGCACCAAAGCCTCAAAGCACAAAGTCCAGGAACTGTGATGCAAAGGGCAGAGCTGCCCCTCCATAGCCAGGGAGAGCAGAGATGCCTCTCAGCTTTGCTAGTCTGGGCCACCCATGAGACCAAGCAGGGGTGGGACAAGGAGCAGCAGCCTGTCCCAGGCTCTGGTGAACACCAGGCTCTGATGGCCACTTGTGCCACTGTTTCACACCACTGCTGCATCTGAAGAGCCTGAATTTGCAGCATTATTTTTACATGCCATCTGGAAGATGAAAAGTTTTGCAGGTGGTCTATTTCCAAGTGTACATCCTGGCAGTCCTAGAGATCTTTATGACTGTTTGCCCAAAGCCTGAAAGAAGTCATCTTATTCATACTGGACAATGCCCACTCAAATAAGCAAGGACCACTCTCTCAGTTCAGGGTACCAGAGATCAGCTGTAAACACAACAGCAGGCTCAGGATTAGTAAGTATTATTGTACAGAAGCCTTCATCAAATATGTGATTGTGAGGTGCTCTCTGACCACTTCAAAAGAATCAGTGCTGCTAACACCTATTAGTTTTTCAGCCTTCTGAGTACAAAGTTCATGCACAGGGTTGGGGGATTTTGTGGATTGTTTTTTTTTCCACCCCAAGGAATGAAAACCAACATGTTCTGATTCCTATCTTTCAATCATCACTATGGTAAAGATATATTACCGTCACTATTTCAGCTGAGCTAGCTGCTGAATTTCAAATGCTGTAAGTAAACAAAAACAAGTAAGAGAAGGAACTTCAACAGGCTTAGCTTGCCTTTTAAAATTCAAAGCAGGGGTTTAAAAGAGATGAAGCCAGGGAAAACACTGTATATTAACACCAGCCAAACAGGGAAAAATAACGAAGTTGTAAGCCTGAAAAACTGAAATGGAAAGAATGACAGATTTACTGCTGCATTTGTTGCACATAACCACTGATAGACTCTCCCCAGGAAGTGTTGAAATTACCATCACTGAAATGAATCCAGAAGCTAAAAATTAAATTATCTTTCCCAGAACATTCCAATTTGGGCTTTGGCAACAACAGCTGTTTCAATACTCTGAAATGTATGCACGCGCGTGTGTGCACGCATGCACACATGCAACACACCCTCAAGTACAGTATCCTCTTTCACACAAGACCTCCCTCTTCGTTTTCACAAAGTCAGACTGAACTCACGGTCATTCTACAAAGTCTTTGCTTCAAAGTCCCTGCTCAAATGCACAACTGTCAGATTAAGCAACCCATAAGGAGTCTTACAGCAGCTCCAAGTTATGAATGAATGGTTATTTGTGAACTTGCCTGTCAAGACAGATACGGTATTTGTCAGTGCAGTGTGGGTTAGATACGATGGGAAGGAGCCAGACAAGCAAAGTGAAAGGTCAGTATCACAACATTTTCCTTCTCTGCCCCTCCTCAGTTTGCCTAAAACTATGCCACAGCTTTTGCTGAAGTCCAATACAGTAGCCTATTTTCATGCAACTTACCATGCTTATTTGAAAAGCAACATTCAAGCTAGAAAAGCAAAATAAAACCGTGTGCAGAGGGAAAGAAGAACAGGAACATTTTGATGCAAGAAAGCTACAGCAGAGGGACAAATCCAAGACTGGCAGAAGACAGCACATCTTTAGAAATGTGGTGATACTTGAATCAAGACCACCCTGTAGAAGCTGAAATACAATGCATTATTTTCCTTGCATTAAAATGTAGTATTGCAAGGATTACAGGGTAAATCATGTTGGAAGTCTAACCTCCAGCTCAAAGCAGGGTCAGCTTTAAAACTTATATTTTATAATTTATACAGTTATTTTTAATAACCTGAAATTAGCATCACACTGTACTAAGTATTATGTAACAACAAAAAGAGGTTTCCTCCCTAAGAGGGATTCAGAGGGGAAAAGCTCAGTTCTACAAAGAAGATCCTGAATATGTCAATGAGCATCACACATGGAATGAGAAGCACTCCTCACTCGTTGTCCAAATTAAAACCTGAACAAGGGAGAGATGTTCTGAAGAATCCTCTCCACACTCTCTGCCACAAATCTGCTGCAGGGATGCCTGTGAGGTCCAGCATCTCGTGGAAACAGAATGTGGATGCCAGAGAGCCCAAACAACACCACAAGATGTATTTCAGTGGAGCCTGTCTCTTCACAATGAGCGAGCAGTCTCTCTGCACAGCTGCCTAAACTCATCCAACACAACCTCCAACACAAGGAGCCAGAAGCTCTCCAAGTGGCATGAACTGCCATGTTCCCTTTGGAAAACCAGGTTGTTTTAAAGAATGCTATTTTACCCAAAGAAGCAACTTCTCTACTGTGGATCAACTTGCAGAGCACCAAAAACATGTAAAAATCTATAAAGACCAGACAGGTGTAACAAAGCCAGGTCTGGCACTTCATTTCTGCAAAGCCAATCCTGTGCCATTTGAGTGAAGGGAACCACAGCACTGAACTGCCTCACGAGTCATCCATAAATTCAAACACAACTGGTCACACTGGAAGGAGATAAAACACAACCCTTGACACTAAGGGTTTTTTTCCAACATTTTATTGTCTTGTTACAGACAGATCTTTGAGTTTGTCTTGTAACAGACAAATCTTTGAGTTTCTCCTCTATACCTTGCAGCCATATGTCCTGTACAGTCGGGTGCCCAGCTGCAATCACTTAACACAGCACAGACAGCAAGGACAAGCACGGGGGAGATGTTTTAAGAAGAAACATTGCTGCTTCAGATTGACTACTACAGGAAGCCAGCTGATAGTGATGCTGGAGCTAGGCACCAACTATCCACAGCACAGACTGAAGGGGAAGCAAGCAACAGCCTGTGGTGGAAGGCAGGGTGCAAGCTTTCCCTAAACAAATGACCAAACCAATCCTTTTTATCTAAACAAATCAGCAGAAACATCCGTAACACATTATTACATTAAATAATACCTGGGGAGCATATCATCCTCAAGCTAAAAACTGCTTGCTTGAAAATGTGCTGCATGTGGTTTCACAACAGGAATGGAAACATTTGTGTGTCTTCACTCATGACTCGTTCTGTCACCACACCCTGGGGTTCCTCTCTTTATCTGTAATACAGGAGCAGTCTAGCCTATCAGTGCAAAGGCAAAAGAAGCCAGCTGCCCAACAGGGTCAGCCTTCTTCAGGATCACTGAAGAGTTTCTTCTTTCCTCTCTAAAACATGCTGTAAAGCATTTCCTTTTCACTGGGCTCCCATGCCCAAATGACAGATTTCACCACAGTGAGAGGGATTTGAACTGTCTGGCTTTGTTCATCCCTGCAAGTGCACCATAAACCGGGCCCCAACTCAGGAAGCTAATTAGGCATACACAGAGCCTTAATGCTAATGAGTCTGTTCATGTGTGTGAAGCTCTGTGCATGTTTCAGGGCTGTGCTGAAGAAGTTCACTGAGAATGACAGCCAGTTCTCTCATTCACCCTTTTGCTCAGCTCTGGTGCAGGCAGGAATCTCAAGCTGACAGTGAAATGCTGGAAGTAGTAACTTCAAAGTAATCCAGCCTTCCTACAGTTCTCATGCAGAGCACCAAAGAGGAGCAAGGCTAAAACCAGTATCTAATGAAGATGATGCTCTGCTTTCTTCACTCAATCACCTATTCACACTAGACCTGCAAGTAGAGCCAGCAAGAGCAGCACAAGCTCCGGGCACTCCCTGCACATCTCCAGCCACGAGCAAAAGACAAGGGCACAATTCCAGAAAGGTCTCTGGGACTATAAAACAGTCACACTGTCAGTGGCTAGAGGGTGGGGAGCAGCAGGGGCACTGCTGCATATTCACCAAAAGGGCTTTCAAGCACTGGAACAGGCTGCCCAGGGAAGTGGTTGAGTCACCATCCCTGGAGGTACTTAGAAGTATAGATGTGGCACTTAGGGACAAGGCTTAGTGGTGAACTTCACAGTGCTAGGTTAACAGTTGTACTCAGATGATGTTAAAAGTCTTTTCCAACCTAAATGATTCCATGATTCTGTCAAACCTACTCAGTCACCAAACTACAGTGAGAAATGCCTCTTTAAAACAGACACAAGAGAGAAATTCCAGGAGGGCTATGGAAAGGACTTGGGAATATAGCCCTGTATTTCTGTCTTTTAGCTCATCTGACCTTGCAGTGTTAAAGACGGGGGGTCATGGGTATTTAGTTTTTCTGTAGGCTTCATCCTCTGGAAGAAACTCAAGGACCATGTATCATTCCATACTGGCTCTTGGACCTTCCCCCCTGCTTCCCAGCTTGGCACCCTGCTTACAGTAGAAGTGGCTGGTGATTCAGAAGCCAGGCAGGAAACACATGTGGTGCTGCCCTTCATTAGTGCACCAGAGCATGTTATTTTATTATCCCTCACAGTATGTAGAGGACTACTGTCTAGAAAATCACCCTGTGCTTTTCTAAAGCCATTTGCAATTTCCTGGGGTTTTCCACCTACAAAGATTGCATTAAGTGTCATTCATGAACAAGGAACAAAGAACTGTTCCCCCCATGCCTCTCCTCAGGAAAGCCTTCACACTGCTTCAGGTCCTCTCTGTACTGCAGAGAGTATGCCTGGCAAACACCTCCTCCTCCAAGAGGTGCTCCAGAGCACAACCATAGGTCCAGCATAGCTAGAAAGTTTTAAAATAACCTGTTCCTCCTGAGCCCGTTTCCATATCATTAATAACATGGGAAAACCTGACAGATTAAGCTCTGTGTTATGCTAAATGCAAACACACGTGAGCTGTTAACACTGTGGTAATGATGCAGTCAGTGCTGGGAGCCCCCGCAGGAGCTTCTGGTGCCCTGAAGACAAGGTACCCACATACCTGTAATTGCTGGTAAATTGAGTCCTTGTTGATAAAGTAGAAGCATGTCATTGTGCCCTGACAGCTTATAATGTTGTCTTTCATGGGGCAAATATTCAGCAGAACCATGGCCTATGTAAAGCAATATTCATGGGACAGAGTTCCTGAGAAGACTAATCCTAACAACCAGTGCAGGATGGAACCTCTGCAGGCTCCTTCACACTAAGCTTAAAACTCATGAAAAACCAGGCCCAAACCCAGAAGAACTGTGTTTTCTTAGGCTAATGAGTACTTATAAACCTATCTTCAAGAATGCAGAAAACGTAAAAGTTTACCTGCATTGGCCTTAAGCAATCATTACGAACCAGTTCACTGTCTGTGGTAAAAATGGCTTTGAATGAAGAAGATAGAATGGGCCCCTGCCTCCAGATACATGTGTTGCCTGTTTTTCTCAAGTATGCCAGGTATTCACCAGCATTACAATTTATAATCCTTAACTGTGTTGGCATTAAATTTCTGTTTACTCTCAGTGCAATGGCAATCATCACCTAGCTTAAGTATCAGGCCCTAGATATTCAAGGAAGAACTGGTAAGTAATAAGCTTTTATAAGCTTCTAATGTGATCCAGCATTCACAGTCACCAGTTTTAAGCATTTACTCAGGTAACTTTGCCTAGGTACAAAATTCCCAAGAACTCTCTGGTTTTGTGCTCAGAGAGCACCATACCCAACTTTCCTCTTTAGACTACTCTGAAAAACCTCTAATTTTGACTGCCACCTGGACTTCGGTGAGATTCAGGCTCATACAGATGCACACAGTCCTGAGTGCAAGGCATGCTTGACAGACAAAAGCTTTCTGTTTTCTCCAAACGTCTTTGTAGCATTCTTTTGTGCCATTTCTTTCACATCTGTTGCTTTTGGGTCAGGCAGTCCCTGACTTGCTGAATTTCCACCTATATCCCGATGTGTCTTTAACCTCAAGTGGACTCTCAAGCCAGATGCCCACTCACTTCCTCAGTGCAAACTATCAGTAAACCTTAGCACAACTTTAGTTTGAGCCTTAAACTAACAGCATGTGAAAAGATTAATATGAATAATTTCAAAACTAATCAGATCCCTTCTTTAAATGTTGACACAGTATTATTTATATCCCATAAATACCTTCTTGACTAAAATTCATCCCAGGAGATTGGCATCTTGCCAGTTCTGTTCATATTTACTGTATTTATACAGTACAGTTGGCCAAGGATAATATTTAAGACAAAATATGCCTTAGGGTATATACAATATCTCTTATAGTTTTCCTTTTAAATCTCCTCATTGCTAAAAATATTTAGTCTGAACTCTACAAAATGCCCCACGAAGACCTATCAGCGATCTGTAGTGATATATTGCTGACTATGAGTATAATTAGAGCATACTTGTAATACTTGGGTTGTAGTCAGTTACTGAACGCTAACAACTTGTGGTAAAAACTGAACCACTGATCTTTCCCATGCCTGCCGTCCAAGCAGCTTTTGACCTCCAGTGCATTCACACTGATCCCCTTCTCCCTCCTGCCTCTCTCCAACACAGCAGACACTGTAGAGTTAAAAAAATCCGCTCTGAAATCCCTAGGAGAAAGTGCCTGTGGCTGCTAGAGCTGCGCTTTCAATTTCTTCCTTTAAAATATGGTGGAGTGATTTCTTCCTTACTGTCTTTTTTGGAAAGGTTCGCTCCATCCAGCATAACTAGAGAGCAGTGGAAAAACAGTTAACCTACTTACTCTGATGTTAGCGACAGCCCTCGCACAGTAGTGCTGGATCTGCTGCTAGCTGGCCCTCGGATCCCAAACGTCTGATGCACTCTGTTGGTAGATACCTGCAATCTCCTTCGCTCTTCCAAAGCCTCTATCGATACTTCAGAACAAATCTGGCCCCTGACAGTGTTTCAAAAATAGATCCTCTTTTGTCAATACCATCCAAGTCACACACCACAGATATTTTAATTTTCTGGAAAGTATGCAGCTGCATTTTGGACTATTGGTTCTCTGTAGTTTGCTGAAGCAAGGAGAGAGGACAGATGTGCTCAGGACGGATGCGCTTTACAATTCTCAGAGACTCTCTATTACAGGGTCAGCTCTCCAAGCCAAGGCACTGCTATAGGTCTTCCCAGCCTTGGCCCAGAGGTGCTCCTCTGCCCTGGGTATGATCTAATAGGTCTCAAAAAGAAGTGCTGACTTCTACCAAAACCACCAGCAAAATAATACAGTACATCAACGTGGAAAACAAGCAGGACTTCTGTGTTCTTGCCACGGCTATGAATTGCACTGAACCACTCTGCTCATACCCACTTGGCTCCAAATATGTGGGTTTTTTAAAAAAAAAGAAAGTATTTCTTCCCCAAGGGTAACAAGGGTGGAGTGTATTTATCATGGCTATTAAGGATGGTGCCATAATTACAATAAAAAAATGGCTCTGACTGCCAGGATGTCCTGTACCTGATGTTGTCATTTAAGACTAAAGGAAGAAAGGGAGGCAGCTGCACAGAGCGTGGGGTTCAGCTACCTTGGCTGGCATCCTAGGACTATCACATGCAAGACAGAGCAAGCCCCAAAGCTACAACTTGCTAAACTAAAAATAAATAAGAGGAAAATGCAATTAGAAACTCTAGGATAAAGTTACCAAGATGGCTGAATTATCTATTTAAGCAAGAGCTATGTGCTTTTGAGAAACAGACAGCAAGTATATAGGGCATCAAGTGGTGGGGGAGGGAAGCGAGCTAAATGAAACGACTAGGGACTAGGGTTTGGTTATGTGAACGGTGAAGTTATTTTCTGCTTCTGGTATTTCACTTTCCTCGGTATGATGATGATCTAGATTCTTTTAAGGCAGTGCGGTGCTTTTTCTTTCTTTCTTTTTTTTTTTTTCCTATGCACATAAGCTTCTCTACCAAAACAAAAAGGCACGTCGTTATGATTATTAATCACTCTAAGTGGATTTGGTCAGCACAAAGCATTAGTACCCTTTCTTTTTTTTTGTGCAAAACGTGGCATGGATCACCAGAAGGTCGTTAAAAACAGCAAAAGGCAGACGGGCTGAGACAGGTTCCAAGAACCGAGGCTACCCAGAAGGGAAAAGTTTTTCTGTACCTGAAATGAAAAGTGCCCACGAACCGAAGGGGGAGGCTAGCTAAAGTGGGAAGAGGAGGGAGGAGGTCTCTGTCCTCTCTGAGCACCAATGTGCATAGCAGTCTGCGGGACAATGTTCTGCAGGGGCACAGACAAGACGAGCTGGCGACCTTTTTTTTTTTTTTTTAAAAGACCTCCTTTTCTTTTCAGTTATGGAGAGATGGAAACCTGCCCGTTCCAGACACTCCAAGGGAAACAAGAGCAGTGGAAAGATATTGGCTCTTTCTGGAGGCTGTACACGGGGCTGCCGGGGAGCTAAACCCGGTGCTGGGGAGGGAGTGGGATCCCGGGAGGAGGGAGCTCTGCTCAGGTACGTGGTGGTGGGCGCCAGAGGCACCCTGGGGGATTCCTGGGTGACTTCAAAGGGGTCTGGAAACCTCGCGAGTCTGGGGCAACAGGTGACCCCCCCAACAAGTCCCATCCAGTCTTATGCATACCCCGTCACCTAAATTAAACCCTAAGAGCCTCCACCTAAGCGATGCTGAGGATGACAAGCAAGCCAAGCAAAGAAGGCAGATTACGATGCTTGGGGGTGCTATTTAAAGGTGCTGAGCACCGCTACGCCTCGGGGGCGAAATTACGCACACATGCACAAACACAGAGGACTTACTTTCGGGGTAAAAAGGCTGCATGTCTATTTTGTAAACTTCTTTGGCATAATACTCCTCGTCGCTCCTCTCCCTCTCGCAAGTGGCGGCTCTGTGGTTGGCTTTCTCCTGCAGCAGGTCCCTGGTGCTGTTGTAGATGGAGATGACCTCCGGGGGCACCTCCTCGGGCTCGGGGTACTCGTCCGGGGGGCTGGTGAGCTTCAGTTTGCTCAAGATCTGCCCCCGGATTGCCTCGATCCTCTTGCGCATAAACTGATCCATGTCGAGGGTGCTGCAGGTAGACAGGCTGAGAGCCACGGTGGCCAGATCCACGGTGAGGAGCACGCTCAGGAGATAGCAGTGCATTTTAAGTGTTTAAATACAGCGCCCCCCCCTCCCGGAAAAAAAAAAAAAAAGTGACTTTAACAACGAACGACAACAAGGAAAAAATAATCAAAAAATAAAAGGGGGATCTGTGCAAACAAAGGGGAGATCTGCAGACAAAATGCTCTTAAAAACCGGGCTGCGAGGGCGGCTCTCAATCGGAAAACGCACGGGAGGCGCCAGTGAAAAAAACACCAGTAATAATAATAAGGGGAAAAAAAAAAAAAAAAAAAAAAAGCAGCAAGTTGCTACAACTAGATAAAATTCGGGGGGTGGAGTGAGCCGGACAGCAAAAAAGGAGGAGGAAAAAAGCACCCAAATAGATACAACAAACCTGCAGATCAGGTAAATGGCAGAGAGGCTGCTCTCAGCGTGCTGTAAAACAAAAATCTGAAGGGGGGAAAAAAAAAAGGGGGGGAAAAAAAAAAAAAAAAAGAAGGAGGGCGAGAAGGCGCAGTGATGGGTATCACAGGGCGCTGCCGCAGCCGGCAGAGAGAGGGTGCCGGCGCGGCGCTGAGCCCCGCCGTGCGCCCGCGGCGCCCGACGGCTCCCGGCGGGCAGCGGCACCGCCCCGCGCCCGGCGGCGCTCAGCCCCCGCGGCGGCGCGGGCACGGAGAGCCGCGCACGTGTGCGCCCCGCGGCGCCGAGCCCCGGCCCCCGCGCCCGGCCCGGGCGCAGCGGCAGCGGCAGGCGGCGGCCCCGGCCCCGCGGCGGCGCCCGGCGCCCGCGGCGAGCGGCGATCCCCCGTCCGGCCGCGTCCCGCAGGCTGCTGCGTGCGCCCCGCGCCGCATGCACCGACCCACCCCCGCCCGGGCCGCTGCGCGCCGCACAGCTCTTTCCAGCTCCCTCCTCTTCCTCCTCCTTCTGAAACGCCAACCCCGCGCCGCAGTCAGCGAGGCAGCGCCGCCGCGCCCCGGCAGTCTCCCGCGGGTCGCAGGCGCGGAGCCGGCCGCCCGGGGCTGGCCGCAGCGCAGCGCCGCTCTCCCCCCCCCGCCGGCCTCCCTCGCGGGGCTGGGGCTGGCCCCGTCCCCGGCGGCTCTAGCGCTCCGCCCGGCGCCCCCCGCCTGCCGCCCCCGGCCCCTCGGCTCTCCCTGCGCGGAGGGGACGGGTGCCAGCAGATAACATCACGGCCGCGCAGGGAGAGGGAGATTTATACGATCTCCCCGCCCCACGTGCTCGCCTCGCTGCGAAGTGACGTGGAGGGGCTGCGGGAGCGGAGGGCTCCGCGCCGCCGCCCGGCTATTTATTCCCCTCCGCGCCACCGGCGAGGGACTCGCCACAGCCCGGCCGCTGCCGAGGTGCCTCACCCCGGGGCGAGGAGAGGGGAGGCAGCCCGGAGCCGAGAAGAAAAACCAAGTCCTGTCAGGCTTTTGTTTTATTTCTTTTTTAAATAAAGGCTTTAGTGCTTCTTGCACCTATTATTAAAGTAATTGGGCCAAATAGCACTCTGGCGGTAGAGGAAGAATAACACGCCTCTTGGACACCGCTCAGACGCGTTCCTGTTCAAGGTTACGGGGCAGCTCTGCCCGCTGCTCTGGCACAGTACGCTCCTTGGCACTGCCCCTCAGTTTCACTTCAAGTGTGCTTTGGACAATTCTCGCTGCTCCCCGGACACCTTGGTAATCGGTACTACCGGCCAAGGAAGGAGAGACGACAGATGAGGAGGATTTGCTCCTTCGCCGAGGTCTCCTCTCCTGTCAGAAGCGTGCAAATACATCCTCATCTGCACTTGACAGAAACTCTCAAGCCCCAAATGCTTTGGCTATGCCTGTAATTCAATTTTTCCGCTGCCTCTTTTGGCCACAACAAACATCACAGGCTCCATCCATACCCTACTCTGCCCTAGGGAAATCACTCTACAGTCTACTAGGCATCCCTCAACCTAATGCCATAAAGCTTTTCCTTTACAGTTCATTTATCACCACTGTACATTAACTTTAAAAAGTGATCAAGTAGCCTTTTTCTTTACTCCCACCCATTTTAGCCCTACATTCCCTTCTGAATTAAATTATCACAGATTTTACTTGCCAGAAGTTTCCAATAACATCATCCTAAGTGGGGCAAGTGTTTTTGAAGAAACTCTAGTTTATTTTCAGAGATGAAGAAGGATGTAGAAGAGGTAGTCAAAGGACCATGGGTGTTCCCAAGAACACCTTGGCCATTGCCAGTGGTATTATGGGTAAACACCCACAAGAGAAAGGAGGTAGCATGACTGGGACCTGGAAGCACACAGAGAATCATGTAAGACACAAACCAGCCAAACACCACCAAAGACTTCCTCCAGCTAACCACACCTCAGGAGCCATCTTCTTTTTGCAAAATTTTCGACTGTTTTCCAAAGCTGGAGAATGCCAGTCCCCAAATTCAATGCGAGTTTTTCCTTCCCAGCAAGGAAAAGTGCTTCCTGTGACCAGCTGTGGCTGTGTGCTGGGGTGATGGAGGCACCCAGCAGCACAGAGCTGCCACATGCTGTTTGCCTTGGCAGGGTCTGCTGCAGGGGAATCTTGCACCAACACGGCCAGCTAACCTCGGACTGCTGTGGGTACCAGGAATGATGACGCTGTCCGAGAGATGGAGGAGCTAAGAAAACATATTTTTGACAGGTATGTGTACACACACAGACTCTGAAAGTAAACTTACTCTTCATTCTTTACCAGCATGTGGGTATGTACAGCCCTGCACACACAACCAAGATTGCATCCTCATGATGCAAGAGTTAATAGTGCTTTCCACTTAAATCCATGAATTCCTGCAAGGCCAGATTAAACGTCTCTGCCACAACATCACTCTTCTATGCCGTACATGTCAATGTCCTGCTCCTACTGACCTCAAAAACACAGCTGCAGTGTCAGGAATGGCAATGTTTCCAAAATTACTCAAATAAACAAGCAAGCTCAACATGTAGACTCAGCTGGTTTCACTTCTGCAGCACACCTGTACAAAACCAAGGGGACAGTTCCTCGAGCTGTTACATCTCACAGCTCCACTGCTAGCCAGCTGAGGAATCAGCTCTGTTACATGAGGTACCTCAACCACAAATACTTCTAAAGAAAAGGGTTATTAAATTATTTCCTCCAAGAGCTACAGCTGAAACCATGAAGAAATTCCTTATACAGCAACTACAGCCCTGTAACACTTGGCTCTGCATGCCACTCACCTCGAGGGTTTCAGAGCAGTGACTGGGACAGTGCTGGACACCCTCCTCATGCAGGGAACTTCCCACCATCTCTCAGGATATCCCTCTGCAGATACAACCCTCCAGGTTACAAAGTGTTTTGATCCTTGAAAGTTTATTATTGGTGGGGAAAAAAACCAAAAAACCAACCAACCCAAACTTTGCAGTGTCTTTCACAAACCCTGAAGCCTTAGGGATGCTCTGCTGGAGGCCATCAATCCCCATGTGTGCAGTGCTCAGCTGGCCAGGCTGCCCACAGATCTGCAGGAGGTCCAAGCTCCAGAGAAGCCCTCCATGTGAGCTGCCAGAGATCCAGCCAGGCTGACAGCAAACCAGTCCGATGAGATTTTGAAAGTTGCTGGGATTCCTTCCGATTTGGCAATGATTCCTCAGTGTCTTTTAGACCATCTAGGGAAAAAAAAAAAAAGAATTAAGATAAATCTTGGGTTTGTTCTCATCTGGGAAAAACCCTTTGCTTCTCTTCTGACCCTTTTAGTGTGGACATAGGGTGTCAGGCTTACCCAGGTGCATGTCTCCATTTTGCCTTAAGACTGCAGCAAAGCTGGATTCCCCTTAAACTTCCGGATGTCACCATGGTGATGTTTTTGCCATGCAGAACTTCCCAGGCATGCATACTCCATTCCAAAAGCCCTGGCCACTTGGGCTAAATCCCCAGCAGCTGCAGGAGCCCACCACACATGCCTGAGCTGCTCCAGTTTGCTCCAGGAAGGGACACCTACCTGCTAGCCACATCATTCAAATACACATCCATATTCATAAACATCAACTTTCCATTATGTAATCGAACCGGAAAATACCTGGAATATACACATCATGATAGACCTGATCTTATTTCTAAAATCTCCCCCCTGCACATTTAAGGAGGCTTTTTTTTGCCATAGAAATCCTGCAAACTAGACTCAAACAGGTGTCATCTTTACCTTGCTAAAGTGAGGAACACACACAAGAGGAAATCAAAAATTGTCAGAAATGACAGAACCAAACTGCAGGATAAAGTGTTATATCATCAGAATGCAATTATAGTATGACCTTCTACACAGCTTCTACATTCTACTGTTAATTTTTGTGACTGATGTATTATCCCAATTATGGCTCTGTATTTTATCTTGCAAAGCTTAATGGTTTTTATTCATTCCAAAATAGCTTTTATTGATGACTACCTGTTAGTTTCAAAAGCTGCTGGGATTATCACACTGAGGGTCAACTCACACTTATCTCTTCCCTGTGCCTCTATGAAATGGCCTTGTCCTGTGAGGCTGCTGTTAGTGGAGGCTTTGTAAGTCAAGAAGTGGGAGTAGGTCCTTAGCATGCATATGGGGAAGGAACAGAACTTATCTGTTTTGGAGCTTTTAATTCAATACAATACTGTCTTTTTTATATATTCATTTTTTCTAATAAACAGTAACTATTTATTAGAAAAACAGGGACACCTGGAAAGTTACTTCACTAAACGTAAAGGTTTCATGTTTCCTATTAAGTTAGAAATTACGTGGTCAGGATTTTACAATTTGTGGTTTCTTTTTAGATTGTTTTGGTTATACGCAAATGTGCTGTGCAAAATACAAAGGCAATAATCTTTCTGAAACTGCTGACGACCAGGTCATTAAGTAAGGTGGCTGGTCACATTTCATAAACTAAAGAACATTGTTGGAAGAGGAATAACTTTTAAAAGTTAAGAGGTGACTTTTGTAAATTCTCACACTGATGACGAGTGTAGGATGATTGCACAATTAATTCTTTGTGGCACGCAAAGAAATCTGCAGCCATAACTGCGGTCGTGTAGAATCTCAGTCATTCTGATGCAGGGTGCTCGGGAAAAAAACTTTTGAATTCTCCTTTTTATAAAAATACACGTATAAAGGTTCAACTCGGAGAGCCAAGGTGGCACCTAATAAAGGTGAGGCAAAGAGGAGATGACAAATAATGGAAAATTGTAATATATACTATAATAAAACCTTAGATTTTACTGTTTATTATCCTTAGCGAAGTAGAAGTCCGTACCTCTGTGCTGCACATTTCATTAGTGTGCGCTGTAACGCCTGGGTGAATTTGAGAGCAAACCCTGCTGACCTTACTAACACAAGCAGCCCCACTGCCCCAGGATTGCATTTCACACAACCACAGCCCATTCCTGCAGCACTCATGTTCCAGAAGATAAAGGCTACTTTATAGAACATGCTGTTTGACACGCAAGACTGCTACCCATATATACATATGTAACTACTTGTCAACTTGCAAACCAAAGGTATGTTTCTGATATATATAAAAGGAGAGAATTTATTTGTGTGAACCAGAACTTATTTTATATATATATAGAACAAATGTAAAATATATAACAGGAATAAGAACTTTTATTTTTATATGTATTTATAGACACACACATTTTTGTGTATTTATAAATATATGTATTCATACATACATATCTATATATATATAAAAAATCCTCATTCCTACAAATAGATTTAATAATTTCAGGGGAAACAGTCACAAGAGCAGTCAACAGAATCTGATCCAAAAAGCCATTTGGGTGTGATCTCTGTGAACTTATGGAATGGCATCATCACCATCAAGTAAGAACACAAAGCTGTAATGTCCACACAACAGTGTATAGTCTGTGTTTAAAACTGCACCTTAATAAAAGACATCTAGAATGCAATTAACCCCCCAAAAACTGTACCAAAGACCACCAAAAAAAACCCCAAAACAACAACACTGGAACTTTAGACAGGACACCTCAAGCCAGAATGACTAAAATCTGAAAGAAAGGGGAATGTTCAGGAAGTGCTGAGATATTACAGTTGACCCTCAGAATAATTCCCCACTCTCCAAAAAAAAAAAAAAAAAGTCTTGTGGATAAGAGGGAAAGGGGACAGAAAGGAACATCACCATTTTACATGGCTTGGATTTTAGAACTCCTAAAATAGCTTCTCGCCAGTAAAGTTGCACCCTGCCTCCACAGAGTACAGCCAGACATTAGGGGGTCTAGGGAAGCATCAGTAGCCTAAACCCACTATTCTACAAACATACACATTTTCTATAAAGGCTGCACACATTAGCGCTGCATCCAAAGAGGTTTCTGCTTCCAACAGCCAATTTCCAGCTTTGAATCAGTTAAGATTCAAGTCTTCATAAAAACTTTGCCAGAAAAGTTGCCCCATGGTTACACCTCTTGGAGTTTGATTCCCTCAAGTGCTTTCTCAAACCTGCTTGTCAGCCTTGAGGATGCCACACTAATCTTCTCTGTATCATTCCAGTTTTTGTCTATGTGTCACTGAAAAAAAGGCCTTCCTTAATCCTAGCACCTGTGGTTTTAATCACCACAGGAAATCCTGTTTCCACTTAAGTCAGTAAGACTTAAATATCAGCAGAGGAAAATGATCAGATTCACTAACTAAAAATAAAAATAATTAAAATAAGACAAGAGAAATATAAGCTCAGTGGTTTATAAACCAGAGGGCCTTGACATCTACTTATAGCAAGCATGACAAAGTAAAGACAGTAGGGTAAAAGTCATCCCTTTAATCTCAAGGTTTGAACTAGTGACCTGCATCTCCTTCTCAGTATTACAGCTGTTGCCTTCTATTTCTGAACTGCATGGTGATGACTTGGGTTATACCTCATTAAGTAACACACAAATGATATCTGTAAATATTGTATTCCTAACAGAGCATCTACTGGAGTTTATTCAACAAATTAAAACCATGTAACTCAAGCTAGAATGTGCACCCAGGTTGCACTGTTGAAGTTTTAAGAAAATTATGTGTATAGCAAATTAATTGGCAGCAACTTCAAAAATGGGCCAGCCAGTAATGCCATATTTAAATCATATTCTGCAGCTACAGAAAACAAATAGGTCTGGGTCTGGCATCCTGACTTCTTCACAAGCTGCCTGTGCAGTCTGCACAGATGAAAAGCTCTAATAAGCTAACATGGCTTCAAAATGTTTTTTTCCTAATGGTTTGAAAGCAACACATGTTCAAGAATGTCCTAGAAAGCTTACAGAAAGCAATGCATTGTTTCATATTACCTCATGAAACAAAACCAAACCCACAACCAAACCAAACCAAACCAAACCTCATGCAGTACCAAGCTTTTGTGCTGAACTCACCAGATTAGTGCAGAGGTCTTTGCCTCTCAGCCTTACACATTTTAAAACCCATTTTCTATGCCTGGCTACTGAAATCAATGAATGCAGTATTCCTGACTGGCAGATCAAACTACATCCTCCCAGCCTGGTGACTCCATCTAGAATTAGAACAGAAAGATCCATTTCTGTGCTAGAATTTTGGTCCATACCCAGATTATTTTAGAGCTGGATCTTGAATAGGCCACCTCTGTGGAGTTGTAAAGGTGTTCAGTATCTGCTTCTCCTGAATCCACGATCTTTTAGATGGGACTGCAGTTAAAGTAACCTACTCCCCTGGTTTTAGCTGGGCTCTGCGGACAAGTCTCTAAACTTCCCCATCATGGATATAGACTGAGAGCTGAAATGTCTCCTCTCACAGATTCTAGTGTCATTTGAACATCCACCTCATCAACAATTAAATCAGAGTGTAAAAATGCCTACACATTGGCTGAAAATGCGCATCAGACCCAGTAGTGTCTCACATAAAGGACCTGAGTCCACAAACCCATAACTGCAGTCTTACAAAATTAAAAGCAATTAATTAATCATGAGGCAGACAGTCCAGCAATGCGCTTCAGCAGCAACTGAAGTGAATGAGAATCTAAGACAATGGTCTGTGTCTGGGAGGCACAATATTGACATAGAAAGACATACATTTCCCTGCTTGAACTATCCTCTTCACATAAAATGTGTTCCACTTTAATTCTAGGCAATGACAACAACATTTAAAATAAAAGAACACTCCAGCAGTTTAAAAAAAAGAAAAGGCAAAACATAGCAGATGTCGAGAACAGCACTGGCAATCCTGGTCTGACCTGCTGGTTGCAGTGCTACAATATCAGAAAGGTGTTCAGCATCTTGCAAGGCCTGACCAGTCCCTTTCTAACACAATCCACAAGAATGAATATCAATATATCATCCTCCCAGGCTGCATCTGTTTGATCAATGTTCATACTGGAAGTGTATTTATACTTGGGTCCAATACATTGTTTTGGCTGAGTAATGCATCCTTAAACTGAGGATCTTGTCTGAAGGTTCTGAGAATCTTCAGTCTTTTTCTGCTAATCATGAAGAGACACTCACTTGAGAATCTTATGAAGTCCTTCTTAATTAATGAGTATTTCTTTCATAAGCATGTACCAAATTTCAGCAGGTACTGTCAAATACTTCACTGCTCTAAAATAACACCATATACAAAACCATACAGCTGTTACCTCTTGTACAAAACTATACTACCGCAGCAATATTGCACTACTGTGCAATATGAACCTCTTTTGAAACTCATTGGAGCTATAAGTGAGGATGAAGAGGTACCCAGTGGTGGAAAGGCTGACAATGTGTGTTTGATTGCCCTTTGCCTCCAAGCAGCCCTGCGAGGCGTGACTGTGAAGTTCGGATGGGCAGAACTCAATTACCAACAGCTCGGCTACTCAGCTCTCCAGTGACAGTTTTCATTCAGCTGCCTGACCTCAGGCACCCTTCCTGAAATGGACACAGGCCAGTTCTTGTCCCTGGACATAGGGTACCCTAAGTACCCTAAGTAAAGGGCTGTTCCATTGCCCATAAAACTTGCAATTTATGGATCACTTAAAAACCAAAGAAAATCCTCTTGAGATAAACTGTACTCAACCTGAAAGTCAATGCAAAATCTGCATAATCAAGAAAGCTTTTCACTATCTTGTTGCTTGAATCAAAAAACACTTGCAGGTTTTTCTGTTCTGAACAAGATGGGAATGCCCTCCTTTATCAGGATAGAAAAGCAAAGTTCAAAGCAAGAGAGTGATTGAATAGCCAAGGGCCTTAAGTCACAATCTCCAAGATTATATTCATAATGCACTTTACAAAGGGCTCATAAATGGCTGGTGGAATCTTTAAGTACTTCAGGTTTTAAAACGACAGCAAACAACCCTCTGTTACCTTCTACTTATGATCACACATGCCTACAACAGATGATTTAAAGAACTATTAACATAACATCAGCAGGTTTTATATTTAACCATTTCTAAATTACGCATGAAGTTTCTGATAAGAAGTGTAACCAGTTTATCTTGTAAGTGAACTGTTTCTATTAATTATTCAGCTACTTCTGAGAACACTATGTCTGCAAGAAATCCTAGTGGTATCAAAACCTCAATGCAAGTCTGATCCTGGTTAGCAGTTCACAATTAACACCACCACATATACTGAAAACAGAGTTAAGAAACACTCAGAAAATGTAAAATAACGCTTCAAAGTTCATGCACTGGCATGAGAGAATGGGCTATTGAATCAACACTGTGAAGAAATAATGCATTTTATGAGTATTCCTAAAATCACCTTCCAAAGTACCTCTGGGAAGCCACTTATGCTCATGAGTTCACATCCAACAGCTTGATGAAACTGCCCCAATTCATTTAACAATTTTGTATCCAACAGGTTAAACACATGAATTTAAACAAAAAGAAGTCATTCCAAGGGATGAAGCGTTACACAAACGCAAGGATCTTTCATGTTGAAGGTATTCAGTTTGACTGGAGTTTCATTTTCAACATGTCCCCTAAGACAGAAAAGCAACCGAAAAGCAACAAAATGCTTTGTCTAAGAAGTATCAGCCATTGCTACAAGTCTGAAAAAGAATGATTAAGAAAAAGCCCTTATCTGCTAGATCACTTACAGAGGTGAAACATTTAAGGTTTACATGCTGCAAGAGGTTAGAAGCCACGACTTTACAACAGCACTAAATGAAATCTACAGTCTTCTACCATCTGTTAATCAAGAACTTTTTCAGTCTCCAGTGTCTGAGGTCTTAGACTCCCGAGTTTAACATCTTACTTAGCACAGGGACCCCATCTGTGTAACATGATCCTGAGTCTCCACTACCTCAAGCCTTCTCCTGGCCCTCTCACTCCTTACCTCAGCAAGTCTTGAAGAAATCATTGAGCAATTTGCAGGGATTGGAAGTGAACAACACTGATGACTGCTCTGTGTGTATATTAACTGTGCCAGGACTCATTTCATAAGAATGAGAAGTTTGTCATTTTCAGTTGTGCAGAGTGTTTTGTGCCAGATGACTTCTGCCTTCCTCCCCAGAGACAGCTACTGAGCCAGCTCCGAACAGATGCAGCTCTACAGACCACCTTCTTCTGGAAGCATCAGATAGTCAAAATACTTTTATGGCCTCCAAACAATTAATTTCTCCCTTTAAAACAAATCAGACAAAAAAGCCCTATCTTCATGAGGAAGCAGCTTCCAGCTCTTTTGTTCTGCTCAACCTGTGAACCCAGGAGAACCTGCCTCACAGCTGCAGAAGTGGGAGCTCTTCCCTCCAGGTTTTAGCAGCGAAGATGCTGTGGTACAGTGGCAACAGGCACAACAAGAATATTCCATCACCACTCCCAAAGTGTTTCCCTAACAGGAGGTTGAAGAAAAGCAGGGACAAGACAGTTATTTTTTCCATAGGCCAACTCATGCTTTCCTTGATGAAAAAAAGTTAGCACAATTAATGTGAAGAAAAATTAGACCAGGGGACAAGAGACACGGGGAAGAGCTGACCCTGCGCCTTCTCTTATTAAACAAAACTCTTTTCTTTGCGTGCAATCCATAGAATATTAAACTTTACATACTCTGGAATTGGCCTGAAGCCTAACAAAACTGGAACCACCCCATCCTTATTGGCTTTATATAGATAGGTACAGAAATATACAAAGTTGAGATGATTCATGCTCTCTGGAATGAAGGGCAGCAGCACAGCTTTGCTTGAGCAGAGATATTCATGGGAGCAGGAAAAACAGAGCGAGCACTCTGACTGCTGGGAAAAGCTGCTGAAGGTTGTTCTTGGTAGCTATTGAAGAGGAAGAACATTACTGAAAACGGGGGTAGGGCAGCTCAGAGAAGAGACTGGAAGGTGCCTACGCCAAACAAGATCTTTTGAACTGCTAGTCAACAAAAACAAAACTTGTGAAATAAAGCAGCCTAAAATCAAAATACATAGTTAGCAATTTTTGTAATTCTCTGAGCTTCTTGGCATATGGCACAAAAAAAGGACAAGGCAAAGACAAGGTACAGTATAAAATTTAAATAACTACTCCATATACATAAAAATATAAGTATTATGCTTCTTTAAAAGGCAAGAAATGCTCTCCACATATAGGCTATGCACTCTAAATGAAAAGGAAGCTCAAAATACCTTTAGCAATATGGATAGAGTCCACATTTTTCTGAAACACACAAGAGACACTTCAGTGCTTTAATCAAAACACTACTCCAAAAATGCACAAATAAACACCCAAGTATTCTAAAAGTATTTGGAAAGCATTCTGAAATTTTTAATAATCACCTCAGGATGCCGCAGTCTCTAAGAAAAACTCAGATTATTTTCCAGAACTTTGATTATGGAAAGAAATCGCTGATACGAAACTAGAGAACAACTGTAGATTTAAGGGTGCTGATGTAATTTTTCCACAGAAAGCAGCTGAACTCTGTAGAAAGAGAGCAGTGTCAGGTTAGAATGTTATGCTGCTTCACAGACTCAGACCCCATTGCAGCACGTTTTTGCACTGCACTAATGAGACGGTGACTCTCACTGCACAGCTGTATAGATGTCGAGCCTGCCGAAGCTGGGATAGTCATATGTCAAACTTCTGTGGTTTTGCCACTTGGTATTTTGGGTGTATGCCTTCATTTGTGATAATAAATATCAGACCACAAACTAATGTCTCCTCAGATATCTAATATGTTCAACATTCAAAACAGCTTGAAAATCTAAACATTTCTGCTGTTCGCTTTGAGTTCTCTTCAAAGAATTATGCTACAATATATACCAGATGAATAGGCTAGGGATAAGACAATGATTGCCAGTTGTTGGGATGGGTTTCTCTGCCATTTTGTACCTATATTTTTTATCCTGCAGTACACACAAAGTTCAAACAATGCCTTCATTACGAAAATCTAAATCCTACTGCATGTTTCCATGCTGAAGACTGAAAATTTCAAAGTTGCTCCTAATCATATCTTGCCTCTAAGCAGGTACAAAGAAAGGTTTGTATGTAAGGCATCTGTAGAAATGGATAGAACAGTACTATGTATTTTAAGTATCAATTAATAGGCCCCAAGGCTTTTCTTCACATAGCAAATGGGGAAATGTGATAGCAAAGTTAAACAAATGACACAGCATCAGTCAGTCAGTCTGGAACAGCAAAGGCAGCAGAATTCAACCCCAGTCTCTCATTTAGAACACCTTAATCACCACACAGTTCCTTCTGTATGCATA
The DNA here is from genome assembly GCF_000738735.6 of Corvus cornix cornix. Lineage (NCBI taxonomy): Eukaryota > Metazoa > Chordata > Aves > Passeriformes > Corvidae > Corvus > Corvus cornix. The sequence continues at coordinate 19,648,066 of NC_047056.1, forward strand.
TGCTTACAGAAAATATATTATTATTATTATGTGTGTTAGCTTCTGCACCTCTGCAACCAACAACTAACTACTGAGGAGAAATTGCTGTAGCTTAAACAAAGCCAGTTGTGTTACCCTGACAGATGACTTCCACATTTGTTACTGTTAGGGCACACACCTAGGAGGAAGGGCTCGTTTGACCCTTTGCAAACCTGAGGAATTAGCATTAGAGCTGGCTAAACCCACAGGATGAATCTCGGAGCTCCAGCTCTTCACTGAAAAAGGCGAGAACAACACAGCTGCAAATGAAGCAACACTGAACACAATTTTATGTGGTATTGCTAGAAAAGCTCTCCCTCCCCAATGAAACCAATAGCAATGACTGTCCTTTCCTCTCCTACCAGACTCTTAGCTTACACAATCTCAGACTCGCAATGGAAAAACCATATATATATATACACACACATATATAAATACCAAACCCAGTCAGTAGAGTTGAGTCTCTCCTTTTATAATTACATTTCCAGAGTTGTCTCCAATCAAACTAATGCTCCAAGACCAGAACTATCACATTAATGGTTACTTTCCTTTATTATCTACAGAACCTTTTCTGGCCAAAATAGTAAAGACTCTATAGGAGTCCGATAACTTTACAAGGTGACGGTATTTCTGTGTTTATTGTAAGTCATTTCTGTTGCAAATTGCAACAACTTTTCAAAGTGCAACAGTGATTTGGACATGCAGGCACACTAATACATCAATTGCCATGACTAATGTATAAACTTTTAATGACCTTGGCAAAATCTATCTTTCATTGGGCAAGTGCCACTATTTTGACTGTACAAAATGTTTTGGAAATATGTTGAAAATTATACTTGTTTTGGAAAATATTTCAGGATTTCAGTATAGCAAATGGAGCTATATTAAATAAAAGTTTGACATGGAGGAGAAAACACTCCAAGGTTGTGTAAGTCTTTTTTTTTCTTTTAAAAGAGGTATCCTCCAAGTGTTGTACATTCACAGAATGCTGACTTTTTATCCAAACAAACTTAAGAAGATAAAACATTATCTTGAATGGTTTTCAGTTTCATTCAGTCACTGTCATCTTCTTGTTTCAGACCACCTCCTTCTTCACTGTTGCCCTCTCCATCACTTTCCTTGTCCCAGTCCTTCATAGATGCTCCCATCATGAAGTCATCACGCAGTATATTCCATTCTGGCCCTTCTTCAGACTTCACTTTACCCTAAATGTTTGAGGGGAGGAGAAGAAAAAACAGAGCAACATGAGATAAATGTGAGAGGCAGTAAAAGATGGAAGGTCTTCATGCAATCAAAATAACACCTCCCACAATCGGCAGACTGAGGGCCAGCTCTTTCTGCAAATGGTACAGAAACACGCAGAACAACCAAAAATGACTTGATGCTAAAAAGCAAACTTGTTTTAACCAACCAATAAAAGAAATATGGAAACAAAACAATTATTCCTCATGGATGAAACAGTCAACCCTGGGCATGGCTCGCTTTATTAAAATCTTTCTTGGCAATCAGAATGGATTCATGATATCATTTATTAACCCCCAGGTGCTGCTTCATTAGAACACTTCTTGGCACACTTCTAAAACACAAATATGGATTTAATAAAGGCTTAGCCCCCCCCCCCCAATTTAATATTTAACATATTCGGTGATACGTGAACCAAATCCCCTTTATGTGAATTATTACCTCACTACCTGGGCTTGTCATATGGTACAAAGCTGCCTCTAAAAGAAACAAAGTTGATCTACTCTTAGCAAGCCAACAACACCTTACTCCAAATTTCCTACCTCTTGGAAGTGGATACACTCGAGGCCCACTACACAGACTGGTGAATAATAAGGAAAAGGGGCGGGAGTCTTGTTTCAGGTTAGCACTGAAAACAGCGCCTGGTCGCAGTTCTTGGCGGTGACAGATCCCGTTTGGGCAGTGCAACAGCCCCATCCTGTGGCAACACTTCCAAACAACAGCTTGACGCTACACCTACATCCTTACCGGAGGAAAATACCAAAAGCTGCTCAAGGTACTGACGAAGGATTTATTTCAGTGGTTTATGCCTTAGCAGCAAAACACTTCTGAGCAACAACACGGCTCAGTGTCCAGCAGGAAAGCAGAAAATTGTCCTACCAAAGTGGAAATAGGGGCAGCGAAAACACTCATTTAGTTCTGCAGGGTCTTTGAAACAAAGTTAACACTGGCACCCCAGGTAGGCTTTCCCCACTCCCCTGCTCCAAAGAAAGGACCTCAGCTGACTCACCCAGGTTTAGGTGACAACCACCTCCTGACAGGGTGCACTGGGTGGGGTCACCTCTTACAGCATCCTCTGCAGACAAGATTTGCCTACTGGATGCAAAACCTGCAGGAAATGTATGATCACTGTAGGCATCTGTCCATGCCTCTTCTCTGTCACGCATCTAGGAATGTGATACCACTGCATATTTAAGCTGAAGCCTGTGGGAATCAATCTTTGGGATAGAGCAGCATACAGAATTTGATAGCAGGAGGAAAGAGAAATGAAGAATGCGGGTCCATCACTGTAAATAAAACGTCCTTATCACACCATCAGAAGTTACCTGAGTGCAACAAGTCTGCCAAACAAGGCATGTATTTTTAATAGGTAATCAAAGCAGAAATGCTGCACGTGACTTCTCCTGCAGTTCTTTCTGAAACACTGCCCTCACAAAAATAGGGTAACAAGTCTTAACACTTTCCTTCCCAGAAGGAATTTCCCAGGGCCCAGCTCAAAAAAAAAAGAGAAGCTCCACAGCTTTTCCTCAAGATGTTTGCACTGGGTTTTGGTTTGGGGCTTGCTTTTGTGTCTTCACAGCTGCTCTCACTAATGGCTACTCCCATCCAACAATTCCCCTTTTCCCCAGGGTAGTGCCTCCTAACCAGTTTCCACTCTTGCAGCAATTCGCTTCCAGTGCTACACCCAGTAAACCTAAAATCGTCTCAGACAGGGCAATCGACTGCATGGAATTAAAGAGCTACAGATAAGGTAGGTCCCTAGGCAGACCTTAAAATACTCACATGGGAATAATCTGTATTATTACAATAGTGCAAACACTGGTACTCTGTTCTGGGATGCAAGGAGAGGGCAACTTTTTTTCCCTCCTTTTTAACTGTATTGCAGTTGTTTTGTATGTTTACCTTAGCAGAGTAGAGAACAGTCTAAAAAATCACCAAGCTCTTTCTTTCTTAACCCCAAATCTTTGATAAATCACTATTTGAACCGTGAAATTTAAGAGAGGTAAATCTGAAATACCTAAATTGAAACATCCCGTATTTCTTACAAAACAATCTACATTTTTTTGTTCTCAATAATAAACCAACCAGAATTCTTTCTTTCCCCAGATATGCAGAACAGGGGTTTTTTCTTATTTTGTTTTGGTATTTAAACAGCACAGAGCAGTACATTATTATCAGCAATGACAGTGGCAGGCTCAGGGTTTGAAAAGCCCAATCCTCAAATTCATCACAAGCTGCTATTCAGCAACCATTAGCCCTTCTTTCTGGCTATGTCAAGTGAACAACAGGACAAAAAGCAGGACCTTAACAAAAGAGGCGTGCTGATTCTCCATAGCATTACCCATTATGTAAGGCACCACAAAGGCCTGAATAGAGTTTTACAACAAGCCCAAAGGAGAAAGACAGAGGTAGCATGTTCGTGCCTCAAAGATGAAGATTAAATGCTTGAAAGCAAATATTTAATCAATTTTAAGCATGCTTCCAAGTGAAAAAAAAGCCTTGTTTAGTATTTTCATTCCTAACTCATTTACTACTCTCTTTTCCTCTCAGAATAAAAACTCTCCAAGTCTATGGCATCACAGAACATTCCCAAAGCCTTAAGAAAATATGCAGCAAGACTATTTGTGTAATTAACAATTAGTTCAACTGTAACATCACTTCCCAACTTGCTTTATGTAAGAATGTTAATACAGTTGGGTTTTCAATGCCATAATCTAGCTTCATCTAAATAAAACAAAACTGATTCTTGGCACGTGGAAAATAAACCAGCTTTCAATCTACACAAATGCTTTTGAACTCTCAGTCAGCTGTTCATGCACATCTCACTACAACACTGAAGTCCCCTTTGAACATCCCCAAATGAAAACAAAGCAGGCTACATAAACAACAGACTGTAACGCCACATAATGTGAATCCTTCAGTAACGCAAGGAGCGAAAAATTCTCGTGTTGTTTTTTTTCCTCTCCTCTTTTATACACACATTGGAATTGGGTTTTCTTTGCCAGAAGGGTGTGGCAACCTATTTCAAAAGGTCTGAGTGGCAGCAATTAGTAGAATACCTCGAGACTCACTGGTGTTTTGCTAATTGCTGGTGATGGACTTGTTATCACGAGCAGCCGAAATAAGGCAGACCAAAGCACGAACTGTGGTTACTCAAGTGCTGATATTTACTTGTTGTGATGGACTCATGGTCCAGGTGAAATGAGTTCATGTAAATAAAAAAAACCAACCCAACACCTTGCCTACTTGCTAAGCTATCACAGCACTAGCTAAAGTCTCACACAAGTAGGGCTCTGTAGTGGGGACATACTTCCTGAACTAATTGTGATTTGAAGACATACCCTCTAAAATCTGCACCAGGACAAGATGAACTGAAATTCTTGGCCAAGTCCTAATAAAAACACCAAACAAAGCTCCAAACTAAGCTCCAACAAAGCTTAGTTCTGTCACTTAGAACAAGCAGCTGTCCTTTGCAGGATCCAGGCTCCTGGATGCTTTTAAAGGAATTGGTCTATGAAAGCCTCGTGGTAGCAGCAGCAGCTATATGATCAAGTTAGAAATCTCCCCGTTTTTGTCCATTTCTTTACCACCACAAAAAACCACAGCTATAAAATTTGCTTTTGGTAAATAATAAGACAGTTATCTTCAACTGAGACCTGCCAAACTCAGCACTGGAGCTGTGGCAGACAGCGCTGACACCGAGGTGTGGGATCAATCCTCTCTGCCCCTTCTGAAGCAGGATACCTGCCAGAGCTTTTCACAACCTTATGCTGAAGCAAACCAAAGTCCATAGTGCTTACTGGTAACTAATGGCATTAAAAGATATGCCTTGAAATCAGGGCACACAGACAAAAGACAGCATTTCACTCCACTGTCCACCAGCTCATGTCACTTGAACACACTCCAGCTTCTGCCTCTGCAAAGCAGCGAACAAACCTACAGCACCATGGAGATTCCCCAAGAGCCTGTGTCCAGAAGAGAGGAATTCCAGGGCATTAACAAAGGAACGTTTTTCAGACCTGGGAATTCCAATCAGCACACTGGACCCCCATGCTTTTGCTCTGTGTAAAAGACGAAATGCCAGAGCTTGCAGGGGCATCTCTCTTTACCATCACCCACAATAAACGTTTATTTGTACCTGTCAGGGAAGGAATGTCTAACATAAATATCTCTCAAGCAACAACTTTTAGCATTGAGAAAACAATTCTAACGTGCCTAATTAATCTGAACTGCCTCCCCAGGTTCCTCTGTTTTGCTCAAGACAAACATTTAAGACCTTGAGACACAGCAAAGCTTTTGTCATGATGGAGAAGTTAAAAAACGTAACTGCCAGAACACATTCTCACATACATCTGACAATTACCTGCCCTGTCAGCCTGCATCTTGCTCTGAATGACTGCTGCTACTCTGGTTCTCATCCCCAAGCAAGTCGGTTTAAACTGAGCTCAAAAAACTCCAAACAAACAGCACAGGCATACACTGAAGTATATTAAGTCTCAATTTAAAACAATAGTAATAATACAACCCCCACTTGGCAGAAGAGGGGGAGGGAATGAAAAACAAAGAACACCAGCATAATCATTTCTCGTAAGTTCATTTTCAGCAATATTTGAGCTCACAGGCTAAGAAAATAAATTTCCCTCAGGCTGAGAAGAAATAAAAAAAAACTGCAGCCAAAGTATCTAAAGCAGAAATAGAAGCAGAAAACAAAATTTAATGATTTTTAACAGGAAAATGATACTTGGGCTTGATCATTAGTGCTGCTTGCAACTTGATCTGATTTGAATTGCAGCAAGATCTTAACTCTAAGAAAGGTTCCTATGTAAGCCTGATCCCAAGCAGCCAAAACCCCACAAAACTGCAAACTGAGAATACAACCTGCACCACTATTATCTTGAACTTCTGAGCTGAATTATCACAGCAACTCATTCTGGGAAGCATTTTCAAGCTTGCAGAACATGTGAGCTGCACAACAGAGATCTATTCTTCTGCAGTATAATTCTGCACAACTGTTTATTCCTTAGGGTGAGAGTTATTCAATACCCATTTGCATCCTCTCTCTGAATGAGAAATTACAGCGACTGAACTAAACTGTCCTGGTTTACTTGAAGTGACACCACACTGTGGGTATCAACAGTGGCACAGGGGATTTACTCAGATCACAAAGTCTCTCATACAGACCAGAATCTGCTCTGGCAATTCTAGTAAATAAATCTAAGAATGAATTTTTTTTACAGTGTGTTTTGAGACCTGCTGTTCCTGTTCAAACTTCTCTGAAAGTAACACACTGGAATTGTTACTACAAGCACAACAAATACTGATTTTCCTTTTGAGCACAGCCAGAAGACCACCCAGAGCTTAACGACCTGCACGAGGAATCTCCCCATCCTCACATCCTCCTCTAGGGTTTACTACAACTGGGGATGTGTGAATGAGAAGGAATGCTTTGGGTTGGCTTGCAGAGACTTAAACATGCCCCAACTTTAGAGGGGTCAGAAGTCAATTACAGAATTTCTAAAAACAAGCATTAATCTGGGCCTAAGCAAAGAAGAAAAATCATAAGCACCGTTATTAAATGCTCAGTTGCAAAGAAGAATCTTAGAAAAAACTAATGAGAGAACAGATTTCCTCAGCCAGAAACCTCATAAATTATTATTTCTGTCAGAAAAAGCAAAACTATTTTAAGAATTCAAGCTTAACACAGGGCCCTTCTGCATACAGGACGCTCTGGAACTCCTCAGCCTGCGCTCTACTCCAGCCATCGACAGCAGCCATCTCAGAAACCCTTGTGCTGGCACAAGGAATTCCACCACATGTTGCTGCAAGACATGTTTGGCCATACTGGCATCAAGACTCCCTTCCCATGTTTTAATGAGCATGATGAGTAGCATGGGCATGCTACACCAGGAGCTGCTCACAGACAATAAAAACTCACCTGAAAACAAGACTCACCCAATGAAACAATCCTATAGTTAAGTTACAACACAGGCATGACCTGTTACCTTTACCCATACCAGCAGTTCCCCTTGGGGAATACACTCTCTAATTTGTAACTTATGCTCTCTGAAATACAAGGCAAAATGACAATGTTGCAAATATGAAGTAATCACACTATCTTTCCAACTGCCAGGCCAAAACACTCCACTGACATAAGGAAGAAAGAAAAGGTCCACAAATAAGCATTTTTAAGTAGGCACCAAGTAAACATTAGTTCAGAATAGATTGCAAGTTCTTAGAGAAGGTACCTGGAAAGATAGGAATAGATTAGCACATTCCCTGTATGAGGCTGCCATGCAACATACCAGAGCAGAAAGTTCATAGACTCTTTCAATATGCCATTGCTCCTCATTTTCAGTCCTGCTGGTTTTTGTTTCCTGTAAGAACAAAACTCTTCATCATCCCCATCTATATGCTTCACACATATACCTTCACATCTGCAATGCCTGTTTATCAGCAGTCACACTACTGACAGTGAAATTCCTGCCTACCAGACTGGCCATTCCTATGCCTGTATTCACCTGTTACTCCCACCATTTATTCACCTGTAAATCTCTACACAGCTTCCATGCTTCATGTACTTGGCACTGCACAGCATCAGCATCAATTAATGCTTGATATAAAGACCCACTGAGTACTGTGGTTGAAAATAACTCATGATCAAGACTTCTGTATTTAAAGCAATGTGTTACGCTTTCATTGCTTATCAGACAAGAATCTGTACAGCAAATTATGGTAACCAAACCAGTTGAATCATAGTCCTGACTTGGAAAAAACAGTGCTGTCCATCAGAAAAAACAACTTTTCTTGCTAGCTAGTCATGAGTCTTGGGTCTGAGGCAAAATATTATTCACTTTATACCAAAAGCATACTGGTTAATTACAAAGAACAATCTTACAAGGACAACTCCTTACCAGCTTCCATAGTTAGTACTAAAAGGAAGATAATGAACTGAGAATTCTTCTGTTTGGATGGGATTCAAAATGAAGAAATAAAGAACTTTTCTAGATATGCAGCATTTCAACCCTGAAATAAATGCCCCACAACTTCTCACAAGTAATAAAAAAACTCTCCATCAGCTGGTCCTACATTTCTTAATGTGCATTTCCTGCAGTAATGAAGACATGGCAGAGTTTAAAGATGAACCTAAACATCACCTCAGATCCACAACATCGTTGTTACAAGTTGCTCAGTTCCTGAACCACCAAGCTGTATCTGGAAAGTACACAGATACAGCAAGAGTGCCTAGTAAAAAACATTCAGTCAAGATTAAGGCCTTCACTGTGCTATCCCTCAGAAGTCACATCCTCAAGTTTTTTAAGTCTACTTTAGACTAACATTTTCCAGTCACAACAGATCTTTCTCAGATGTCACCCATTTATGAAAGACACTTATGCACTATCTCAACTGGGTACCTAAAATTTTCTGCAGGTTTTACAAAAGCTTGCCTGTTTGCCCAGTAAGGAAACATGCAGACCTGCAGCTGTTTGGAGTATTTCTGATTTTTTTTTTCTTTTAATAAATTATCAGCTTGAAAATTTTTGCATAATACAAATATCACTCAAATCATTTTCAACAAATGATGCTAAAATCATCCACTGTTTTTCATTATGATTCAGCCAGAGGCATAATGGAGTGAGTCCCAAAAGGCTGTAACAAACAATAAAGGCTACAGTAATGACCATGTCCATCACTTCCAGCACTTGAGAAATCATCTCACAGAACAGCTGATGAGAAAGAAGTGGGGCTAGTAAAAAGCCTCCTCTTCCTGACTCAGGATTTCCACTTATATTTGAGTGCCAGAAGTATAAGGATCCAAAAAACTTTGAGGTAGGAGGGTGACAAAAAAAAATAAACAACAGACCCCCACAAGGAACTAACTTCTGTGCAATTTTATTGCTAAATATAAAATAACGATGTTTTCATGTCTGCTAAGCAGCTTGTCTGATATAACCTCCCAACAGTCATTGCCCTTGCTTTTACTTAACTGGCTTTTGTGACATATCATAGAGGTCTCCAAATCCAAATTTCTCTGATTTTATATTCCTGTAATTTCCCCTCACACTGTCATTCGTGAGTGGCAAGCTCATTAAGGAACAGACCACACCCCTCAACACTCCTGGCTGCTTTCTAAAAACGGTTTAAACCTGATGAAGGAAATGGAAACTGCCCATGATCCCAATCCCTTATCCTAAACATCTGGCTACCCTTTCTCTGCATTTCTGACCTTTCCATCTCCTTCTACGTTTCTGTATGGGCTTTCCCAACAGCTGCAGGTGGAGAAGAAATGACACAGACCACCTGCAGAACATTGACCAAAGTTCAGCAGCAAACCAAAGAGAGGTCAGACCTTTCCAAGAGGCAGTTTTAGTATAATTTGTAATACTACCAGTTTTTTGGATATTTTTTAAAAGTACATTTTATAATATTTCAGTAAATTTCAGAAACACTCATTAAAAACTGGCCAGGATTTCCCATAGTACTGAAAAACAATGTACTGAACTCAGCCATTGCTGACCCTCTAACCATTGCAAGCTGGAAGCAGCTTGACCCACCACTCCTGAAGTCTATCTACCAAGATAAATAGATGAGTAGGTACCCACAGAGGTCATTTATAACACACATCTGATAGGTCAACACTCTGGAAATCAGAACACTTTATACCTTAATAAAACTTCAAAGTAAAGGAATCACTTTTCAAGATAATTTCCAATAGCAAATGCTTACATGGGGGGAAAACAAACTTATTCAGATAGACAAGCTCCACCCAAACCTTCTTACTTCCAGAGAACATTTTTCTATAAAACTTTATGAAATGTTTAGATGTATTTTTCTCTAAGTACACTGCCCTGCCTTTAAGAGTTATGAACAAAGCCAAAAGTGGAGAGCTGCTTTTATAAGGCTTCCAACTTGATTTACCAGATAAAAGTCTAATAGGATTTGACTCTGTGCTTTGTATACTCACAGGAAGATCAAAAGATGATGTATGCCACAAGTTTTTCAAATGTGGTTGTTTTAGACATAGTTTTACTGAAAAAAAAGCCTTGCAACATCTTCTGGGAAAATAGAACACCATCATAGTATCCTGTGCACTAATAAACAAATAGCAAGGCAAGTTACTCTCAAATATGACAGATGGAGCTGTCTCAGTATTGCCTGACATTTCAATCACAAGTCCCTGTTTATATTCACTTAGAAATTTGCCAAACTTCAACCACTTCATGCTGAAGGATTTTGCAATGTTTCAGATAGAACCACTTCATTCCTTTTCACAGAAAGACAAACTTAAAATATTTTGTCTTCAGCTCTAAGGAACAAAGAGACATTTTCTACAGGAACCCATTAAAACCTTGCATCATTCATTCTTTTTAAACTTAAAAATCAGTTAAGAATGTGTTTTGGAGCTGGCAACATATCTTTTGCTATCTCCATGAACATTTGCCTGGATCTGGACAAGTTATAAACATCTGGAAGACTGCCCTCCCCCAACCTCAGGTCATCACCTCAGTAGATGCAATAGGCATTTAGAGTCCAAATTCTCTGAAGATATCTGTCCTCACTGATTACACACTATCTGCATCTTAGCAGACAGCACTAAGCTGAACTGTGAGTGGCTCGTGATGACACACAGGGAACTGGCCTTTCTGTGTGAACAGCTGTCAGGGCTGCTCCTGCATTAGGCACAGGATGCTGGGCTGCATGCTTGGCCCTCAGGTGCAGGGGGAAAGAACCTGTCAGGAACATAGAACAGGAAGAGGAGAAAAAAAGAGGTAGATGGGAACAAAGTGAAAAATCACAGCCTTTTCCCTTCCTGATTTGTGATCAAATATCTGAAAAAAGAGGACAGAAAGGGATATCTCAGTATAAAACCACAGGAAAAAGAGGTAAAATACTGCCCATCACATGACCCTTAATTGTTTTATCTGGAGTTGAATTTACAGTGTCAAGTTCTTGACATCTATCAATCAAATTTAAATATTTAAACACTGACAAATTTAAATTGATATTTAAATATTGACAAAGTCCTACATTCCCATGTTAACACATATGCATTACCTGCTATGACAACAATCAGGGAGCTGAGCTTACACATCTTAAAAACCCAATCCTGTTGATGACCTAAACTCTCTAAGTTAATATAACTTCTAAACAGATTTAAAGTAAAAATGTCACCATCAAACAACTTCTAACACTGCACAACAACCCCCTACCTTAAAGAACATAAGGAATATAGGATATAGCAAACTGGTGGCAGGCTGTGCTGCATTTATCCCTAAGGATATTCCTAAGAATACAGCATACAATTAGGTAGTCAGCAACTTTCTGGTACAAAACCAAAAAACTTCATTAAAAGCATCAGCTCCAAACATATATGGGTGCCCTTCAAGAAAATGTACACACAGTTGGGAAAAACAGATACAAATGCAGTATCTAAAGGAATCCAAATTAAAAGTTTTTGTGCACGTGATGGGAAGACATTTATTAAAACTGGGAGAATACATCTACTCTGGCTACAGCTGAACTAAATTAATACTTGGCTGCCCCCTCAAATCTGCTGGAATACATGCATGCCTGGTTACTCCTTCAGTTAGGTCTGTAAAACCAGCACACAACAGCTGTAGTAATAAACTTCTGCTACTCTGCAATGCCATTATCACCTAAGGAAGTTTCCTTATAAGATGAAAAGAGGTGCTGATACACCTTACAAATTTCCAGAAGTCATCTCTGCCTTCATCCATACTTCAGAAACAATTTCCTAACGCAGGCTGAAGCAACTGTTCAGACTATTGTCACTCCAAACAGGTACATGAATGAAAACAACTTTTTTTTCACCCTCCCTATTTCTACACTGTGGAAACTGGAAAAAAAGCAGACCATGCTGATGGCCAGTACTCATGAAGCTGCAAGAAAAAGAAGGCAGTCACTCTCACAGTTTTTAAACTGATCTGACTTTTAAGCTGAAAAGCACAATTTATACCCCCATTTTGCTTAAAAAATGAAAGCCCCCCATGCCACTCCTTGTATCCCAGTAAGAACAGCAAAGTCGGAAGTGTAGTACTCCTCCTGCCCTTGAACAATCTTCAAACTACTGCTTAAAATTCAAGTCTTATGAACAAAGAAAAATCTATAGTAAGCCTGACTCTAATCACTGTCCTTACAAATTACTTACCAGATACTCGGAGCATTTATAAAATATGCTTGAGGTCGAAGGAACTTTTCTGGAAAAGCACTTTATTTTAAGTCCCATATGAGCAATAGCTGCTATGAAATAGCACTTGTATTCTTCTCCACTCATCTTCCTTCCCGTCAATAAATTATTTTAGAATAGGTACTATTTTGAGACCAATACACCAATTTTTTCCAGATGCCATCACAACACAGGAAGCAAATTGTACCTCCAGGTCATGTAGCCAGCCTAGCTTACAGAAAGATTACCTTGCAGAATTTGGATCATGGTTACTGAAGTAGACCAGGAAATCCTGCTCTTACTTCCATCACTGAAATGCTCTGTAACAGATATGGTGTAAGAACACTTAAAGCAAAATCATGCTGCAAAGGCCTAATTAAAAATGAAAGGTTCATGAGTGCAGGTTATGCTTGTCATAAAGAGCATCTGTAACTTCCATGCTAGTTGTTTATGTGTCACTAAAAAATGTTTTACCACAGAGTAATGCTTTACAGGGAGCAGCACCAATGACAAAAGAAAAGTGAAGATGAAACTCACTGACACACAGCAAGGGAGGAGTGTTGAGGCTGCTCTGAGAATGCTAACTCTGAACTGCCTTGTTTTCTTACAGTTAAGACTTCAAGACCTCATGTAGTTCACTACATCAGCCAGCATGTCCGTGCAACTCTAAGAGAACAGAAACTTCACTCAACCCTGGAAGCAAAGGTACTTCCTAAGAGCACCCAGAAATCTCTTATGGACCTAAAGAACACAAAAGATTCCTGCAAGGAATCCTTTACTGCCACTACCTACTTTTGTATTTATTCCATAGACATAAAAATGACTTCAGCCTCCAGGCCTGAAAAAACAGCATCTCTGATATGTACCCTTTCTAAACCTGTAGTTTATGTTTCCTATAGTGTCCAGTGGGAAGCTGGAAGATGCAACCAACACATCCTGAAATGAAAAGCTGGTCTGTAAGGATTGTGTTGAACAAGATTGAAAGCTCTCATACCTGCCAGTAGAAGATTCCTGGAAAACCCATCCCAAAACTTAAAAAAAAGCCCACGTGAACACAAACAAGTGGGATTTTTATTATTTCTTTTTAGATTACTACATTTTCCTGCCACATTGCAAGGCTTCAGACAAAGTGGTAAGAGGAGAGAAATTAGTTGATCTTACCCAGAGGCAAGCATCATGCACAGTAACTTAGAAAAAAAACAGGAAAAAATATTACACAAGTCAGCTGGCTCAGCAAGGATTAAGAAATACCTTGATAAACAGCAAATGATATGAAAGGCAAAGCTTTTGGCTCCAGCTCAGAGAAGTAATTACTCCCAGCTGGGCACACAAAACTCCAAGAAAGGCTACAGTTTCACAAGAAGGGCACAGGAAAACCTTCACAGCCTTAGTCTTTTCTTCATAGTTATGTTGGTAGGTATGTGCCAAGTAACATTTAGGCCAATGGCTAAAAGTAAACAAGACTATGGACAATGTTCTAGTGGGGCACAGGTTACCTGTCCTTCCCAGGAATGCATGAAGCTGATGGAAATAAAGAGCAAAATTTGGAAAGTGGTCATGCTACTTTGAAACCATACTGTTGCAAATGGGCCTCTGGAGCATTTAATTTCTTTTTTTCACACATAAATATACTCAGCTAAATAGTCAATCACAACAGAGCTTTATAAGGGCTTTCTTCAACAACCCCTGACACTTGAAAAAAATCACCAAACTTTCAAAAATACAAAGCAAATTTTGCATTCAGAAATTCCTGCAGAGCAAGAAAATGCCTTCACCCATTCTCTCAAATATAGTCAAGTCTCATGTCACAGCACTAGGCTCAAGTCAAGAAAGGTTTGCTTCCACTGGTAAAATTTTTTCTGCTATTTTTCCTGCTGACTGCTTGTTTTATGTGGGTGGGGTAGTGTTTTTATTGTTCTGGACTGCCTTTTAATTGATGGCAGAGTGCCTGGATTTTGGGATTGGCATCTCTTCCGTTGTTTTTGCTGAGATAAATTAATGTATTTCCCCCCCTTTTTTAAAAATGAAATACACTCTATACTCTCGACTGTTAAAAACAAACCCACAAAAGAAACAAACAACAGCTTTCGGATGGCACAAACAGTCTGCTGAACTCCTGCAAGAAATTTACGACCAAAAAGCCTCATCCAGGCTTCCTACCCCCTGAAACACCCTCAAAGACCAAGAAGCAGAGATACAACAGTGGAGGCCAGCAGAACTGTTCAGTGGCTAAATATTTGTGTAATTCTGAGAAGGAGACTGAAGAGCAGATTTTGGCCTGAACCTCAAGCATCAACAACTACCAGGAGGGGAGCCTGCTCAATGAGTAAGATATGTTCTCAAGAGAAAATAAGGCAGATTAAGAACAGCTTGAAAAGGAGTTACTAAAGAGTTTCGTTCAGTATTAAATTGAATGGAGAATCACTGAAGCAAAGGCAAGAAGGGAGGGAGGAAGGGGGGGTGGTCTATCTAGGCAGACATGGAATTAAAAAACCCAACCAGAAACGCCGGTCCCCACCCCAGCTTTTGTGCACAAGCAATGTGAAAGCAGCACCTACATTAATTCTCAAACCCAACACTAACCAGCCAGCATCCAAAGCATCTCCAGAGGACATGAATGGAAATATGCTGTAACTGATGCTGCCAAAATAAAACTTTTTTTTTTTTTTTTTAAGTATAGAAACATTTGCAATCTGTGTTTTCTGACCTTGTAATTAAAACATTGCCCTGCTACAATGTGTCACAAAAAAAAGGTCCTAGTTCTTGCCCGGCTATTGATTCAACGCTGACTACAATAGTAGTTGGCACTGCCATTGTTCCAATATTCTGCTATTCTGAGGGGGGAAAAACAAACAAACAAACCAAAAAAGTAGAACCACACACAGGCACATGCCCCCCCCACAAACAGGCAAGCTGGAATCATTTACAGAGAAATAAAGTGTCAGCACCAAGCTAAATTGTTCTCATTATCCGAAGAATTTAAAAAATACTTCAATATTGCACTTGCATGAAAATTGTATGAGCACTCCATGCCAGGCAGTGTTTCAGCATGTTCCCCAAGCGCACACAAACAGAAAACATATGACAAACTGTTGTCTCCTAACTGATTAAAGTATTTCTTCCTGGCATGGAAAAGCACTTAGTTAACTGCAGTGTGTCTGGGCCAATTGCAGTATTCCACCCACTACCAAGCACAGAGTTCAAACCTGAGCACAAATACGCTTCAGAAAAGTGCAGCTTCTGAAATACGAGAAAGAGTGTGTCTGAGCAACTTGTTTTCAACCCTGAGCTACTTGGTGAGCTGAAAGAACTGATGAAGAGTTGGATGAGTCCAACTACACTGTGTCTCAAACACATTTGGAAAAAGTGGAATGTATTTCTTTCCAAAACATCACAAGAGCAAGGAAGCCACACCAGCCCAACACACACAGAGAATCAGGGAAAGAAAAGCCTACATATAAGGTTTAATACATCTCTGTTTCTTTCTGTTGTGGTATTCATTTTGTCTGGCAAATCCTTCAGTTTCAGACACCACAATCACCCAAAGGAAGCGAGTTTGACATGACCAAACTGTGGGGACACGCAGGTAGTACAGTCTAATACACCGTGTAACATGGACAGCCTCCAGGTCTTCAACAATTTCAAGGAGCTAACAAGTATTGGCCAAATTCCAAATGTCACAACCCACCATAATCTAGCAGTTTGTTCCACGCCTGGTGCAAAATCCAAGATAAAATCCAGTGTTTCATAGTCTTTTTTTAAACACACAGCTAAACCAAGTTATTCGCATAAAAGGCTTGATGTCTTACCAGAAGAGCTTCCAGCCTTTTGTACTTTGATAGTCAAAAGACAGGGAAAACAGGCTAAGAGCTGCTTGTTCCCTTCCAGAAGCCTCAAAACAACCCAGCCATTTGGATCACAGGTTTATGAAGAGCAGGCACATTAACAGTCATTATAATAAGAAGGGACCTTGTACGCATTTTTTTCTCACAGATGAAGCCTACCTGTTTACTTTTTGTGGCCTTTCCAGCAGGATTCTTGCCTCCCTTAGCACCCTCCATGTTTCTTAAAACATCGATGAAATCTCTCTTTGAAACAGAAGACATCAGTTTAGCACGCTTCCTCTCAGAGCTCCCAGCTTTCTTCACCTGCTCTTCCATTTTCTTCTGGTGCATCCTGACAGCATTGAATAATTGTACAACTCCTCTGGGATAGGGAAAAAGACAACAAAGCAAAATTTTAAACTCAAGTTCCTTTTACAGGAATGAACCCCCTACTAAAGCTAATCGGTACAGATGCTGGATGACTTCTAGCTCCCCAAAACGGTTACCTGGAACCTCAGTTCGGTTAAGAAGTAACATTTACTACAACATACAAGACTTTAAATTTTCACTCCTCCTTCATACTTATTGCTAGGAACCAGTAACAAACAAATCCACAAATAACTATTCAGACTCTGAAGTAAGCTTGGTAACATGGCACTGAGATCAGTTTCATCCCTGAGCATGTTTCATCCTTGGGAGCATGTTATTTGTCCTAAAATCAGTTATTAAATTACTCAGGCAAGTTTCTTAATGGCAGCTGAAGTAGGAGGATAAGGCACAGGAATGAGTAAGGAGACAGATACAGGCAGCACATCAATGTTCAACCAGTTCTGTGACACCAAACCACCACAATGTGGAACAAGCAGCTGAACTTCACAGCCGTGGATCTGGGGAATCCTCTGCAGAGAAGCAAAAAACCAGAGCAGTAGAAACAAGTGTTCTGCATTTTTAAAGCATTAAATTAACAAAATGAGGGGATCCAACAAAGCACTTCTGTTAAGCAAACATTAGATTCCCATCTAAATTTTTACTCTTTCATAAAGCTTCTGAAATCTCTTGTTGAACTTGATACTGTACAATGCAGACCTGTCTATAAATCTCTCGGCTCCTGCTAGTCACTTCTTAAAAGGAGTTCAATCTGATTGGAAACAGATTACCTGCACAGGCCTCTTCCTCCTCTTTTTGATATACATATATTTAAGGAAAGCATTCAGAAAAACTTTTACCTCGTGGCAATTCTCTGAAGATTTCTTTCTTTCTCTCGGTCTTTGACAACATCTGGCTTCACTCGGCACATCATTTCCCATTCCCGCTTTTTATCGAGCTGCATTATAAATATTGTTATGTGAAACAACATGGACATTTGAGAATGCAGCATGCTCTGATAGAGTATGTAGCAGGAGGAAAAAAATGTATCTGCAAAGTTCACTTTGGTTGAAAGTAAAGGGAGCTCCGGTATAGGGCTGGACAACAGGTCTGAGCACGTCTCCTACATTGACACAACAGGGGCCACACTCAAGTCTCAGAGTCATCTGCTTTCAGTAACAAAAGTCTAGGAGAACAATGCTTTCACACTGACAGCCATGAGCAAGGAAATTATTCAAAGACAGCCTTCAAATCGCAGACTTCACAAGCTGATCAGAGAAATTTATACATAATGAATCCCTGGGTCCATCAAGACAGGCATGTCAGATTTTGAGCCTTGGGAATTTGACATCCCCCCACAGGATTGATCCCGGTATAGCTTTGTGACCAAAGTGACGCTCAGCAAAGAGTGCAACAGGCAGAACTCTAACACAGGGAGAGCACCAAGTGTCCACCAGACAACAAGTCATGTGGACAATACTGGGTTTTGTCTTTTTTTTTGGAGGCTCTGTTTCAAAAGCAAACTGATCCACTTTTCCATTACCAGCAGACACAATACCACCAGCTTTGTTTCTGCTGCAACAGCAGACCACTGTATTTCATGACCTCTGCTTCAGGAGTAAAGTAGTGACATTTTTTCTTCCCCTCTGAACAATTTAACAGTGTTTTAGTCCTGGTGATGTTCCATTAAATCTGTTTTATGCAAGAAGTCTCTAATAGAATTTCAGAGTCCTTATCTTTATAACTCCAGGCAGACTACTATGAATTTCTGAGTTTATGACCATGTTTTGGCCTTTGATCAAAATAACTGTCTTATCCTACCTTTCATCAGCAAGAAATCAATAAAAGGCAAATTACTTTCAAGTTTTTCTAAAGCAAACAAGTCAGTTTGGGGACCTGTGGCCCATCTCTGTTTTGCGGTATTCTCAAATATTGACTGGATGAGAGCAGGTATTTAGGACAACCATAACTGGGCAGACACTGTACTGAAGGTCTCTGTATTTAAAAGGCAAGCCATGGCCCAGCCACAGCATGTCCCAAACTGTCAGGTGAATAACCTGGTTATCCCACTGAAACAGAACTGGTAGGATGAGCCATTAGAACTATTAATGTATTTCTAGCCTGAAGGTAAATCAATCAGAGCCTGGAATTAAAAGTTCCACTGAAGGCACAAACAAATTACTTACTTGCCAACATGGTTTTGCTTTCTGCATACCAGTTTCAGAACCAGAAGCAATTTAGGGCACTGACACCGTAACAGAAAACTTCAATCAGGAAAATGATTGAGGGGAGCAAACAACAATGCACGACCACATCAGTGATTACTGCAATCTCAACCCAGAGGCCTTGATTTTGGAAGTCACAGCACAATTTAAATGAAAGCAGTTTGCTTCTCTTTCTCCCTCTCACTTTCTGTGGTAGAGAACTATTTCAATTTGTAATGCCAACAAAGTGAATTTCACCCCAAATTAACAACAACAATTAGAAAACCAAGCTTAAAGCAGCTGCTTTCACCCTCTCAACAATAAAAACACCTTAAGCTGACAGACTGGAACAGACCTGCTGCCAAAGTTCAGCCTGCCTGATGACCCAGAATAAGCAGTAAGGGAAAAAACCCTACACAGCATGACTGGAAAGTAAAAAAAAATTAAGCTACTCAAGATCATTGGGAAGGAGAGATTCCAAAACTGAGACAGCCTCAGCAGAGACTTGGGAGAGTGCTCTGAGACTATTTTGCATGTAGCCCATCTGACAGTCACTGCACATGGAATACTGCATCTTTTTCTCACCCTCATCTTCTTTTCTTGCCTTTCTTGTTTTTTTCTCTCTCTCTCCTTCTCCAGGCTTTTATTCTTGGCCAAGATGGTGGACTTATTCTGTGGAATCTTTTTGTTGAGCACTTTTGCCATGGCATCTGCCCAGCCTGAACTTGGGCCATCTTTGGAGCTCGTTGCCTCTTCAGCCACATTGCCAGGGGCAGCTGCTTCATCTTCATCATCACCATCCAGGGCTTCACCTCCCGAGGAGTAGCTGTCTTCTGGAAGTTCTGAGCTTAACTCAGAACCTAAGGATAAAAAAAAAAAAAAAAAAAAAAAGAAAAGAAGCAAAAAAACCAATCAGGAATTGTTTCTAGTAGGAATCATTCACTAGTGCCATTGGCTCCTTATGTAAATATTATCCAAGTTCAGGGCCATGTATTACTGTACATGTACTGTTACAATTAATTCCTCAAGAAGGCACACACTGTTACAATTTATTTATTAGAAACTATGCAGTGCAAGTGCTTGCTCATCTCAGTGATGATTTAAACTAACAGAAAGAGGCTGGGCCAAAGGGAAAAGGCAGCCCCGGATATTTATTATTAGATTATTGAATACTTTTATGTTTAGGGCTGGTAACTGTGGGGGGAAAACCCATCTATTCTGCAGTTAAAAAAGTGTAACTTATAAATGCCTATACACACAAATATGTATGTATATATGTACACACAGACAAACTGCAACAGTGACATCTGGTGTTTGAGTGCAAACGGCCACAGGGATTACACTGAAGCTGGGGGGCATTTCTTACATGAAAGCAAAACCTGCTCAGAGAGAACACCGCCAGCAAAAATACAATTACCTAAGCATAATGAACCCAGGGGAGACTGCTTTGTGAAATACAGAATCGAGACAGTCGTCAAGCAGCTCAAAAAGAAACCAGAGGCACTGAGCTTTTCTGGGATAAGTAACTAACTGCTCAAGTTACACAAATAAAACACCCCCAAAGTCAAGTTTCCTTACCCCTATGAGCCCTTCAAAATAAAAAAACAAGGAACTGAAGTTACCAAAGTTTGGAATAAAGCAACATTGAGATGGCTGGAAACAGCCAAACTGATGGCACAACAAACACATGAAGAATCAGTCCTCATTACTCTGTTCAGTGGGCCAAACTGCAACAATAAAAGTCTGTAACAGTGCAGATGATTAACTAGAATGAAATGGGCTGCAGGTTTAGGGTGGGCTTAAACATGTTTGGCTATTTCACTTCACCACATAATCAAGAGCAGAGCATACACCAGTCCTGCCAGCATTAACTACTATTCCACTAGTATTTGTGCCACTTGAAATTTTAAATTAATTATCTTATATACAACTGTCAAGGCTGCAAAATCAAGTGCTGGACAGAAGGAGGCTGGTTTCTGACCCAGTCCCACCAGCAAGGGACTGATTCCCCAGCAGATGACTCACTTTCATCCATCTACCACTCTCACACTACTGAAAAAAGAAAATTTAAATTTAAAATCACAGTACTGCTGAGCCAAGTGCTTTACTGTGCAAGCACTCCTATATCCCATGAACTACCTTTATCAACCAAACCATTAAGAGAATGAAGCCAGGAGTGCTTCACAAGATCTGTTCTCCATAAAATCATTTATGGTGCCATTAATGATATTCCTCATTAATCAACTGTCTATTTAATTACTTAGCAAACATAAACATACACTCTGTTGCCACACTAATTCATTACTCTGCCTTCTCCATGTGCCTGTTTAAACCAGAAAAAAACCTACCAAACAACACAGCAGCAAAACAGTGGCACTGACCAATTTAAAACAAAGCCTCTAATGCCCAGGCATGTTTAGAAGCTTGGAGAGCATTTAGTTATCCTGATGGAAAGAAGTGAGAGTCTATGGTTACAAAACAAATGTGGGAAAGAAATAATCACTGAATAACTGGTCATTATCTCTATCAGTATGACTTTTAATACCAGCAAGGTGAACACAGTCTTGTGTCATACTCCAGCCAAGACAAACTATGGGGTTTTTTTCCAACGGTCCTTACAATAAATTGGAAATTTAGAAGTGGCAAATTCTCTCAACACAGTCGGTAACTCCTTAAAGGCATCCTTTTAGATATTTGTATCCATATGCTGAGTTTCAAATAAAAAATAAATTCAAACCATTGCCTGCAAAGAAGTAACTGCATCACCACATCCTAGTTCCTACATGTAAAACAAAGTCAAGTTTTCACCCCTGGGCCTTGTCCATGCTAGGATATTGCTACTTAGCTTTTAAACAAGGAATTAACCCCTGCTTGTGACTTTTTTTTACACACACAGAAGCTAGCAACTACCAAAAGTCTGAACCTGAATCTCCCACACTGCTTAGGACCAAGTTTTGCAGTTAGCCACAAAAAACAAGATCAGACTTATAGAAAGGAAATTTGCAAAAGCGTGTATTAATTTCCTATACATAATATTTTCTGCCAATAAAATAGGACAGTGCTGGATAATACCAGCAACATTTTACTTTCAACAATTACAGAAAAATTAACAGGTTTCCACTACCAGCCAAAACGTAATCTATAATACATCAGAGTATCAGTCAACAACATGAGATAAAGCTGAAGTATTTCAAAGTAATTTAAACTAGATTAACTCCATCAGAAGTAGGACTTGGGGCTCCACTCTGAATTGGAAAGACTGATGTCTGGAATTGATTTAATCTAAGTTCTAGTCGGTTTTGTGTGTGTGTGAAACACACATCTCTGTACTTTACTCTTTTAAACTTGCTCAGTGATCGAGGCGTAGACACACAGTTAAAATACAGCAAACATTCAGCAATGAGCTCTGAAAGAAGCTGCCACACAACGCTTCCCCTCGGGCTCAGTTTTGACGCTCAAACCAAACAGAACCAATGCGAGCTACAGCTCCAAACGGCTCCAACCTTGATTCCTCCCAGAATAAAGAAAAAAAAAAAGAAAACCAATTACAGGATATAATTAAGAAGTGGTCACAACTAGTTAGGTACACCCTCACAACACGCCAGGAGGCGAGAACGAGTGGAGAACCGTGCGTTAAGGGTAAATCAGTGTAACGAGAGTGTCCCAGGGGTTTCCTTCGAAGAGAAGCAGATCCCGGTCTCGCACACACACGGAACTCGTGCAGCTCTGCACTGTCGTTCCCCCCTTTCCCAAGAGAGAGGGCAGCGAAAGCTATTTTGGTGGGCCTAGGGAACTAACGAGCTGCCGTCGGTACCCCGGGGCTGAGCGAGGAAAAGCCCAAGGGCCAGCGCAGGGCCAACCACAGCACCAGGGACGGCGGGAATGCCAGCCACGGGACACGCCGCTGGGAAGGGACTTCAGCAGGTGCCCGGGCCGGGGCCTGAGCTCCCGTTCCCCGCGCCGACCGGCGCCAGCCCTCGGCCCAGGGTCCGAAGCGGGGGAGATGAAGGGCCACGGACCCACCGGCGGGCTCCGACGGGGCAGAGAGGAAAGGCCTCCAAAGCCAAAGACGCCCGCAGCGGCGGCCGAAGAGGCTTCAGAAGAAGAGAGCCGCCCCCCGTTCCCGCTCCCGTTACCGCTATCCGTGTCCGTGTCCGTGTCCGCAGCCCCGCGCCCACGTGGGCTCGCCACGGCCGCCGCCATGTTTCCCCAGGGTCCACCCAGTGCCGCGCTCCGGCCCGGCCCCCGCGCCGCCAACCTTCGTTCCGGCTCCCAAGGTTCCGGGCAGGCGAGCGGCGCTTCCGGGGCGGGGGTGGCGCGGCGGGGCTGGGGGAGCTGCGGGCTCGGGGGGCTCTGGCCGCGCTGACATGGGCCCGTAAATAAGGCAAACTGGGCTATCCGGGCCCCTCCTGTCCCCCAGGCCCTGGCTGCTGCTCCGTCTAGCTGTGGGCAGAGCCTTCGGCCGCTTTAGCTTGCGAAGGCACCGTCGCGGGGTTACCAACACCCAGGCCCCGATCGTGGCCTCCCTATGCCGGAAAAGCTGCACGAAAAGTACCCTGAGAAGAGCTCCAACACCGCAAAGCTCAGGCTGGGTGTTCCCTTCCATCTTGGGGAGCTGCTGAGGATGGACGTGGCAAGGAGAAAAATAAATTAATGCTGTATTTATGTAGGGTGCCTGGTGGGAAGAGGAATTTCCACAGCTCCTCAGTGGTGGTGTCCCGAGAAAACTTAGCCACGCTTTCAGACACTGCTTTAAGGCCCAAAAGGAGGGGCTGGAAGTGTTTGCAAAGTCCAGTTGATGTACTGAAATCCCTTTCTCTAGTGGTGGTATTTGTTGTTAGCATTGGCTGGTCAGAAGAGCAGACCATCCACCACGTGTAGGAATACATTTCTCCTACCTTAGGTGAGAGAAATCTTAGTAACACTAATTTTCTATCACTTCACAACCAGTAAACAGATGCACAGATTTTAAGACCAGATTGTAACACTACCAGTCATCCAATTACTCAATTTGATGTATCTGTAAGAAGCACACCCTGAAAACAGCACTACCTAGAACACCAAAACTGTAAAAGAAGCAAATCTTTGGCAACTTCTTACACAGAAGCAGTCTAAACTAAGCAAATAAAAATTACTTATAAAGAACTGCTGTTCTTGTAGCAATAAAATTTGCTGGGGGGCAGAAGCTCCAGTATTCCTTTGAACCCCAAAGTAGTGCAGCAGAAATAACCACAGACGTTGCCAAGTACATCTGTAGATAGGAGTATAGGTAGTAAAAGGGGGAAAATGTAGCATGTCGTGTAGCCTTGAGTATTTTGCAGGTTTTAAAGTCTTTAAAAGGCTGTTTAATTTCTACACCCTATATTTTTTGGAAATATTCCTTTTGTTGTCGCAACCCTGCACAATAAGTGACCTATGTCTTTGCACTTCTGTCATTCCACAATTTTCCTCAGTGATGTGGATTGCAGCCAAGATAGCAAATTTCTTTTCCTGCCTCGGTATCAGGTGGGAAAATTAGAAGTTGGAGAGAGGTCAGAAAGTGGAGACAGATATTCTTACATGACTGAGGAAACTGTTTCCCAAGGAAAGATTAAAAAGACTAAGTAAGGGTGTCTTTGTTAAGTGCTGGCTAAGGGCAAACAGGATTTGACTTCTTGTTTCTATCATAATCTGTGCTCCTGAGCAGAGTTATCTCGGACAAATTTCAGTCTAACTCACTGCTACAAGCAAAGAGAAAACTTGTGCTGAAAATCTTGGGCCAGTGCTGTGATTTGCAGAGTAACAAGAAAACTGTAAACACTCCCATGATGTTTAATGAAGAGGCCCAAGCATTACAGGAGATGCAATTCCTAATATTTTACTCTGTGGGGCTCAAATCCTACGGTATCTGCCAATAATAAGCGGTAACCATTTGGTCAAGTCTGCTGTGTGATGATAAAGACCCTTTCCATGTGCTTGGCATGATTAATCTCTGAATCACGTTGTGTCAGAAGGGACACTGCTAGGAGAAGGTCATTAAATTGCATAGACAACAAGCTCTCTCAGCATGGCAATTACAGTCCTCATTTCCTAGAACACCCACCTTATTGAACATGTCTCACTCTTGGTAGCCTATTTGTCTCGGAAGTATGTCAAAATCTTCAGATTAAGTCCTGTAATAGGTTCCAATAAAGGACGGCTCTGAATCTTCTTCCCTCAGATTGAATTAACAAGTCACGTCTCCGAGAGCACACTTCTCTCCATGAGCATTATGCCAGAGCATTTGTCAGAAAATTTGTTGCCAAACCTCATTTCAAATGGCTGTCATTGTCTCCCATCACTCTGGTGTGAATGTTTTCTCTGTTGAAATTGTGGTCTGAGGAATGCTGGAGATATGACCAGCCTGCAGAATCTTTCCAAACCAGACAAAGCAGCACTTACATCCCAGTTTATCATTAGGAACAGTGGCTGAAGAGCAGCAGAGGCACAAGCTGGCATTCTGCGTGTATGAGTCTATAGTTAAACCTTGGCTAATGAAACAGTGCACAAAACTTGGATGTATGGGTGCACCAGGGCCAACATTGGGGGAAAAAAACCCCGAAAGTGTAAAAAGGATGGTGCAGGAATTTGCAATCCTAATCTTTTTTTCTAAGATTTTAAATGTGTTAGGGTTTGGTTGGTTTTTTTTTTTTTGGGGGTGGGGGGGGTTGGTGTTTTTTTGGCTGAAAGTTTAAACATCAACAGTTCTGGGATACAGCTCAGTTGAAGCAGTTACTGTGTATTCCTCATTACGTAAATAGCAGCAGCAAATTCACAGAATTGTAGAATGGTTTGGTTTGGAAGGCACCTTAAAGGTCATCCAGTTCCAGACCCCTGCCATGGGCAGGGACACCTTCCACTACACCAGATTGCTGAGAGCCTTGTCAAACCTGGCCTTGAACACTCCCAGGGATGGGGCATCCACAGCTTCTCAGCTTCTCTGGGCAACCTGTGCCAGTGCCTCACCACCCTCACAGCAGAGAATTTCTTCCTAATAGCTCATCTAAACCTGCCCAGTGTCAGTTTGAAGCCACTATCCCTTGCCCTATCACTACCTGCCCTTGTGAAAAATCCCTCTCCAACTTTCTTCTAACCCCTTTTAGGTACTGAGAGGTCCTGTAAGGTCTCCCCAGAGCGTTCTCTTTTCCAGGCTGAATAACCCCAGCTCTCTTGGTCTGCCTTTCTAAGAGAGAACAAATGAAGACAAAACTTCCCTTTGGTTTCTCTTTGGACTTGTACAACTCCTCTGTCCTGGTGGGTTCTAGAGTTAAAATGAATTTGTAGATCCCAGCAAGAAAGTGACCAATGTCTGCACAAGCCTGTTGTCAGTTTGTCTCTAGGAAAGAAGTTTGCAGGATGTTCTTCCAACACAAATGCACAGACTCACAGGGAAATGTGCAGTGGGTTTATATAAAGGGAAACAAGGTCAGAGTAGTGTACCTTGTGCTTAAGCAAGGCAGTAAAAGTTTTGTGCTACCCTTAGCTCTTGTGGGAAAGTACTCCACAGACTTGTCTCGTCCTGTGCAAAGGAACTCTTGCCTAGGCAGACAGGATTACCCTTCCTGAAAAAGTGCAGTCATGCTGTAGTTCTCAGCTGCGATCTTCATCCCAGAGTGGAGCCTCTCAATACCCTGGGTGCAGGCCACCAAAAGCCTTTAAAGACAGGACTCCAGTTTTGACTTCATTGGATGGGTGTAGAAGTAAATGTAGGCACCTGCTGCCTCCTGTAGTGGCCTTTGGATCAAGTTCTTCATGCTTAAATTTCAACAGAATAGAAATGAAAAAGTAATATAATGATGGTAATTACTAATGTAGCCCCTTGTTCTGTGCTAGAAATTCTTACTGGCATCCGTGAGAATGGAGCATTGTAGCATCCCTCACATGTTGGTGTGCCATTATCCTCAGCTTCCCAAGTGCTGAGCCTGTATTATCCCAAATAAACAGCTTAATGTTTGTGATCTTTCTAGCTGTGTTTTCTTATCCAGCTTTCTCCCATGGCTGCTACCATTCTCTTCCTAACCACATTGTGAACAAATTGCCTTGACTCACACATATCCCCCGAATAACTGCCCTTTCTGTTCCAATGAAGACTGAATTCCAAGCCAGTATAATAAAGTTTAAAATCTTTGCGACTTTTGTAGGTCATATTCGTAGCCTGATTCCTGCACCAAGAGAGATCAATAACACCAAGATAGGCGATGAGCATGATAAAGCTCTCCAGTGCCCCGAGATTTAAGCATGTTTATTCTCATTTCCATTTCTTTGGTTTAGCTGATGCCATGTTTTCCCCTCAGCTCTGCAGGGTATTTGCAGATGAAGAAAAAAAGAGCAGTTCACGAGTAAATCACAGAATACTGTGCTGTCATATAATAACTACTGCTCTAATCTCATATTCAATAAAACTCATATAAACTGACATTTAATAAATCATAATAAAGTACTACCTGGTCCTCTGCAAATGTTTTACCTCATGAAAGTTCTAGTCCAGCTCCCAGCAAGGTCAGGTGGAAACTTTCTATTTCTTTCCGTGTGAATTCATTTGATCCCTGAGCCTCACAAACACCAGTGCAGTAAACCTGAATGTTTTTAGGAGGGAGACACAGAGTGGTAAATATAACATTTGCAAACCTTTATGCCTGTGGTTTTAAGCATAAACTTGTTTGTAGACTTAGCTGAATGCTTGTGCAACTATTAGCTACCTCAGCAATGAAAAACACAGAAAAGACAAGAACTCTTGTGTACAAAAAAAACCCCAACAAACCAAGGTCAGAAACAGGGACTGGAAAATAATTCTATAAAGAAATTGTGAAATCTTGCCCATTGGATGCAATAGGTTTGCACGCTGTGTATGCATGAAGTGATGCTGGCTGATCTTAAATCTGTGTTTTCCAAACTTTAAGTGCTTGAGTTTGCACTATCCGTATTATTTGACACAATTTATTCTGCATGTGGTCATTGATTATTATATATCAGCTTTCAACCAATACCATGGTGCCATTTGAAAAGGAGCTTCCTGGTTTAAGAGATATTTAAGTTTATGTGTTATGTTGAGGAGCAATTATTATTTTGTCCCTCATCAATATGAGAAAATTAAAAAGAGATAAAAGGACTTAATTTAGCTAATATGTACCTAAATCTTAAATTCTTCCATGTTTCTTCTTCCCTAACTCCATTCATTCATTTATTCATGCTCAATAATCATTCTTATTCCTATATTTCACAGGAATTAATTATGGTAGTGATGTATTACCTGACACAATCAGGTTCAAAACACAAACCAGTGACTGGAATTTTAGGAATTCATGTCAGATTTTCTTCATTTTATCAATACCTGCATCACAGGAGTTGGCTGGAACTACAATGAACAAATAAGAAAGAGAGCTTGTGCCGGAAAAAGTGGGTTTATGTCCTGAGTAGATTTTAAATGTTTAAGAACTTGTCAAGGAAGGCAGGTGGGAGAACAAGATGGTCAATGAATATGGTATCCAAATCTTTAAGGCTTTAGGAATGGGGTTTTTTACATTTAAATTATTGTTAGCTATGTTCATCACAGCTGATAATTTTAAAGAATTCTCAGTAATCATTAGTAAAGAGAAGAACAAACTTGCATACGTGAAAAATCAGAAAAGCTTAGGTAAGCTCAGAAAGTTGTCTCCTGCTCTCTGGGAATCACAGAAGAGATTGTGGCTTGAGCCTGCCTGTCTGTAGTAGAAAAAAATCCAAATGCCTAACACCCAAGTCACAATTAAACCTCCAAGGGGGACAAAGGGGCCAGAATAGTGACTTAGCTTGTATGCACTGAGGGTTGTGCAGGGACACAACTTATAAAGCAACAAAATGCAGAGAAAGATAATTCAGTAAGGTGACTAATTGTGAGTCATTTCCTCCAGAATAGTCTCAGGGAATTTTATATATATATTTAGTTGAAAGGTTTATATATTTGTTACCTAAATATTTTTATATTATGCTTAATTATTACCTCAAATAGTAAAATTTTCCAGACCTACTTTGTTCATTATTATAACAGTCTTCACAAAACCACTTGAAGCCTCACTGCAGTGATTTCACACTGGCCATAAAAGTCATTACAAAATAGAGATGCAGAAGGGTTAGCCAAAAACAGTATTGTAACTACAAAGCAAAATCTGTACTGGGATAATTGAAGAGGATGAGATAATACCCTTGTGGAATGGGGTAAGAGCTAAAGAAAGATCGTGTTAAACTAGCTTAAAATTTTCATAATATATTTTTTTAAACCCTAAGACAGGAAAATTCTGGTTTTTACCTGGACTAGACCTTTACTTTAAACTTGTTTGCACAAGATCAGGAGTGCATGAATTCTTGCCCTTCATTTAATACCAGATTTTGATACACCTCCCTTCGATACCACCTGACGCATAAGTTATCCTACATCAATCATAAAAATAAACCCCAAACAACCGAATAAAATCCAGCTTCAAAAAGCTTCTAAACCCTTCTTCATAAAGACTTCTATGCCTATAACCTCTCAGCATATGAAATCTCTCCATGAGTTCTTGAAACATGCTCACTAAGCCTAAGTGTAATTACTTTGATGAAGCCTGAATACACGAGGTTGCAGGCACACGAGTTGTTACTGGGGAGGGGCTACTTGCACCCAATTGCTGATGAAAAGCCTTAATTCTCGTATCAGCAAGTATTCCATAAAATGATTTTCTTTTTTTTTTTCCTCCTGACAACTGAAGCACAATGGGAATTGGTTTACAACTGGTCTCCTGTCATTCTCTCAGATTTTCAAGTAATGGTATGTATTTAGGAACCTGAACTTTGCTAGTAAGTAGTAAGGTGACAAGAACACTTTAAACATAGGAAACTAAACTTTGCATTCAGATGTATTGCTGCAAAGTAATTTATTCCTAAAAATCAATTCCTCCTCCCCCTCCACTCCCTTCTCCTCACAGTGAAAATCATCTACAAATCAGTGAATTCAGTTAATACTCCTTCAGCTGAATGAGAACTTGGCCAACAACCGTAGTTAAGACTCATTTAAACAAGGTGAGATCTATCAAGAGTCTTACCAGGCCTGGGATGTATTTAGAGGGACCTAAACTCTTCAGTGACAAGTGAGTTAGTTTTATGTATATTTAGGGATTTTGAATTAAAGTTAAAGGAAGAGGTGGCTCTATCAAACCAGAAGCCCAGTTGGAAGAGATTCATCATCCAATCTGTCTTCATCAAGTTTTCCTGTATTCTAGCAACAGGCACCCTCCCAATTAACATTGGGATTATTTTTCAAAGTGTTTTAGGAGTCTTTCATCTTTAATTAAAGACAAGTAAATAAATTCCTGGTTCCCCCAAAGTCAGTAGCAGATCCTTCACTGTGTTCAGAGAAAATAGAATTGCATACCATATTTTTGTTCCCTGTGCAAAACCATAATTACCAGTCGTTGTTTGTTAATATACACTTCTAGTGATTTACCTTGATGATGGAATTGCTAATGGACAAACCTGTTATAAAAGTACTCTTGCAGCTTTCATCTGAATGCTGACATTGACTAAACTCACGCCACTTTTTTTCTGTAGCCCCAACAGAAATAATTATTGCAAATGGATTTTTTTTTTTTTTTTTTTTTTGGATGCAATGAGTTTAGCTGTTTGGAATGGATCTTAGGAAATTATTGATAGAACATGAAGTCAGAGAAATAAGCCTTACTTTTGATTTCAAAAGCAGTTAGTTCTGTAAATGTTCTTGGGTTTGTTGTGAGAGTAAGTCCTATGGAGTAAGTCAGGCTCATGGCGCTGTTCAGCCTCCTTGCCTGAGTGAACCTCCCCGTGCTGGCAGGACCTTCATTTGTTCTGCAGGAATGTGGCCACCTGGGATCCCATGGTAGCAGCAGGAAGAACAAGTTGCCTTTCTAAATAGGGACAAAAATATTTACCTAAATCTAGGATTTGTGAAGAGCCAGAGCAGAGGATTCGTGGTGATCTTAACCAATAATTGGATAGACTGCAGAGTTTTGTATAAGAGTAACTCTTCAAGTTGCCTGTCTTCGTTTCTGGATTTCATTTCTGATTTTCAGTTCTGTCTCTTTAAAAAGAAAAAGGTAGTGGTGGTGTGATCTGATGAGAAAGGCTAGAAGTCTAGCAGAAGGATATATATTATTTGGGGTTGTTTTTGTGGGTTTTTTGGGGGGCTTGGTTTGGGATTTTTTTGTTGAGTTTGGTGGGATTTTTTGCATTGTTTGGAGATAATCTGGATTCTGTCAATGTGATTTTTCAGATGTGAAGATTCACAACTCTAGGAGAACCCAAAATAGGATGTGTGTGTCCATTGCTACTGAAAATGAGACCCAAGGTTTTAGTACTGTTGATAGCAATAAAAGAAACATACCCATGTCTGTCTGAGAAGACAAATGTGAATCCTACATACATGTGTGAGTTTCTAATGAAATTCTTTCTGCCTTTAGAAGAAAATGTTTCTGTTTATCTTTAATAGAAATCCATTGTGTGTAGCTTTGTAATGGAATCTCTCATTTTTTATTTGCATCTGTTAGCTTTTTATTGCAAATAGGGCTCTAAATCTTACTTTAGAAATGAGTATTGCACTATATGTCAGTGCATGTGCAAAGGAGGCCATTAATAATGTTCGTTATGAAAACCTGATCATAAGTGTTTTTAGTCCATTAGCCATTCCATTTTATTTATGTCCTCTTTCAGGAAGAATTTGAAGCCAGAATTCAAAAGCTGAAGTTTGGAAAAGGAGCCACACATGAAGTCATAAAAAGCTGTCACTTTCAGGATGCTAGAAAATTCTTTTCTTTCTGCAAGGTTTGCAATAACCTTTAGAAAGACATAGGAGTATTCATCATGTACTGCTTTGCCATCATTAAATTACAGTGCTTTTAGGAAACAAAACTCTGGAGAAGCAAGCCAAAGTAATCTGCTAATTTCACAAAATTAGAATATGTCACACTTCCTTGGGCTGTTTAAATGTACTGCAGGTAGCAGCTCTCAGAGTCTTAGTCCCTTCCCCTCAAGGCTTAGATGATGCAACTTTATTCTTAAGTATTTTGCCTGATTGCCAAAGTGTGTAGCTTTCTGATCTCTTTTAGGGTAGAAAACTTTTAAAATAGAATACTGGAAAATGGGTAGCCAACTTCCCATCTTCATGGACTTACTCCAACTGACCTGCATTTTTTTATATGTATTACTGAAAAAAAATTAGGCCCTAGCTCAAAAATGTCCTGTGGTCCTATTTACAAAAGACACCCTCAGAAACAAAATTTTGTACTAAAAAAATCCTCATGAGCTGGGTGAAAGCATAATCATATTGGAAAAGGAAAAGAATTTTTCTTTCTCAAATAACCATTCAATTTCTCTTGCATTTCCTTTCTTTCTGAAATACTGCGGCAATTGCATGATTTATGAATATAAAACTGTAGTTGCTATTTTGTCTGAAAGTGAAATCACCTTGTACCTTTGAGCTTGGGAAAAAAAAAAGGTTTCTTATGACTTCCTTGGAATACAGTTACTGTCAGCTCCAGAGATTTCTCGTGTATGTTTACTGTTTTAATGTATCCCTGAAGCTATGGCTTGATCTTGTTGCATTTAGAAGTTGTGTTTGGGATGTGAAATGTCAGCAGAGGAGCTGCTTTCAATGCATCACCACTGCCATAGGTAGTGGTGGCTGTGGCAGCCACTTTCAGGAGCTGCTGCTGTTCATATTTCACCAAAGCCTTTGGAAAAGACGCTGTGTGAGAAATAGGGCAGCGTAAAAAAGGAATGATCTTGGCTAATCTGTCTTCATCTGTGATTAACATAGTACGAGGCAAGCTGATTGTGTATGATACAAATTATTTCATGATGTGTAGGGAGAGTTTTCTTGCTATGATTTGCATTAAAATAGAGTTGTTAACCTGATGTAATAATTTGGCATTCAGTGGTTTTCGATCGCCTAGTGCTGAAAGGCTGAAGTGGTTTTTGCATGAAGAATAGGTCGCTAACTTCTGAATTAATTTCTGTAGGAGACAATATGGATGCAATGTTTTTAAAGCTTAATTTAGATTCAAATTAATGTGAGGACAAGCTCCTTGAGTCACCTAGTCTTTCTCTGTGGAATCATTTCTAATTGAATGTTAAGATCAAAGTTTAAGTTTATAAGAAAGAAAAACAAGTGCAGATAAATAGTTATTATCTGACATCCTTATGAAAATTCATGACCTGCCGCTTTATCAGAGACCTTTTAAGAATTCTAATTGTGAAGTATGCATAACTATTAAATGGCTAGAGCGCTTCAGTCTCTTGATAAGAAGCGAGTTAAATAATTGTCCTGTTTAACTTGTGCTTGTTAACCTTTAAGGTCAACTAGTTTGAACATACGTTTAATGAAATCCTGGAGCCAGAATTTATGATACTGCTGCTGAATGTTAAATTGGACAATTTACATAAGCAGGACATTAACCTTCTGAGCACTAAATAGCATTTTAGCACTTAGCCGCTGGGGACAATAAGGGACATGTTCTATATATTTGTGATTAGCTTGCCTGGAAACTCTCATGATGACCAATTGGCCTACCAACTTTAGCAGCATAATTAAATGAATGGACTCAGCCTAAGTAAATTATCAGTGCTGTGTACAGTATATCATTATAGTCCTAAGGAAAAAAAAAAGATATGAATAATTTAATATTACATTACTAATTTATCAATGCTAAGTGACTGTGAGGAGGCTCTTTGTAATTCGTTGTTTTAAATTTGATATTTGATTTACTGCTGGTGTGATTAAACTTGAACCTACTTCATTTCTTTATCAGAAATTTATGGTAAGAGTAGACTTTTTTTCTCAGGGTAATGGATGTTTTTTTCATTTTCTTCAGCTTTAACGATAGCAGCAAATACAAAGTATTACATATTGCCAAACTTGTAATTAAGCAATTTGTCATAACAAGACATGTGTGTCATCTTTTGGCTGGCAGATCTTGTAGCAGATAAGGGCAGCAGACCTGGAATTGTCAGTGCTCCGAGATGGAGGAGCAGAGTGATAGCAGCAGTAGCAGCTTAGGGTGTGCTTTTCTCCCTGAGATGAAAGATGGAGCAGGATATCCATGCTCTGCCCAACCAGTTCCTCTCTCGGGGCAACTCAAGGCCATGGATTGCAAATAAGCAATGTGGATTTTTTGGGATAGGTGCTGTACTTGTTAGAACAATTACAAATTGCTTGGGATGGTGCCTCTTCTCTGTCTTGTGTTAGGTGGTGCTGCACAAACGTGAATAAGGATGTGTTTTGAAGGACAAGGGGGGACCTGAGCTATTTGCTCAGGTGTTTGTTGGCTGTGAGATGCCTCCAGGTGGGTGTTAACCTGTGGTCATTGCTCTGCTGCTGTTCAGGCCCACACCAGCCAGCAGGATCTACCCTGGGCAGCTGACTCATGTGCAGGTGCTGCATCTCCAGCCCAGCTCATCACCTCTGCTCCAGAGATTACCCTTGGTCAGCAGAGATAGGAATGGGACTTGTGTTCCAGGAACTGGAGCCAAGGAGGACAGGATGGAGCTGACTGCCTTTTCTGAGAGTTGCATGCACTGCCTGTGGACTGGAAAGTGCAGGATTTGCAGATACCACTGCCCAAAGGCATTGCCACCAGTGAAGTGCTTGTGTTACAGTCTTAAAGAACAGACACTGACTTATGGCACTCTTCACCGAACAAAAGAATCAAGACGGTGATGGGCGTATAGTAAATTAATAACTCATGGATGTTTCAACACAGAGAGAAAATAGCCCCAAGATCCAGAAATGGAACTGCTCAATAAAATCATCAGGAAGATGTGATGGCATTGCTGTCCTTCCCTTATGGGATGGAGCAAGAGACGTTGCCAAGCTCTGCCCTGTGGAGTTTGCTGAGGGTGCTGGAGAGGCTGAGCAGTGCCAGCAAGCTCAGGCTGTGTGCATGTTGGTGCTGTTGGGGAAGAAGCCCTCAAAAACAGATTTTCTGGCACCCCAGGGTCCTACTTCAAGTTCTGCACTGACGGGTTTCTCCCCCTGTGTTGAGTACGAACTTAGTCACCCTGTTCATGTGCCAGAGGAGTATCAGTTTGACCCGCTGGCGAATTCTCTGCTGGATGTCTGTGATGTGGTTGCTTGGAGCATGGTGCTAGTAATGTCAAGGTTGTGGGTTTGATCCCAGTATGGGCCATTCACTTAAGAGTTGGACTTGATGATTCTTGTGGGTCCCTTCCAGCTCAGAATATTCTGTGGTTCTCTGTACTTTCAGAGCCTACTTGGATTAGATCTTTGTGCTCATTCAGCTACATTCACTTGCCTAGCATCATCTGTTGTGCCTGAGAAAGTCATGGGGTGTGAGAGAAAACACAATATAGTTCATATTTCATGGATATCCCTAAATGCTGCCTCATCAAGGAAGAGAAGTGGTTTAGGTTCATGTATGCTCTGAAGCTGCCTTCTGTCATCCAGAAGTAAATGAGAGTGCAGTCAGTGTTGTAACTTTCCCTCCTTTTTACATATTTTTGGCAATGCATGAGATTGACCTGAAAAAAGCTGTTTTTCATTACAGAAGATCAGACTGGTTTCTTAAGTCCTTCTAATTCCAAGTATTTTTGCTAGAAGGGAAAAGGGAGGAAACCTATGATCTCTGAAAGAGCACCTCTCCTTGTAGTTGTAGTTCTGTTTTCTTTAAGGGGTCAAGTATTCATGGGCAGGAACAAATTTACAAGATTCCTGCCTATTTCCCCTGGAAACCAGTTGAAATTATTCCTAAGGACACTGGTGACTAATTAGGAAGGTTTTGTGCTTTAAAATAAAATGAATCCCTGTGTTTTCAACAGGCTAGACAATTGCTTCTCTTGGTATTTTGGATGCTAGGGGTCTTAGCCTTTTCCTGGCTAGCCAATGCATGCCAGCATTTTCAGTCTCACTCACTGATTACACCATAGTTAGAAACGATTAATAATAAAATAGCAGAACAGGAAAAACCCTTAAAGCCATCAATAGATTTATTAAAATGCTTGATCATATTATCCTGAGAATTATTCAAGGTGTCATCTGGTAGCTGTAGACATTTGGTAGACCTAAGAACCAATCCAGAAGGGAATTAGGTGTTTTCAGAAGCTGGTTTGTCTGAAAAGAAAACTCTTTGAATTTCTGATTTTTACATATAGACAACCTTGGGTGGCCCAAGTTCACGGCCTTGTTGTGGCAGAGAAGTTTATGTAATGTTGGGCCAGTCACTGAGTTTGAATGCACCAGCTTCTGAGCTCAAGTTCTGCCATACACAAAGTGTAGGTAATAGTGTTACCCCTCCTTCAAGTAGTGCTGTGACGATGAATGCGCCAGGACTGTGAGCTGCTCTGGCACTGCAGCCATGAACACAGTGTAAGTAATTCCTCTTTCCAATAAACAGTAAAACTCAATGGGAAAAAAAGTTAACTTTTTGTGACAAAAAGGTTTCAGCTTGCTGCATAATAAATACACTTGCATCTGAGTTGAGGAAAAAAACGAACAGACAAAGTCACGCACCAGCCCTTTTTAGCCCCAGAGACTCAGACTGTTAAAAAAGATACATTATCGGCACAGCTCACATCTGTTTTACTACTCTACTCTTGTGGCATCAGTGCTTTCAATCAGCTATCACTGGGATTGCAAGGTGCAAGGGTCCTCAGAAACTATTTTAAGCGAGCTCTTGCATATATGAGAATCACCTTTCCCCTCCCTTCTTCCTTCTTCTGGATATTTGTCATTTGAGACATTTCTCCATACATTTTCAAAACAGTTTTGCAAATTCAGTCAAAAGTTCTTGGCTTCCCAGTACTTGCCGTGAAGGAGAGCACAGCCCATACAAACCACCACCACTGCAGCTGGAAAGAGAGGGGATCACAGGGGAAGGAGTGCAGAGGACTGCTGGCAGAGGAGGACAGAAGCACCCGCCAGCACCAGGCCTTCAGTATTTTTATTCTTGTAGGAAGTAAGCTGTGTGAAGGGACCAACATGTGGG
The DNA here is from genome assembly GCF_000738735.6 of Corvus cornix cornix. Lineage (NCBI taxonomy): Eukaryota > Metazoa > Chordata > Aves > Passeriformes > Corvidae > Corvus > Corvus cornix. The sequence continues at coordinate 19,684,907 of NC_047056.1, forward strand.
CTACTCTACACTATTAAGGTTGTCCTTGATATTGTGCCTGCGTTGTTCTGTGTATCTGCTGCTTTATAGAGCCAGGGGTGTTGGTTTGTCAGTGACAGGGAGGTGACAGGGACACTCAGCGTGAGACTACATCAGTTATGCTACTCCCCAGGCATTACCTAAGTAGCCTTTTTTATTCTCATCAGTCATAATTACCAGTTCGAAATGCTGAGGAGACTGGGGAGGGCTGTTCACTGGTGTTAAAACTTGGGATTTTTCATTTTGTGATCACAGACAGTAGGGTTACCTTGGTGAGAAAAAGTCTAGTTTTAATAAGGAACAGATTAAAGAAGTGGTGACTTCAGGTAGTACAGCCAGTACAGATGGAAAAAATTAAGGCAATTGTAGCCCTCAGCAGCAGACTAGCACAAATCCAAAGGGGAAAAGATGAATCTTTTGAAAGACTCAGTGGTTATCTATCACTTAACCTCATCAGCTTTACTCATGGCAAGATTCATTTACACCTCTTTTGTTTCTCTTCTTTTCATATTGTTCAAATTCAGTATAACCAGACAGCTATGGGGTTTTGGGGTCTGATTCCCATTCAAGTGAATTCAGCCTTTCAATTTTTCTCTTTTAGTAAGCCTACAAAATCTCCTGCTGCCCCTCTGTCCTCTACCTCAGTCTTGTTTTAGGATGCTTATCTTGTTTCCACTACACCAGAAAACTGTGTTCTGGTTCAGTTGTCTTTTTTCCCCCTCCATCAAGAAAAGTTTTTAATTCTTCTGAAACAAGCAGTCCCTGTTGGGGAAGTAAACTCACAGAACTGTGGGCATCACACGAGGTGATACCAAAGAAAAACAGAACAAAATACACACACACACAGAGAATATACAGTCTGATTAAACAGAAAGACAGACTTTTCCTTCAGTGGACCACTTCCCATCAGTCATGGTGCAACCTGTTGTGCTTGAATGTTATGCTATTTGCAAGTATTTAGCCTTCCCAGTTTTAAAAATGCAGCAGATACATTAGCTGAGAACATCAGGCAAGAGACTTCATCACATCTTTAAAATTGCCTGCACTGATTTACACCTACAGGAAGCTGCACGTTTAAAATTACTGGCATTGTTCTGTCTTTGCTTTCATCTGCATCTTAGTCTCCCTGAGTCTCTCCTTAGTTTAATGATGTCATCAGTTGGTTAAGTATCCCCCAGCTTCTCTTTAAGCATGCTAATAGCAGTATATGTGCAGAAACTGATACACATGAAGAGTTTTGTGTCACTTGAAGCCATAGAGTTTGACTCTGACACCTTTACTCTTCCTTTTGCATTTTCTGCTTAGTAAAAGATTGTATATACTATTGCTAGTCAACAGCTCTATGGAATTATATACTTTAAACAATTATATACTTTAAACAAGCTTAAAAAATCCCTTAAATGAAATAATTGATGTAGCATTCTGGCAGGCTGAGGAGATTTAAATGTTCTTTTAGCCAGGCTGTAGCTGTAAGACATCTTCCCACAGAACAACTGTTATCTTTTAAGAAAAAAGAAAGACATTTCTCTGGCTTGTTTTTCATACAGACATTTGTAAATATAATCCCTTCTGTTGCTTTGGTAAGTCACTCGCACTAACAGGTACCAGTTATTCAGTGACTGCCTTGGGCTAAAAAGAGCAAATGACAAAAACACTTTTAGGTTGTCATGTGTTAATGCAAAATGCCCCGAGACCCCAGTGCTTATTCATCTTCATCTAGTTGACTAATGCTTTTCCCATGTTGTTACATGTTGGTAAATTAAAGAAGCCTTCCAGACAGTTCTGTCAACAGTTTACTGAAATGTACCTCATTAGTGAGGTTGAGCTGTCACATGAGTGTAATTTAATCTTATTGAATTATCACTCAAAAATGCTTGAATACCAGGCCTTTATACAGTGAGAAAGAAGGTTTTCTAGGAATACTGTCAGGCTGTAAATTGATTAGATGTGAAGCATGTGAAGGAAAAACCCCAGTGCTTTTTTTATACTTGCAGTAAGAATTGTGACAGCTCTTTCCCTGCGTCTTGCATTTTAGAGACCTGCATAGAGCCAGCCAGCTGCATTTCTTTTGAGCATTTGTTTTTCATATTCATAGTTAATCTGAGAGACTGAGTGCCATGCATAAGATGGAATATCTTTTTTTTTTTCACTAAAGCAGAAAGGGGGGAGGGGGGGAAAAAGAAAGGTAAGGAACTAAAAGGATAGGGATGGATTTCAGTTGGTGCCACAGTAAATCATATGTGTTTAGTCCTCCTTTTAGAGAACACTAGGCATTTGGAAATCTTTGGAGTTGGTTCTGTGTTGTTTGACCAATGGACATATGATTTAATCCATGAAGTGCAGGATCTGGCTCTGTACCCGTCTGTAGGGGGTCTTTAAGTACACTCTGTTCCTCTGAGACCATAGGAATGGGCCCCATCTGCAGACTGAGTGTGACACGCTTGGGAAAGCCCAGAACCAGCATTTGTCTGGAAAATTTGTTTGTTGATATTGAGCATTTCCTAGACTTAGCATTTTAATAATGCTCTTCTTAGAATTGCTTTGAGAGGACTTGGGGAAGTATTTAATGTGCAACAAGGGTAAGTTCTGCCCAATGATGAGCTTTCCTGGGCTGTGGTGAATCATAGTTCACAGGACAGCTACACTTCCTACACACTACCTATACACTCAAAACAGTAGATGATCAGATCTATAGCAGAAACTGCAAAAAAATCATGGACACTTCACAGGAATGGTTTTTAAATGTAGTGCAACAGGGTAGTAATTTCTCATTCACCCCAGCAGTTCCTGCCAAGCAAAGGAGGGGCACAATGGGCAAATGTACACACAGACCCACACTTCATCCACTGTTGATGCAGAGGGAGGGTGAATGGAGAGGTGTCCCAGCAGCTCGCCTTGCTGGAGAACATCCCACAAGACTTGAGCCACAGTACAGGAAAGCTCCCTGCCACACAGTCCTCTCCCCACTGAAGGTCACTGGGGAGTCTCTGTGGAGCACGTCCTCTGTGCTTGGGGCCAGCCCTACCCAGTTTCCTCTCCTGGTAGGTATGCTGCCTTTACATATTTAATGAGGTTTTATGGGTTTAGGCGTTGTAAATTATACTCGCTTTCTCAGACCTCTAAGACCTTCCTCCACCTACCCTCCCTTACCTGTCAAGTTTCACTGGATATGCTTTAAATTCTGGAGAGGAGAATACTGACTTTGCATAACATAAATGAAAGAGCTGGAAAGCATTACATTTTCATACAAATTACATGAAACCCCCAAGATTCTGCCCTTGAGGGGAGACAGCAAAGCAGCAAGTGCACAGAGAAACAACAGCTTTGGGTTTTGGGGTTGTGTGAGCAGGGAGTACCATTTCGTGTACTTCACATAAGGAAAGGAAAGCTCCTGTGCTTTGCACGTAGTAGTTGTCAGGCAGAGCTGGATTTTACTTGGTTTTATAAAAGCAAGAATCCTTGCTGTAGGCCTACAAAGGGAAAGCTGTACATGTCTGTGGGAAGTTTAGGTATATGTATATATATATACACACACACACACACACACATATATATATATATATATATATATATATATATATATATATATATATGCAGCAATTTCTGTTCTGGCCTTCTGCACTGGTAATTTATTCCTCAGTGGAGCAAATGCTCCTTTCCACTGGACTCATCCAACTTTTCTGCTGCAATAGGGACTGCAACAGGCAAAGAATTTTCAGTATTGAAAGTTCAGTGTTGCATCTTGTATACGTGGCTGAGCACAGCAGCTGAGCTCGGTAAACTATTACTGAGAATGTGTAACCTGTCTGGAAAGCTTTCCTCTTTGGAGGAGGTAAAGAGATATTAAGATTGGTCAATGGGGTTATCAGCAGAAACTTAATCACTTCCTTGATGCTCCTGAATCATTATTGCCACAAAGTCAGTCAACTTTGGTCTTTCATCACTCTGTATGAGACAAGTGTCTAATCAAAATATGCCTAATAAATTAAAATACTTACTTACAACTGGTCACTTCTTTACTATTTTGAACACTAAGCCAGGAATAAAACAAAAGGATCACGTGTTTCCTGGCACAGGCCAAAGCATATGCTGGAAGAGTATCTTGCTCCATTGTCTCAGGTCTTGAGACTTTGGGTTCAGGAACAAATTGTACACATAATTCTGAGTTCATACACAGAATAGTAGAAAAAGTAACATTAATTTAAAAATGAATCCCTATGGATAAACTAGTTTTCATTTGGAAATAAAGCACTATTCAGTCGAACCTATACTCCCAGTGGGAAGAGAAAAAGTAATTTTGGGGTCATTCCAAAAAAGCACATCCTGATTCCTATTTTCATGGTGATGCTTTAACTCATAGAAGCTCTTATGGCCACCAGGGGCTGAACCAGAACTTCATATTGAAGGGATGCTCCACTTTTCAGGTGACTTTGGAGTGTGATGGGGCCCTGCTTTCCAGGACATGGCTGAACACCTGCCTGCCCATGGGAAGCAGTGAATTCATTCCTTGTTTTTGATTTGCTTGTGTACTTTCCCTCTTAACCTGTCTTTATCTCAACCCATGGATTTTCCAGCTTTTGCCCTTCCGATTTTCTCCCTGATCCCACTGGTGGGGGAGTGAGCAAGCAGCTGTGTGGGACTTGAGTGCTGGCTAGGGTTAAAACACAACAAAAGCTTAATAACCTTATGCTTTCTGGGGTTTGTTTTTACTCTCCCAGAAACATTACCTGCTGTGAGTATGTGGAAGTCCAAACCAGTATTTGTCTTCTGAACTTGGAACTATCATTCAGCTGCTTTCTAGCTCTGTCCATTAAACCATTGTCTAAAACAAAAGCAATACAAATTGCATAACAGCTTGCCAAAATGTACCTAAAAAACCTGAGAGATTGAAAACCCCTAAACCTCACTGTTAGTTTCAGAGCTAAAGAATATAGAAATGTAAAATTCTATGTATTTGTACTATCTTTTCTTGACTTCTCTTCAGGTATTTTAACTCACAAAAGGTGATTCTAAACTAGTAGTGTGACCTTAACTTTTTAAACAGTAAATATTTTTAAAACTATTATCTCAAACTTTTTTTAGTCAAACCGTGTATCTTTCTGAATATAAAAGTCTTCATTGTCTACTTTGTCTTTATAGTTGTGTGTTTTCTATTTCTTTAGGTTCCAAATGAAGAATAAAACTATATGTATAGTTTCACTGGACTTCTCTTTCATAAGTAAGTATATCAAATTCATACTGGCTTTCAGCACCTTCTACTTCCTAAAGAAAAAACAAAAGAAAGTATAAGTCTAAGTGTTGTAAGAGTAGGAAGGGATATTTCTATCCATAGAAAATGACGTAGGAAACCAGATACTCTTCTGCAGAGGATGGGGTACCAATCTCAGGATTTCAAAGATTACTTTTTCTTTTTTTAGTTCATATGGTTTTTGGAGGTAAAGTTGGAATCCTAGTAGCTTTATGTTCTGTTTCCAATTATCTTAGCAAAAAACTACCTCTTAAATTTGAACACTTCACTCCTCACAGAAAGGCCACTGAAGTCAAAGGAAAAATTCATTTACCCCATGATATTGTGCATTGAGCTTTTATATGGAAGCATCTCATCTTCTTTTTATTTTTATTTATAAGTGCACTTCTAAACATTGCTGGCACAGTGCTATTAGTGTCCTTTCTCTTACAAATAGTTAGTCAGCCAGTTCTTAATCATGGGATGAGCTTATAACTTCACATGCAGAGCTTTGGGTTTTGTTCTTGTGGGTGGTTTTAAATAATAACAAGAAATTTGGTTTTGAATATTTGAAGTTCTTGCAGTTTCTGAGTGCAGCATACTTTGTTTTCAGATCCACTTTGTATTTGCTACTACTTTGCAGGTAGCTTGGAGTTAAAGTATAAGGTGCAGGTCAAAATCTCTTTGTGTCATCAAATATCATGTGACGATGCTGAATGCTCATAGTCTTGTTATGTGATTATGCAACGACTTTTACAAAGCTGGATCACTGCCTTTTCTGGACAAATTAGAGCTGTGTTTTATCTTTCTATTGAAGGAGTGCTGGAGAGGTGTTCTTATGTTTCAGTTCCTATTTAGGACATAATTTGATGACGGCAAAAGGCTCACTGTTGTTGAAAGAGACCATCCTGGTCCCAGTCACAGCTTTGTTCCCATAGGCCAGCTCTGGGGTTTGTCAGATCCCTGAGTGAGCCAGCTCTGCTGACTGTGCAACCAGAAAACCTTCTCCTTGCCAAGATAGATATTTATTGGCATTATGAACTGACTCTGTAGGGTATAGGAGAGTGTGGGATCGCATGCCCAGGAGAAAGGGAAAAGTTTTATTTCATTGTAACAAGTGGCTACCTTGGCTTAACCATTAGCATGGCAACCTTAATACAATAGCTTTGGCTTAGCCATGACTGGTGTCTTTGAATAAATTGGGTGAAACATGAGCAGCACTGCAGGCAAGCAGAGTTTCCTGAAGTCAGGCTTTTACCCAAGTACCTGCTTGGTGGCGTTGCTGGAGGACAGCTTGTGACCTGTATTCACATTGGCTAGTCCTGATGGGCACTGCAAGAGGCACAGAAGGGCTAAAAATTTGTATTTCAGTATAGATTTAGTCCTCGGCCATGTAATCCACCACACTAGGAAGTCCTTTTGTAGTATTCAAAGAGTGGAAATTCTGCATAGTTTCAAAATGGGAGCAAAAAGAAACAGTGTTGCCTGAACCTTCTTCACTCCCTAGTTCACCTACAGCATGGATGCATAGCAAAATAATACACTAGAGTGTCATCCCATGATATTAAGATCATAGCTTTTTCCCCTGTGAAAAAGCAGAAACTGAATAGCTGGGCACAGAAGTGTAACATAAGAAAAGGGATAGCCATTATTCACAAAGAAAAATGAGAATATGGAAGCTGATATGCCTAGGAATTTTTGCAGAAGGTGGGCATGGTCCCAGAGCAGGCACATGCATGACTGGAAGAGGGCATTTGCATTTTAAGACAGATTTGCTGCTTGTTTTATTCCTCTGCTTTCAAGTAACAATAGCTTGCAGAGTTAGGTGATTTGTAAAGGAAGGTTCAACTTCCACAACAAAAACCCCAGAAAACTAAAGTCATCCTGGAAAGGGTAACAGTGTTGGAAAGCATTCTTAAAATGGATTATACTTAAAAAGAAGTCTAGAAATACTACTTGTTTGGGTTTTGGGGTTTTTTTGTTTTTTGCTGGGTTTTTTTGTCTTGAGATCCAGTACTTTAGAAAATCCTTGGCCTATCTTCTTCCCCGCCATCGTTCTTCTGGAGTGGAAATCTGTACCTGGTTGATGACAAACTGAGAGATTTTTTTCTCCCACCCTTTGCAAGAGTGTGGTGCCAAGGCAACAATGTGTCATCACCACAGTGATAAGCAGTCTCTTGAAACAACATGTCTGCTACGTATGAGAAGAAATAGTCTCCAAAACCTTTGCTTCTTCGTACACGGCCCTGGTTCCCAGTGGCTTAACAGCCTTTTACTGAAGTGGAGGTGAATTGAAATGGTGGTATTTTACATGCTCTCCATTTGCCTTTGTAAGGACTGCCCAAGAGCAGATAACCTGGTCTTTTTCTTTGATCTACTACAACTTCTATTAGAAACATTTCTGTGGTGGTCCTCTGTGGCAACACTTTTGTGTAGGTTATAAAATATAAGTTCACTATGTGGTACTACCTTTGGGCAGTTCTAAAGTTTTATCTCATCTCATCTCATCTCATGGGTTAGGTGCTGCAAGCACCAAGTGAGGTGCAAAGCACCTCTTACCCCTTTACAGATATCATATACTTAGGCATGCAGGCATCTTAAACACTGAGATGAGGTCTGGCCTACCAAAGCTGGAAAGGGTGCATGCTATGAATGTCCATGCAGTGGCATAATGCTGTATGAAACCATGGGCAGGAACTCTCGACAGTTACCAGGAGTCAGACTGGCCAGGCATAAAGAAAACAAAACAAAACCAAACCCACAGCCAAAATCTACCAAAAAACCCCAACAAGCCACAAAACCAAAGCCCAACATTTTGTACTGACTAGCAACCTGCCAGGAAGCATCAGGAGCAGGCTGCTTCCCAAGGGCTGAGGACACCAGAGGCAACAGTAGCAGAGAGAAAGAAGCTCAGGCAGAAATTTCTCAGGCCCACAGTACCTGAACAAGAGGAGCAGATGGATTGCTACAACAGCAACCAGGGTCAACCAACAGCCCAGGCAGGCTCGTGGTTACAAATTCCAGGGAGACACCAGGCCAATGTACCACCAAGGAGCAAAGACTCCTCTGCATGAGAGGCTGCTCAGGGCACTGGTGACATGCTCGTGGCCTTGACACAAACACCTGCCCTGAGTCTATAGATTTGTGATGTCTTGTGTCAAACTGAGGTGTGAAGTTGTGTAGATGTCAGTGGTGAGAAGGACACTGGTACATGCCTGCCCTGGCACAGGAGGCATGCAAAGAGCAGGGAGAAGCAGACCCCTAGTCCCTGTGGCACCTCAGCTGAGTCTGTAAGCAGATCAACTTGTAGATTTTCCTAATTTATATCTGGACACGGACTAAGGCAGTTTGAAAATTAAGAGGGCATAACCACAATCCTGATGGCCTCCCACTTTTCCTTTATCAAATGGATCTTGGCAAAGGAAATAACCTGTCCTTCCTGCTTCTAAAGGGCAGGCTTAAAAGGGCTCCAGCTTTTACTTTGTCACCACTGGGTTGAGTAGATGTTGAGGAAAGACTGTTTTTTTCCAGCAGGGTCATAGCCATGGGAAATTTTTCAAAGACTTGGAAACAAGGCAGTATGGTTTAAAAGATACCACTTTTTAGTTCTTCATTGGGTTTGCTCTTGTTTTTTCTCCTTCATTTTTATGCCCATGAAAAGTGCTAGGTTGACAGACTTGGAGATGAACTTCCCTCTTTATCCAGCTGTCCTGACAATGTACTTCTTCCCTAAGGGACCACTTTTAAGGGGACTGGATTGATTCCTACATTATGCCTCTCTGCCAGTAACTAACTGCCTGTGAGGAGATGACCTACTTCTGGCTGTGAAGGTGATGGGATTTTGGCAGGCCAAACTCCTGGCCACAAAAATTTGAGCTTTTAATAATTATCTTAATCTGTAGATAAGGTGCTTCTTTGGTTTAAGTATGAAGAGAAATCTATATGCACACAGACATAAAACATATATTTTTATATATTCTTAAATGCCATGTACTTGCTTTTCCTTACAGTACTATTTGCTCTGTGGGCACAGCCCATGGAATTATTATCTTTAAAGCTATTTTGTAGTCATGACACTGTTATTACCATGCAGGAATGGGAAAAATATTATCTATTTTTTGTGTCAGTTTTCATTAAATTGCTAACATTTTTATACCAAATAAAGAGTGGAGACTGTCAGCCACTTCACGCTTTTTTATCATTGCTAGGTGAACATGAGGGGTTTTTTTACAGATACTGAACTGTGAAAAAATGATTTTTAAAAGGATAAACAATTTCTGTCTAAAATACAGTACATTAATCCTGCTGCAGCTTAATGTAACTACCTGAATTTGATCATTTCTTTAAATCCTGGAATCAGTTGGTTCTGAGTTACTTTTCAATGACATTTAACAGTTAGACTTAAAAATACAGAAGAATGCATTATAAGTTTTACCCAAAATGATTATGGCAGTCATTTGAATAAAATACAGATTTTGCAAGCTGTAAAGCATATCATTATACTATATACTGGTCTAACTAAGGTTTGGTTCACAAACTACAGTGCTCTAACCAAGTCATTAAATCTATCTAAAAGGGCCTCATTTGAGAAGCAATAAAATTTTTAATCATTTTATTATTAAAAGAGTGTTTAATATGTAGCTAATTAAATGCCAAAGGCAGGTTATCTGAGTTTAACCTTCAAAAAGAAAATGATGTATCAAAGTCTGCCTCTGGCATCATGGGATAGAAATGTCATCCTCATAATCATTGCGTGACAACTAGCTGGTGGCCTTTTCTAGAGCTATAGTTAAATTACCTGATTAAATTAATAGCCATTTAGATGTTTTAGGAACTGCACAGACCTATACTAAATGAAAATTAGGTCCATTACATTTTCTGAGTGGGCTAGATAGACCCTAAAATAAAACACGTATGCCATTGTCCACATTACTTAGATTAAGCAATTAAAAGCCCTTTCTTAAAAGCTACTAATTTCCTGTAGTGTGCCACGAACTAGGTTTACACTAATGATCAGAGAGGAAGTTTTTCCTCTGCTTTACCTCACCTTCCTTGTTTATTTTACTCTTAAAAAAATCCCTCTCAAGTGTGCAAATGCTTCTGTGTGTTGTGCTGCGTTGATTTCTCCTGAAGCCTGACCTCTTGGAGAGCAGCAAGGGAGGAGGCTGTTGAGTGTTCAGAACCAAGTCCCACAAAAATCATGATGGTCTTCTCTATTCAAGTTGGAGCCCTTCAGCAGTGGAATTTGTCTCCATGACAAGAGGAGGCCTTGCCAGGCACAGGTGTGTGAAATGACAGGTGAAGAGCAAAAGGCAAAATGCTTGCTCTGCCACATAGAGAGCTTTCAACTATAGGAGACTGACTTTTAAGACTCCAGAAATGATGTTTTGCTTGTCTTAATAGTCTGCTTGCAGAGAGAGAGAAAAAAAACCAACCCATAGGGAGTGAGAGAAAAAACCCTCAAGTGTATTCATTTTGAATAAGGTGGCCAATCTACATGTTTGCTCAGTTGTTTGTACAGTTGCATTCCCTCATGAAATCCTTCAGATTACTTGACTTTTCCATACAAAATACAGTTTGTGATAATATCCTTTAGAAATTTGGCTGAGAGAGCTGGGAGACACCTTCATATCATGAGCCAGATTCTCCGGCTGGTGTTCAGTGAAGCTGGAGGCACTCACATTTCCTTTTGATTCCTGCCTCCAAAACTAATACTGTGTGTTGTCCATCAGATTTCCCTGTCCCTCTCCCAGTCAGGCAGATTCCAACCACATTCACTGCTAAATGCCAGGTATGTGTTCCCCATGTGATTGTCCAAGTACATAATGTTATCTAAGTGCTTAAAGAAGTTAGAACCATGCTAAAACTTTGATTTAGATATTAATTTTATGGATGCTTATTCTTTAACCCAGATGTTAATATTTTTGTACAGCTCTCATCCAGCAAAATGCTCCATAGATGCGTTGAATCCCACTGAGTCCATCAGGACTGTATATACACATTTGACGTGGTTTGTACACATTTTTGAAGTATTTTTTGAGTGGCACTATAGATTTCCAAAAATAAAGGAATCTGTTCCAAACCAGGCTCTCACTGAGTGGAGCTGTGTGTTTAATAGATCAAATCAGTATGTTCTGTAAGTCAAAAGTGTTCTTCAACCTGGTCTTTCTTAGCATATGAGATAAATATGTTTTACCCATTAGGCTTTGAAGTGATGCAGTTTTAACTGGATTAGTAAATTTAACTGTGAAGCATGATTTAAAAAACCCAAACTGCTTCCTATTTTATAGTTAACTCCAGCAGTATTTTCAGAGTTAGTAAAATGAAACGAGACAATCTTACAGAAAAGAAGATACCATAGAAGCTATGCTTTAATAAAACATGATATAGCATTTCATGTTTTTTAACAATTACAAAGGCATTAAGGCAGTATTTATAAAAATTTTTTCAGTTTTAAATAATGTTTGCATTTTTGTTTCTGGAGTTTTCATTTTTTAATTCTACTGTGTAAGCAACTGGTTTTACCAGTGATATGTCAATAATATAAAGCAGACATTCCGACAGAAGTGTTTAAAATTTGTGATAAATTACATACATCAGGTTGTTAGATGCTGATGATATTAATAGGTGTTCAAATTACCAGTACCAGGTTTATTTGACATTTAAGTTTGAAAGAAGTTTAGGGAACTTCCAGGGGAGTAGACTGCTTTTGGGACAGTGGTGTATCTTCTCACCATAGGAATGCAAGGACCACAAAGTCTGGTCTGGTCAAGAAGCAGACTCTTGGTGTGCTGAATCATATTAGGTCTGTAGTTTAAAACAATCTATTTAGGGACACCCTCAGTATTTACAAATTTTTGTATCTGTCCCCCAAAACCAAAACCAAACCAAACAGCCCGCCAAAATCCCAGTATTTCTTCATTAAGTGAATTTGACTTGCCATAGAAGCACTATTGTTTTGAAGGCTACTGGAACTGTCATTCAGTAAGTGGGGATGACTGGTGGAAGAGAGGGGCGGGTATAGGATAAGGAACAAACTTGGATTGAGAGTGGATTTGTAGAAGAAAGAGTGACTCATTGCCTCATGTCAAATTGTCATCCCTTGTTTCCATTTGTTTTGCACCAAAAGTTTGTTGCTGTTACTGATTTTGTTGCTTCTTTTGTGTAAGTGACAATGTGTGTGTTCACTGAATAGCAACATGACCTATACCCTTTAGGTTATCTTCAGGAGTTCTTGAAGCAAAAGAAAAATTATCAATAGAGATGATTAAACAGTGATCAAAGGAACGGTGAGTTCAGCCAAAGAAACTGATCTCCTTAGAGTCCCCCTGCACGTCTCTGGAGTCACCCATGGGTGTTACCTCTGTGTTTGGCTCTGAGCATGGACACGTATCCTTCTTCAGTACTTGCAGCATAACCCCTCCTTTCTCAGCACAGCTGTTGTTACCTCTCCTTGCAGAAATTTAAAAATCAGCATGTTGGAAGGGGCATTAAATAACATCTGATTTTGACAAGCCTATTAAGTTCATGGGGATACCTACATGCTTCGCAGCATTTCCCCATCAAACAAGAAAAGGAGGCATTAGTTTTCCCAGCACAGCCTTGCCCAGCTCCGTGGTGCAGCATCCCGAGGCCAAGTGTGAAGAGAGGTGATGTGTCTGCCTAAACTGGCTGGATTAGGCACTCAGGCAATGCTTCTAAGTAGGCAACATGGAATTCACATAGCTAGGATTTGGCAGCAGTGCTGCCCCTGTCTGGTTTGTTGGGCTCATCTAATGTTTTAGGTCTTAGAGAAGACAGAGCTGCTGGATAGGGTAGCAATATCAGGAACAGTTTCAGTTTTGAGCTTTTAAAAGCCTGGTACCTGCATTAGAGTTTTTCTCCCTGCTGAGCAGTGGATTTATGCTGATAACCCATATATTCTCATCTGCATGAGCTGCTTGCATAAATGTTGCTCTGTGGTGTGTAGGGAGGTGAGAACCACTGAACCACTCTTGATGTTGCTCCAGGTCCTGAAACACCAGCAGCAAGTTGTGCTAGGCCTAAGAGGAGCTGAGGTTTTGTCGTGAACTTTGTACAGAACTAACTGGAACTATAATAAAATAGCAATGTTATAATTACAAGATGTCTTTTGTCTGGAGAGCCCAACATGTTTGTGGAATATTGGAGCACTAATCTTAACAGAATTTAAATATTACCCCTGTTTAATGCCTTTCCTATTACTGCTAATGTGTGGGCTAAGTCATAGAAACAAATCACCTTTATATTAAAATTTTGAGTCATTTCTAACCCAAAGTGTTTAATGGAAACCCAGACACCACAAGCTATACAGATAGAGTCATAGAACTGTTTGGGTTGGAAGGGACCTTAAACATCCTCTCATTCCAACCCTCCTGCCGTGGGCAGGGACACCTTCCACTAGACCAGGTTTCCCAGAGCCCCATCCAACCTGGCCTTGAACACTCCCAGGGATGGGGCATCCACAGCTTCTCTGGGCAACCTGTGCCAGTGCCTCACCACCCTCACAGTAAAGAATTTCTTCCATGTATCTAAACTAAGCTTCCCATCTCTCAGTTTGAAGCCATTCCCAGTTGTCCTATCTCTTCAGTTGAAGAGTCCCTCTCCAGCTTCCTTGTAGCTGCCTTCAGATACTGGAAGGTTGCTATGAGGTTTCCACACAACCTTCTCCAGGCTGAACAGCCCCAGCATTCTCAGCCTGTCTTCGTAGGGGAGGTGCTCCAGTGTCTCAGAGTAAATAAAGACAACAGTCTTGCCCAGGGCTCTTCACTGTCCACATAAGACTGATGTTTTTCCATGAAGGAAATTAATATCTTAAGGACACCAGACAAAGGATGAGGAATACAAGTGAGCAATGAAGATATAGAAGTGCTTTTCCTATGCAAGAAAATCAGTCTAGTAAAAAAAAAAATATTCTGAAGAATATCAAACACAGGCCCCAGCTGAAGAAAATGCCACTGGAAAAAACTTCTAGCAGTGCAATTGCTTCAGAAATACGTATTTTAGGTGATTTTTCTCTGTGAGTAGCTAGCTGACATTTTCCAAATGTTATGTTCCTGACTTTAAATCGTTCCTTAAAGTCCCCACCTTGCGGGGGCAGGGCTTCATCATACCAAAATTATACTGGTGGTACCAGGCTAAAATTTAGATGCCTCTACTGAAGCATCCCTTTGAGAACAGCTGAATCTCTGTTTGGGAAGCTTATTTTCAAGTGAGACAGACTATCTCCAGGTCAGACTTTTGCAAAGAGCTTTCCCATATCCTGAGCCCTGTGTGTCTTTCCCTTTAGCACTCCAGTTCACAGCTGCTTTGTGGGGAAGGGAAATGAAGGAAGGCGAGCACAATTTGAGCCTGTATAAAACTAGTTACTAGGCTTTCTCTAGAGCAGTTGCCACTGCCTTCAGTCGCAGTTGAGCTTAAGAATGATGGCAATAATTCAAATAAATATCATCAAAAGTTTCTGTCTTTAGTTAAGACTCACACCCCTGTGCTACACTGAGTCTTGCCGTTCCATTGGGTCTGTTGCAGCAGCTCAGTATGAGCTGGGATGACAGAACTGAGCACCAAATCATGCTTCTGGTGAGGAAAATGTGCTTTAAGCTGTAAAATATTAACAGTAAACATAAATCAATGTGTTTTTATGGCTAGATAATGATTTCAATAATGGGATATTGGATTTGATAAGCAATGCAAGCTGCCATAGCTGATGAGTTAAATACTAGAAAAAAAATGCTCATGGAAAAAGAACAGTGACTGACCTGTTAAAAAACAAGTTTTTTAAGAAAAATGGAAAGGCAAAGGGTGCAATTTAATGTTTAGAATATGATTGGAGGTCACTTAGTACCAGCAGGGTGCTGAAAATGCTCAAATAAAAATGTAAGTGATTTTTTAAGTGTAATTGCAGTGATTTTGTCACAGCATCTCATTTTCAAAGCAAACTCATTCTTAATACAGGCTTGCCTTTTCAGTGCTAGTACTAGTCCAAAATTCCAGATATAACTGATTTTCACTCTATTATGAGAGGAAAACAAAGAAAAATCATATACACACAGTTTAGATATATATATGTGCTTATTTCTTCCATCCATGTAGTTAATTATGGATTTACAGTAATATAGCAGAGACCTGAATTTCTCCATGACATAAGGACAGGATCTTCTAGGTGTTGAGAGCTGACTAAATCTTCCTTTTAAGTCAATAAGCAGGAATGGGTTAGCATGTGTGGTCTGGGAAGACTGTACACTGCAACCCTGCCATAACCCACGACTGAGGTGGTCTGGGGTGAGTTCATACAAATGTGAGAGCATGGGAGCTTCTGAAAGAGTTGTGAGCTGGCAACTGCACATGGTGGGAGCTGTGCCCATATTGGAGATTGAGGCATAGATCTGTTTTTTCCAACTGATGCAACTTTTTGATGAACTGTCACTGCAAATTAGAGGTGTCCATACAAGAACAGAGCCCCTGGAGATGTTACTGAAAGGTGGGCTGTGCCACCTGGCTATTGGTTCCTGGGTTCCTGGGGTTTTTCTTTGGAATGCTGGAAATATGCACTTTCTTTCACTAGTTGACAGAAATAAGCACACTTCTTTCCCCACTATAATATTTGAGTATTGAATATAAAACATCCAGACTTCTGAATTTCCTTTTTATGTTTTTTTTTTTTTTAAACAAGTCAACTAAGCTCAGAGGCTTCTGAAACTTTCTCGTTTTCTTTGCTGAATCTACTTAGGTACTGCAAAAGTACAGCCACAAAGGGTCTGGTGCTGTTAAGTTTATTTCCATCTTTTACAGTGTTTACAGCTATTTGGGTCTTTGGGGTGAACCCAGTAAAAGTGTTGACCCAGCACTGAAGACCAAGTGTGGATTCAAGCAAAACATGCCACAAATAACTGGCCTTGTGTTTGGATCTACTCTAAAAGGAGTCAGTATTTTTATTATTAGCCCAATATTTTCCAGTCTTCCATAAAAGGCTTATTTTGATTTTTTGGCGCAAAGTTTGGGGGCAGTTTTGGAAGGCACTGTTGTTTACCTTAGTTTGAAACTGTCAATACCTCATAAAATTTCAATATGTAGGGAAAGCTACCTATCTCTTTGCTAATGCAGAATAGTGCTTTGTTTGAATCTGGTTTGGGGTTGGTGGGTTTTTGTTGTGTTGATTTTATTTTTTTTTTTTTTTTAAAGCTGCGTAATTTTTTTTTTTTTTTAACATGGCATTTGCTGGCTGCTTGCACTTCTCCTTTAAATACTAGCTGGGAAATACAAACGTGCATTACCTTCACCATTTCTGAACAGTATATTTATCATTTCTATTATTTATGTTTCTGGCTTGCAGTGTGGATGCAAATGTATTAAATGCTGTTAAGACCTGTGTGCTTTAGCATCTGTGGAATATCATCACACCTCCAAGGCTAAGCCTGCAGCTAAAGTGTTTAAGAATTTATATGGCCATTCTTTTTCTCTCTCTGTGGCATTAGAGGGAGGAAAAAAAAAGCAATAATGAAATGCATAACCTACATCCACAGAAAATATAACTGGTCTATTTATGATTATGATTCACAGTTCAGTCACTAGAAATATACTGCAGTTCTGCAGGTTTATGCCTTCAGCGGTTATTTGTTAATGGCAACTCCTGCACTCATTTTCCCGCAAGTCTTTTGGATTTCAAGAGAAAATGTGTCCTTCAAACAAGTTATTTCTTTGAGGGATCTTTCTGTAAGTGGGCTCCACTGTGTATTGACTACTCATAATATTTTCTGTTATCATCTTGTCAGGGTTCAATTCATTACTCTATTCATTATTCAATTTGTTGGGCCATGAGCATCTGAATAATTGAAAACTGCAGAAGTATTATAAATTATAGTGTCGCCATGAAATCCCAGTTTTAGGGTTTATGGCTTGACTTTAAGAAATCACTGTCTGTTGAAATTTGGCATATGAGGTCTCATCTTTAAAGCAGAATCTTATCAGTGTGATGGTTTTTAATATCTCTATCGCTGCACACTTAAGAACTCAGGTTGCCTGTGTGCATTAAGTTATTTTAACAGTTTATCTGTTTTTTAATTACTATTGCCATCTCAGTGATGTGGGCTAGGGACAGATAAAGAAATTAATTTATTTTGAGGTTAATAAGCAATTTCCAGCTGTTAATTAAAAATCTTTTTTTTTCCTCCTTTCACAAAATAGAGTTAATATAGTTCCCTGTATTAAAGACAAAATATTTTTGTGGTGTTTTGCAGGTTAAAGATATTCTTATACAGAAAGATAAACTGACATTTAGCTGTTATTTTAACTAAGTACAGTATGTTTCAAATGTGGGTTTTTCATTTTATTCTTAGCTCCTGTGTTTTGATTTGGAGTACTATTATATTTCTACTCTCTGGATAAATTGTATCAAATGGCATCATATTTATTTTAAGGCAACAACTATTTAATTCTAAAAATATTAATACCTCATAGACTACATTCTTCTCTAGATTATGTTGCTGAAAGATCAGTAGAATTGTGCCAGGGTAACCTGCACTTCTTGTTTTGAATTTTTAAACATTGCCTGTCTTTAGGTTATAGACTAAATTTGGGAAGAGATGCCAAAATAAGTGAATCTGTTATTAAGGCTGCAAAATTATTTTTTGTTTATTCTCGTGCTGTGTGTAGCCTCATATGTTTCCTTATCAGTAAATGTCAGGATCATCTGATTTTGCTATTATAATAGAGGAAAGCTTTTAGTCATGCTGTTGGCAAGCTGCAAAATGGAAAGAGAGATGTAGTGATGAAGTCTCTTTTATCAGCACTCACATGTCAGCATGTTCTTGGGTTGGGCATGACCTTTTGCAGAAGGCAAGAGATGGATGATTTCCTGTGACAATGATCCAGGACTCACCATCAGCTCTCAGAGCTCGATCCAGCAACCCAAATCTGGATTTGTGACATCCTTTGAGGTATCTTGGCTGTCCTGTGCTCCTACATCTCTTTGTCCAACAGGGTGTAAGGCTCCTTAAATTCTGAGGGATATCAACTGTCTCTGTGTAGGTGCCTCGGGTCCCCTACAATCCATCTCCTGAGCCAAGATTTGAAGGGATGCAGCCTTGCCAACTGCATGGCCTGGGAAGCATCCCTTATACCCTGCCCTTCTTTTGACCAGTTCACCTTTTCATTGTGCTCTGGGTCGTCTGTGCTTCACTGTGCTTGAGGGCTGCTACAGAGTGACAGCTCCCTGGAGCTGGCTGCAATTTCCTACCAACAAAATGACTCAACCAGAGGAAGCAAAAATGGAATTTCATAATAAGTTTTAGAATCTGACCATCTGCACAAAGCTGAAATGAAAAACCCCACTTTTGAGTCTTCTCAGTGACGCCATGCAGAAAGAGGCCCCAGGTGGCTGTGGCTGCCAGGGATGTTCAGCTCATTTGTCCGAGAGCTCTCTGAGCAGTGTTCACAGGGATGGCTCCATGGGAAGCCCAGCCCTGCCAGCACAGCTGGCCACTGTGTGTTGCCTTTGCAGCTGTGATGGTGCTGCAGCTGCAGGGAGACTGAAAGCCAAGAAATGCAGGGTCTCTTCTGGAAGCAGGGAAATCATCTGGGATCTCAGTGAGGTTTGGGAGTGTATGATTTGTGCTCCAAATCCAAGCGTGCGTTTACCACCTTCATAATTTGCATTGCTTGCACAAATTATCTTGTGGTTCTAAGGCTTTGTACTAGGCAGGAGTGAGGAATTTTATTGCCTAAGAAAAGGGCTAGAAAAAAGGTTTACTGTATCTTTATTTCCTACGGGCATCTAGAGCTGCTTCTCCATCCTGCAGGAAGTAAACACAGGTGGAATTCATCCCTTTGTGAGTGAAGAAGTGCAGCTATTACCACTGCTACTCAAAACTTGGATAAATTTTTTTGCCAGATTGAGGCAAAAACATCTGGGCTGTGGAAAAGCTGGAAGCAGCAGCTCAGTGTTAAAGTGCCAAGTAGTCTTAATGTGTCTGTTGTGCACGTGCCCACAGGACTGCCAGCAGCTTGACCTTAGTACAGCTGAGGCCAGCTGGAGTTTTGCTCACAGCTTTGTCAGATCCAGGGATTCACTCCGGTATTCGCTTCCATGAATCTTTGGAAGAGTAAGGATCAAAAAATGTCTTCAAGGCTAGTCAAGATGCTAAAGGCCACCACAAAGAGAGGTGATGCCTGTGGTTTCTTATGGACAAGTGCAAAAAAGGCTGAGTAAAGGTGTAATGATGAGACCACATGGAAAACTCAACACATTCTATGCTGTGCTCATATGTAACTAAATCCCTAACTATGTAATTATTCAGCCAATTTCTGCACGTTATTTTCAGTGAAAGTGAAGCAGGAGGAAGTCTTAAACCCTTTAGAAACACATATCTGTGTGGTAGAAAAAGGGCAGATTAGTTTCTACCCACATCTGAAACCTTCAGGGTAATCTGGATGGCATTTTCTTTGGATATGCAGTAGACAGGCCCAAAAAATCCCAGGGAACATTGTCAACACTGTTGATTTTGGAGAAATATTAAAAAAAAAAGAAAGCAAGAAGCAGATGGGGGATACAAAGGGACACAAAGACACATGGCATCTGTCTGGTCCTCAAATTCATCTGTTCCATTATTCCTGTGTAACTTGGGGATGGTGACACAGCATTGTTAAGGTGTTCCAGCATAGCCAAACCCCAGAGGCTGGTTCCTGATGATACTTTTTATGTCAAACAACCATAAAGAAGGGGAAAAGTGTGATGTTGGGAGGGGTGGGAAGGAGCGTTTTTGTGGCATTTAAGTAAAACCTTATAAAATGAAGGCCTTGTTGCCTTTGTAAGATTATGGCTCAGGCCTGTTATTTCAGCTAGAGAAGGACTGTGAGAAAAGTCCATGAGAAGAAAAACAATTAGTTTTTACCCATGAGATTGTGATATCAACAGAAGCACATTTGGCATATGGTATTGCACTAGGAGAGGGGTCAGGACCTAGTTTGCCACTTGGGTCCCTGGTGTGGGATCCATGGGGTAAGTGGAGGTGACCTTTTCTGGCAGGGATGTCAGTGTTGCCCAAAGCCCCTGGAAGGCAGGGGCTGTTGAGAGGGAATCTGGCCCCATGGGACCAAAGTGAAGGGCTTAGAGAACAAACTCCTGGCGCATAATGGAAGAGGGGTGGAGAAATAAAGGGTTTGGATCTGTGGGGGTACAGGTAGGGGCTGTGCTGGTGAGCAAGTGTCAATGCACCATGGAGCTGGGGAGTACAGGCAACATCAAAACTGGAGGGGAATGGGAGGAGAGAGAGTGATGAGCACGGGAGAGGGTAAAAAGGTTAGCAGTGAAGTATGCAACATCCTACTTGCTTTATTTTCTGTCCTGTTATTGACAATCTTATTTTCAGTCATTATTTAATGGGCAGTTAGTCTGAGTAAGACCGATTAGGTGTGGTAAGCACAGTGATTAAAGCAGTGGGGTAAAAAACTGCTTTAGGAAATCTGCCCACTAACATTTTTTTTTTTATATCAAAGGAGGTAATGACATTTTTTAGTAAAGTAAGGCTTTTAATCTGAAAGCTGTTTTTCTTCTTTGCTTTCCATACTTTTAAAAGCACAGGCTTTTCAAAATACAGCAAACAGTTCTCTTACCAAGCTACCACATATTCCACTCCACATTGACAAAGCCTAGCTTGGATTTGCAAATAACTGAGTAGTTTTAAGACCTAAAAAGCTTTTTATTTATGTTTTAGAGTGAACAAAACTGGGTTTGCAGGGAAAACACATTCTCATCTTCAGCAGTGGGGGAGCTGCTTCTTTGCCTCGGTACGACTTAGAGCATAGGATCATATTTAATAAAGAGATATTTAGTTTGCTATTGGAAAAGGATTGCTGCAGAAGATATAAAAGCTACTTGGATATTTTTATAGAACTTTTGCATAAATCTTGTATCCATAACCTGATCTAGTGACATAAATATTAGCAGCTTGTTTCTATTTCACCTGCTGTAGAACCACTGCTGTCCTACAGCAATAACCAGCAAGGGAATAGAGCTATTTGCTGCTGTCATAAATAAGACAGGGTGTCACAGCTGTTTTCATTTGACTGAGCAGTAATGGAGTTAATTATACTTCCAGTCTCTTTGTTTTTGATCTGTGTTTCCAAAGTCATCTGAGCTTCTTGAATTCTTGCAATTTTTTTAACCCTTTTTTCTACTCACCTGGATTAGATATTTTCTGTAATTTGCAGATGGTTTCATCATTATAATTTTTTCTGGTATTTATACATGCTCTTCTTATTAGTTAGATTTTATTGTTCTATGAACATTTCTACTAAAAATCAATGTATTTAGTTGTATTGAACAACATAACAGGTAGAGAGTATGGTCTTTTTGAAGATCAGACACATAGAGTTGCTTTTGCTAGCAAACAAACCTGTTTTCATCTCCAGCAATGCACATAACTTGCTTTAAGAAACAGAACAAAATAATAAAGCTGTACTTTGATCCAATCAATCATATTTCTGAAAGAATTCATGGAATTAGAGTGTCAAAAGGACAGCTAGACTTGCAGAAATAGGGAAAAATGATCATATTTAGGAACACTAGTCCATATAGCTGCTTCTCTGCAGCACATTAGGCAGAACTTAATGCAAGAAGTCCTCTTTGTCATTGACAGTTTTTCGGTTGCTTGCAATTTTATTTGTTCTCTCCCCCTTTTTTTAAATTTGTTTGGGGTTTTTTTTGATGTGAAAATAGCAGAAAAGAATAAAGGGAAATCTTTTTATAGTCATTAATGGCAATGTATTGAATGTGGACGAGTTTTGCTCAAAGAATTCAGTAAGTCTGTAGTCACTCAAAGAAATGTAGTTGTTGAAGTGTCTGTGATGGAGGCTCTGATTCTGAGCCAGGTTTATAAAGTTGCTGGTTTTGTGGGAGACAGACATGAAGCCTGTATGAAAATCACACTGGACGCCTATCTGCATATCTCCATACTTAAAAATGGGCTTTGAGATGTGCCTCCAGCAAGCAAACAAGTGACAAAGTGAAATGTGAGAGCAGCAAGTACTACAAATATATTTCTCTAGTATTAATAGTAGAGAGTTGTCAAGTCTCTGAAATACCCTTGGGATGGAAAGCAAGGAGGAAGCTTCAAGAGTCAGACATAAATAAGGTTGCTAATACACACTTAAAATTTCAATGTTACTTGTAATTTAGCATGACAAAAAACATTATCAGTGATATGTGCCAGCATAAAAGCATGTGATAAGGAACGTTGCTCTTAGTGTAATCGCCTGGTTCTCAAATCCAGTTGCCACACTGTTACTGCAGCATTACAAGACTAAGGATTAGGTATTATTTTATCCCATTTTTTACTCTTTTTGACAAATAAATAATTAACTGAGCAGACAGGATGAGGAGAGACAGATGAGATGAGCTGAACTTGGCAGAAGTCCTGCCAAAACGTCCCATCACTGGGACACAGTGGTCATGACACAGAGCTGACAATGTGCAGGAGTGACACTTGTCATGTGTGACAGCGCGAAGTCAAAGTTTCCATTTTCTGCTGCCAGAACCTTCAAGCACCCCCACCCCTCACCCCCAAATATGGCTTTGTAGGATCATGGAAACTTTCCCTGTTGATGTAAATTCTGGGATGGTGGAAAGACAGTTATGCTTAGCTGAAAGATAGGGAGAAAGTTGGGGGTTGGTTTTGTTTCGGGTTTGTGTTTTTTTTGAAGGCAGGTAAAATTCAAAATTCAGATTTCATTGTAAGGTGTGTAAAAGCTCTACTTTCAGTAATAGATTTAGCCAGATACAGCCTTTTACTACAGAAGGTCAAATCTTTCACTCTGAAGTCTTTCAGACTCTGAACCCAGTTTGCATATTGAGCTCTCAGAACTATTTTCAACTACCAAGGGCATCTGAGCATGAAGAACACATTTCTTGATGTCTTTAGTTACAAATTGGCACACAGATGGGTTGCAGTAGTATGATGGGGGGGCCTCACATCTTAAATCCGCTCTGTTTATTACCCAGGAAGTTTTGATCAAGTTTATGGTGTTAAAGACTCCAACATATCAACTCCATTGAAGAACAGGACAAGCTATTGTAAATATGAACCATCAAAGCATTAGCCATTTCAATGAAATGAAGCAAATCAATTGTTTTCCATAAAGGTGCCTTTCAGATCTCCTTTTTCAGGTTCTGAGATCCCTTATCAAGTTCAACATTATTAAATGTTGGACTATGGACTGCAAGAGTAATTTTTTAGGACTTCTAAAGGGTCACTTTGCTGCTAACATGCTTGTCTTTGCATTTATTGTACTTGACCTAAATAGAGTGACTCCCACACACACAAATATACATAAACCAGAATTAATTCTGTTGCATATAATATTTGTTTGAGCCTTAACCCAGCAAAGAATTTGAGGAGTTAAAATCAGAGATGTGTTTAAATGCTATTATAAGGTGGGATTAATACTTCCAGTGAAATGTATCCATTATGATGATCTGGTTAGGATCCTTACTGTTTATCTGCAAGAAAAAACTACTGCTTGCACTGGGAAAATAGAAGATGTTTTCTGTGTGGTGTGCCATGTACTCACCTTTGTAGACAGCTGCATCTCTAGATCAGTGGGATAATTTCCTTTTTTGGGGCATCCATCGGTTTCTTGAGAGATGCTGCAGAAGTGTTGAGCCTGTGTTGTCCATATTGGGGCAATACAAGTATTCAAAGGGTGGAGAATGAGCCCTTGTTTTCTGTCCTTCCTCTTCTGGAGATGGTAATGGAATTAAAAACAGAACTTTGTTAAGATGAATATGTAGCCTTTATCCTTTATGTAAGTTTAGGTAATTTCTGAAAAGGCATTTTCCAGTGAAATGGAATTCCTTAACTTCAAGCATGAGATGCCCGTCTCAGAGCACACTTTTAGTACACCTTGAAGATTAAATGCCTTCATAGGCTGGGGTCAGTGCTTGTGATCGAAGGTGCCTGACATTACTTTAACATATGCTTTCTTTAACATGCCAAAGCCCTGAGCTGACGCTTTTCAAAGAAACAAGAGGCTAGAATGAATTATCTTCTTTCAGTAAAAAGCAGAATTTCCTCTCTAAAATTGCATTGGCTTGAGCTCCATTATTCCCAATATACTTTCCAGCACCAGTGACAGGTTTAAGATCTGGTATTTGTGATACTTGAGAACAAAAAACATGTGATTTATACCTCTGGAAAGACTGTGTTTCTAGTTTTCTAATGGGACAAACAGAAGTTGCACCTCGCCTGGGAATGTCCAGAGCCATTGCAGGTTAAAGCTCTGATGTATGTTTAAACAGAGAAGTTATTTTGTGTCACTTTAAAACATGATTTTAAGTAAGAATTATATCTTTACCAATTTAAAACTGAACCTGGTAGCAATTTAGTAAAATGGATTTTTTTAGACAGAATATCTATTATATCATACAAACCTACCTTACAAAGCATGCAGTAAAACACAGCTTACTGTAAATTGCTTGATTGCTTAACTTTCTTCCCAGACTCAGCTCAGTGGAGTAACAATGCTATAAAACTGGGGAGAGAGGAGACATTTCTTGTGCCTCAGTGACTGAATTATTCCAATTTTCCCACTTTCATGTGAAGCTTAACTTATCTGCTGTCCAAACTGGCCATCCTATGAACCTGGAGGAAATGTTCAGGAAGGAGAGTAAGCAGGGTCTGTTTTCTCTGGTTTGTTTTTTTTGTTTTTTAGAAAACCAGTCTTTGAAAGAGGAAATCCTCTTTGATGGAGTTTTAAACTGTATAGGTGAATTGTGAACATTTCTCTAAAGGAGATAATGGCAATGCTATTCTGACAGTAACGTAAATCTGCCTTTTCCTACAAATTAAAGCTTCAAAAATTATAAACGTATTCTTGATGCATACTGATATCCTCTTATTCTTCCTCCACATTTTTCCTTTCTCTTTACAGCTCCCTAAATTATAAGGGAATTAAAAGTCCATTAGATAGTATACATTAACATATGCTATTATGGTTTTAGCTAGTGAGCGTGGGCAGGAGCTGCTGTGTGATGTGGTTTTCCATTACTGTCCTTTGAAGGCAAAACATAAAATTGTTTAATACCTTTCGCTATTTAAAAAAAAAAAAGAGAAGTACTAAAATTTTAAACGATGACATGTGGCCTAAAATAAGTAAAGAAAATATTTATTTCTAAAATATGCTCCACATGAATTCCTGTGTTGCAAAAGGCTGGTTTATCTCATGAAGTGTCATGACTAAAGTATCAGGGTTTTCCAAATCATGTTGAAGAATCCTTTTATAGGTGTTTATAGAATACCTTCTACCAAGGAAGTCTGACTCAATTTTTTTTTCAGTAGACATAGTTGCCAAACCCCAAAATAACGATTTTTAGACCAGAAATAAAAATTTTTCAATTGTGTTTTTTACTTTCTATCTGCCTTGAGTCTGCTAAATAGCCTCTAGGAGCAAGTGGCTGTAGCCTGTGTATTTTTATGTCCTTGACAAAGCTGGTTACCCTTGCTACATCCTTATTTCACCACATACACAATGGCATAATGCCTCTCTACCTCATGCAATGGAAATTGGACATTATATTTAAAAACTGTAAAGTGCACAGAGAGGTTTTGTCAAATTTGTAACATGTTTAATTGTAAACTACTACAGCTGTGCAAAATATTGCATGTCCTAATGCTATGTTTTCTACCAGTTTGAGAGATTTTCTCATCCTACTACCACAGATTTAGTGGGAAATACCAGGAATAAATCTTAACAGTCAAAGAAATTTACTTACAGTTGCCTTTTCTATTCCTATTGATAGCAGATTTATATCTGTGACCAGGGAAGTAGTCATCTGAATGCAGTCATGGATGATTTTAAATTAAACATAAAGTTTAAGAAAATTCTGGCTAAATGTCATCAAGATCCATCATACCGAGCTGTCTGAGAGGGTAAAGGGCACTCTGTGAGCTAGATGAAGGGCAAAAGCAGATCCAGAGCCAACAGAGTTCTGCAGTATGGCACAGGTGCTTGGGCACAGCCAAAGGAGCCATCTGGGAGAAGTGGGGTTTATCATTCTGAAGCTCAGGGGTGGGTGCTCTCCTTGGGTGCCCATCTCCTTCCCTGCCTTCCCTCTGCCTGCACTCCAGGCTGCTGCTAATTTTGCCTGAGCCGTTGCTCCCTAATCTCTGCCTACCAGCAGCTCTGTGTGCATCTACTCCTTTCCTCCATCCCATCCAACCATTTCCAAGCATCCAGCATGATGGTGTCCTGAGCAGAGGGTAATTTTTTTTCTCCCCAGAATCCAGCTCTAATTTACAGCATTTGTTTCTGTGTTAACCATAAAAGTAAAAAAATATTTTTGAAGTCAATGTTTAAGTGTGAATCAAAATTTAATATGTGGAGGACAGGGAATATGTATAGCCATGTTGTTTGTATTTTGGGATAAAAATAGCCTTTTCATGAAAAATGCAGTAGTGACTGGAATTCTATTGTTTCCCCTACAACACATACATTAAACAGTCCTAAGTGGATAATGGGGAAGAACAATAATAAGGATAACGATAGGTTACAGAAACAATTAGGTAAGGAATAACACATGACAGGTAATCCAGTCATAAATTTATAGGCATGCTGCTCTCTCCTCAGGAGCCCTGTGAGACACAGGGCCAAAGGCCAAATACATTCCCAAGGAATGTGTACTGAATCACACGCCTGCAGACTGCATGTTATTATTAGAATTGTAAAATGTTATTGCTGATTTTTATATATCACACTGTGTGGTTAATTTAAAAATGCGGCTAGACAATTTATTGTGTGTTTGGGATGGCTATTTCCAATACAATTTTCTTTGATTATTTTAAAATGTGTTGTTAGATTTAATTCTTTTTAAATGCATTCTCAAACCTCAGGAGGACTCTCAATGAGGCTTAAAAAGCTCTTGGTACCTCAGCTTTGTTCTGGCATTTTGGCTTCACACTCATCCACTGAACAGTAAATGCTTGTTTTCAAGCTTATTTTCCCCAACCCAGCAGCCCTTTTGTTAAATGCAACCAGTGCAGTGCCAGTTAAGGAAATGGAGTAAAAACAATTTAAAAGTAGCAGTGGGGGCAATGAGCTGGCACACGGAGCTGTGCTGTGCCTGCTCTTTACAGACACACTGCTCACCCCTTAACCTGTCTCACCTGCACGAGCTGAAAGGAACCCTGGATTTTAAACTTCATACTGGGATGCTTAGATTTCCTGTTGGACGTTGCTGGCAAATGAGAAGTAGGCAAATACATTTCATGCTACCCAGAGCCAGTAATGAAAGCTTTCAGTGTCCAGAAAATGAAGTTTCACAGTATTTTTAGGGAGGCTAATAGCTTTTTCTCCCACTTTCGAATTGCTGCAGGATGTCTGCATCTGAAAGTTCTTCTATAAGCAGAAAAGCTGTTTCAGATTACTTAGAGGCAGCTCTGATGAATCACTTCAAATATCCCTCCCTAAAAAGACCAGTCCTCCTTCTACTGTTCTAGGGAGTAATTATGAGATATAATAAAATAGCTGTAATATACTGGGTTTGTATGAAATGAAATGAAATGAAATGAAATGAAATAAACTGAAGTCCATGAGAAAGGCTTCAGGTTCACCTACTTTGCACCTATGTAAATCAGGAGAAACCCTGCCAGCTGTACTGCAGAAAAATGAGTTTCAGTGTCTGGTGTTTCTCTGACAGCAAAAGCTCCACTCTCCCCACTCCTGCAGGTCCATGTGATTTTGCTCACTTATCCACCCTTGTTAGTTAGTGCTCCAAATCACAGATCCTGAGGAATTTTGGGTTTGGATATTTGAAAGAAAGATCAAATATTTAAAGGAACTGATAAAGGTGTATAGGGCTAATTTGGGGAGGGGAAAAATGAGGAACTAAATATTACAAAGAACTTCACCTCACCTGAACTTGCAGGTACTGAGCAGGTAAGGTGTAGGTGGACACATTTATGGACATCCCTCAGCCTTTGAAGTCCTATGTACTGTAAAAAATATTAGAGCAGAATACTAATAGTCATCTTCTCTCTCACCCATCCCTCTTTTTGTTCTCCTGTGCATGCATCAGTGTGCCTCACTGTTAACATATGTTGTTAATAAAATGCCAGTTTCAGTTTGATATTTTCTGATTCTCTCTCTA